>NW_020940355.1:25751923-25832876 GCF_900497805.2 Vombatus ursinus
CACCAGCTGCCTCCTCTGTTTCTTCTCATGTGCTGCAGAATGGAGCTAGATTAAGTCACACAACTGTATTGACTACCGGGGGTGAGGAACCTGCAGCCTCAAGGCCACATGTGGCCCTTTAGGTTCTCAGGTGCGGCTCTTTGACTGAATCCTTTTATATTGGGCTGCACTTGAGGACCTAGAGGGCCACATGTGACATTTAGGCTGGACTGAGCCCACTATAAATTTATGTTATCTAATTGTAACAGGGCACTCACTGCAGCAAGGCAATCCTTTTATTCCTCCCTGATTGAGTCCCTATCTAGCCCACTCCACAAAGAGGCTGTTCCAAATCTTCTCTTCAATTCTCAAGCCTCCCACACCATCCATCCCCTAACCCTCATGGCTAAAGATCTTTCTTCATATTCTACTGAAAAAAATAGAGCTTATTCACTATGAACTCCTGTTTCTTGACATTTCACAACTTATTAGCTTTACTCCATAGTTTATCATTTACTCCATAGTTTATCCTGATGAAGTGGTCCTTCTCTTTCCCAAAGTCAATACTTCTATATGTACCTGTGTTTCCAACCCCACTCATGTTCTCAAGTGTTGTCCCCCTACAATCATTGCTTTCTCTTTCTAATTGTCAATCCCTCCCTATCTATTGGCTCCTTCCCTGCTGCCTACAAACGGGCCCATAATTAAGTGCCATCTTCTACATAATCCCCAGCCACAAGTGCCTCCCTCCCGAAAGTCATCCTGCTATCTAGTTTGTGCACATTTCGGTATATATCTAGTTATCTATATACTGTATGTCCTAGATATATTGTAAATTCCTTAACAGCAGGGACTGTTTTACTTTTGTCTTTGTTTCTCCAGTGCTTGGTACAGCATGTGACACATAGTATAGGCTTCATAAATGTTGATTTATTGATTGATTAGTTGGTACTCACCTTTTAATTGTATTGATTCTGTCTCTGATATTATCTTTTACTCATGCTAGTTGTTCTTCTGAGGCTATGTTAAAGATCTGGGATTTTCTCTAATTTCACTTAAAGAAGGGAGTAGTAAATATGAGAAGGCAGCTAGATGGCACAGTAGATAAGAGGGCCAGGCCTAGAGTCAGGAAGACTCATCTTCCTGAGTTCAAATTTGGACTCAGACACTTACTAACTGTGTGACCCTGGGCAAGTCACTTAACCCTGTTTGTCTCAGTTTATTCATCTGTAAAATAAGCTAGAGAAGGAAATGGCAAATCACTCCAGTATCTTTTCCAAGAAAACCCCAAATGGAGTCATGAAGAGTTGGACATGATTGGAAAGACTAAACAATTACAATAAAATCATTTAGAAGAGTGAATAGAGTGCTGGACTTGGAATCAGGATGGCCTAGGTTAAAATCCTACCTCAGATCCTTACTAGTTGTGTGATCCTGGTCAAGTCACTTAAGAAAGCTTAAGTTTCCTCATCTATCAAATGAAAAGGTTGAATATGATCTCAGGTACCTTCCAATTCTAAAATTCTATGATCTGCAAGCTCACATTTACCTCCCCTGAGAAGTCCCTCTGGGAACACACAAATTCAGCTAAGTTTTCCTTATGGGTAATCAGGAAGTCTTCCCCTAATATCAACTGACTACTAATAAATATTTGAACATAAATCATAGTAATTACCAAGCATATCAAAAAAAAAAACCCAAAAAGCCTGAAACAGAAACACAACTTGTCTCAAAGCCTGAGTAGCAAACAATTAGGGACATTTTTTCTCCCTTTTCCCAGAGGGTCAGTTCTCATCCCCATAAAAACAGAACTCATGACACCACTTGGAAGAAGTCTCAGTAACGTGAGTAGCATGAATAGCATAGTGGATGCATCCCATCTTGTAACCGCTTCCTTAGGACTCTCAGCTCACTCCTTGGCTTCCTCTGCCATCCATATACCTACATAGTCTGTTTCCCTCTTGGTGCCTAGCCATACTGCAATGCATGATCAGATTGCTACCATTTCTGTGCTTTGCTTGGCTCAGTTTTCTTGCCATTTGGCTAGCAACCTGCTTGTCCTGCTCGTCTAGGTTTCCATGTTTCTAATTGGGTTCATTACCTCCAGAATCCCCTCCTCCTCACTTGCATTCTTCCTCTTCCTTAGCAGTCCCTGCTCTATTCCACTGAAGATATGCCTCAAGCCCAGGGCACTATGGCAAAGTGAATCCTTTCCTATTAGCACATGTACCACATGCCAACAGCATTTGGGAAATCTAGTCCTTTCCTGTAGGCATATGTCATCTGCACTATGGTTATTGGCTCTGCATGGGAATGCTTTAACTAGTGACCACATCAGAAGAGGAAGTCAGCTGTACTGTGTTAATTACTTGGTTTCCTAGGGAAGAATGATGGAAATCCTCATGTACTGAGAGAAGAAACTGAACTACCTTGAGAGAAAGTCAAGAAGCCAGCAGAGGACAGAGCAGCTGATTAAACAGACCAAGTCAGTGCAGGAATAACATCAGCAAAGCCGCCATGTCAGCAGCAGACATTGTATAGAGTACCCTGGTATGAAAAAATTCTTTGTCCTAATGCTGAGACACTTTGAAATACATATTGTGGGGATTTTTTTTCTTTTTGGACTTTGGTTAGCTGTAATTTTCTTGTTGCAGAAATATATTTGTTGGTTTCCTTTCTTTTTTTATAAAATGTCTCGTCACATTGTGGTGAGTGTGACCTAAAGTAGGAGATTGGTGCCAACCTCCTGAGCTGCTCAGTATAGAAATAAGCTGTACAAATAAGGGTGTTTTTTGGAGGTAGAGGGTGTTAGCCAACAGAAATGTGACATTGAATTTAGAGATTAATCAGGCATCAAATCGAATTACTCAGTTTTAGGTGAAAGGAAAACATATCTATGTTTAATCCTTGGTATGGTGCATGTGTAGACAAGCAGGGAGGGTAAAGTGGCTAGAGAGCTGGCATCAGACTCATCAAAACCTAGGTTCAAGTACTGCCTCTGACACATCCTGGTTGTGTGACCCTGGGCAAGTCACTTAGTAAGTTGTCAGTGGCCCCAGGTAACTCTCAAAGACTCTAAGTTGAATATCAGAAACCTATTTGCATTGATGAAGAGAGATTCCTTGCTGGGAATTTCCTATAGTAATGATATTACTAGTTTTGTCCTATGGCATATATTTGCTAATTCCTGATTCTGAGAGCCAGGGTTTTAAAAATGTATATATTTTTAAATTTTTGTTGATGTATTTCATTTTTATATTACCTCCATATCTGAATATATCCACCCCACTAAAATCATCGAACTGTTCTTTATAACAAGGAATAAAAAGAAGCAATAAATAAATAGTAGTTTATCAAATCTACCAATACATCACTGAGGAAAGCCAAAGGAAGAGCGATAGGTTCTCATCTCTTCTACAGGACCAAGCTTAGTCATTATATTTATCCAGTGTTTGGCATTGTCACTGTTGCTGTTCTTTCCTTTGACATTGCAGTAGTCAATATGTATATTGTTTCCCTTGTTCTGCATTCTGCATCAATTCATGTCCTCTTGGGCTTCTCTGAATTCTTTGAATTCATTTATTCTTAATAATGTTCCATTATATTCATATTCCACAATTTGATTGTTGGCATGTTTTTTTCTTCTCAAACCAAACAATGAGCTCAGGCCAGGAAGCCAAAGGTCAGATGGACCCAACACCACCCTGAAGGAATCCTTGGGATGAGACTCTAGGTGGGGTGAGAAGGAAGGTCATATTGGAGGTTTCTTCTGATCTCAGGTTGCAACTGAACTAAATGGCATAAGGAATCATCCCCAAACTATTTAATAAAAACATACATGAACTAGTTCACATTCTAAGTTTTCTTTTATGCACTTTATTTCCATTTTTGTAATATTTTTGCTGAATTTACCTTTGTCCCTTATCAATAAGTATGGAAATAAGATGTGTTTCTTCTCAACAGTATGATGACAGAGGAGAGAAAGGAAAAAATGGACCAATCAGGGTTAAGGAAATGAACTAAGATAGGAAAATCTGAGTGCAACGAAAGTAAGCTTTGCACTTCATCCATGATTTCAGATATTTGGAGATTTTATTATCAATGATGAAATAATTTCCATAGTACTCCAAGGTTTACAAAAGAAAACCTTACAAAAGAAACCACAACCCTGTATGGTAGGATGTTTAAAGATGATAATCCTCATTTTATAGAAACTGTGGCTCAGAGAGATTGACTTGCCCAAGGTCATGGAGCTGGGCAGTAACCTGGTACTTGGGATGGGATGTTCCCACATGGTACTAATCCCATTTTTGATTACTATCCTTTTGTTTAAATCTTCTCTTCCTTTAAGACTCAACTCACATGTCATCTTATCCATGAAGTCTTTCCTGAATCCCCAGCTGAAAATGAGCAGTCCCTTCTGAGAATCTCCTAGATTGCTTTGTCTGGACATCTCCTTTGACCTAATCATCTTTTATTTTGATCTGTGTCCCAAAAGGCACAGAAAAAGGCAGAACTCAGGTCTGCTCATGGACATCCCAACCGACTTCTTTCCCTGAAATAACTAGGAGCTTTTCTGCCGTAGGCATCTTTAACAAGAATTATTGGGGGAGGGCATTGCTCATAGGAAATTTGGGGGGGGGGGTAATTTTGCAATGGTGGGCAGCCACCTTTGCAAGAGCAAAGAGATTCAGGGGAGCCAGTGGGTAAATGCAGCTCAGGGCCATTGAACAGTCATCAATTATGTCTGTGTCTTGAGTCTTGTCACTCTGAATTGAAGATTTGCCCAATTTATTAGCATCTCTACTAACAACCTTTTTTTAATTAAGATGCTGATGCTGTCAGCAACATGGATTACTTTTTTTTAGCTCCTTGATGAATGACTCTTTCTGCATAAGTAAGTTTAGTTATATCACTCATTTATTTTAAGCTACTCTTGTGCCCACTTCTCCCAGACATGTCTGATGTCTTCCAGTTGGCTGGCTATTGAAGGCAGGCACAGCTTCCTGTAGGCTGCTTAGAAAGATTTCAGACTGATGACAAAAACCCCTGTCCCCTCATGAAGTGTGTGAAAGGGGATTTAAAATGGACAAACTCACCTCCTCTCACCAGCAGTGAAAATGACAATTCTGAAGGCCCAGAATCTTCTTCCCATCAGAAAAGGCCTTTCTTATCTTGAAGCTCATAATTCTTTGAACCTCTCTTATCACATTCTGGTGTTCAGGGAAGACTAGTACCTCTGGTGTAAGGGCTTGCTGAGCCCTTTTCAGGGCTACTCATCCACCTTTGGTTTCCACCCGTTCCCCCAACTCTCACCTGTGGCTCCAAGAAGCTATAGCATGTGCAATGGCCATACCTGGTCAAACTATCACAGAAGACCAGCCAAACTAGATTGAGGGTGACTGATAGGCTTCATACCTGTCAGTGAGTTAGGGGCATGTCTGTCCTAAATATATGAAGACTTCCCCTAGTGGTATGGGCAGATGAGAACAATTTATTCCAACAGTCATGAAGGCAGCTGAAGCAGGTGCTATGGAGTGCTTAGAACTTAGGTGGACATCAAAGATGCCAATTGGGGTCATCCATTCCATCCCAGGCCATCACCATTTGTCTTGACTTTTGTCTTGCTATTGGATTTCCATGACTCTAGAAGAGGGAGGCTGATGACTTTGGGCAACTCTGCCTCACCTAAATCCAATTTGCATGCAAGTTATCACTCTGTGATCACTCTGCGATTAGTGCTCTTTAAAAAAATAAAAGGAGAAACAACAACAATTCTAGTCTGCCTTCTTCATTGGTATATACATAAGTGGTATCCTTCGGCTGGGCAGCTAAGTGGTGCAGTGAATAGAGCACTGGGCCTGGAGTTAGTAAGATCTGAGCTCAAATCCAGTCCCAGATATTTACTAGTTGTGTGACCCTGGACAAGTCACTTAACTCTGTTTGCCTCAGTTTCCTCATCTGTAAAAGGATCTGGAGAAGGCAATGGCAAACCACTCCAGTACTTTGCCAAGAAAACCACATGGACAAAGTCCATGGTGTCACAAAGTGTCAGACATGACAGAATGACTGAATAACAGAAACAATCCTTCTGCTTTTCCTGTTAAAGTGTAAGCTGCAGGTGGGAAGGGGCCATGCCTTAATTATGTTTGTAGTTCATCTCCCCCAGTGCCTGGCATAGCACTTTGTACTTCATAGTCACTTGTTGAATGAATCTTTGACTCCTGCCCCTTCGTCTACCATGTCTAATCACCAAAGCCAGTGAAACCTTCCTTCATAATTAATTCCTCTAACAGCCACATCCTTTCCTTTCTACTTTTACTGCTCCATCCCTAGTATTGCTTCATATCTGGATTACTCATCTAGTTTCCTGCCTAGTCCCTTGATCTCCAGCCTTTTCCCTCTCCAGTCTGTCCTGACAACTGTTTTCAGACTCACTTTGATACTCTGAAAGATCTATATGTTCACCTGGGTAGGTGTGACCTCCACCAATGTAGATGACTCCTATCCAATATAATTCTCTTCTATGTTTTACCATATATACTCCATAAGGAATCTACTCAACATGCAGGAAGCCTTCCTCTCATTCTTGTTTAACCAAGGAGTGTAACCAGGGTACAATCAGTGCATCACTCAGATTGTCTTTCATTCTACCTCTGTGAAATATCATACTCCTTTTCCAATGCTATTTAGTTCAATTGAATTCAACAAACACTTCATAAATTCTATAAAATGAAAACAATCCCCGCACTCAAAGAGCTTACATTCTATGGGGGAAAGCAACATGTACATGAATAAGTAAATACAAAATATATAGAAATACATATGTCGGTGGGGAGGTTGAGTTGGGGCAGATTCAGATGTAACATGAAGGGCAGTTTGTTAGTGATAGGACAAGGAGTCCAAAGGACACGATGGAAGGGTAGGGAAGAATGGGTTAGAATATTGGGGGCCTAGGGTTGACATGAATAGGGATGGGGAGGAGCAAAGAGTTAATAGTAAAGAATGCTTTGGCCCAAGAAGTCTATGATTTAGAATCATGGGGACTCAGAGAGGAGTCATAGGTCACTAGATTATCCTTTGTAGAAGCAATAGAGTCATACATATTTTTGATAATGTCACTTCTCTTTCTAAAAGACAATTTTCCTCATATATGCTTGCTCAGAAACCTTCAATAACTCTCTATTCCTTTTAGGATGAAGTCCATACTTCTTAGTCTGGTATTAAAGGTCCTTCAAAATCTGGCCTTATCTTGCCTTTCCTCTTATGCCAACCTGTTATCTTAGTCAGGTTATTCACTGTGTCCCAAACATGCCTCATACACTCATGTTTTATAACAAGACAAAGAATCGAATTATAGGATCTGGGTTTAAGTACTGGCCGAGACACTTAGGGAATGATAACATGCAAGTGATTTACCGCTATGATTCTTAAGTCCTCAGATAAATGAGTATAATAATATCTCCATAGGGTTATCTTAAAGAAAACATTATATAAATGTGAATTATCATTACCATCATAATCATTGTTATTATTTCCTTCATGTCTTATGCTCAGAATGCCCTCCTTTTCTTATCCATTTCTTCCAATCCTACCCATTCAAATCCTAGCTTAAGTCCCATATCCTTCCCTATCTACTTGAAGCTACTGTTTTCCCTCTGTCCTCTGGTCTCCTAAAGCACTCACTGGATACTTATCCCATGTTAGCCATCTTTTCAAGTGTCTATGCTTTGTTTCCTCAACTAATGTGGAACCTCCTTGAGAGTAGAAACTGTGTCATCCTTTGTCAACCCCATAAACCTTAACGCAATGTTAGGTCATAGCAGTGTTCAATAAATGTTGATTGGTTAGCTGTATATCTGTTGCTATATATCTCTTATCTCTATTATCTCTGTATCTCTATTATCTATATCCATATATATCTCTATTATTTATATCTATATATCTATATTTATATCTATATCATCTATAAATGTATATATGCACATATGTGTATATGATATATGTGATCTGTTTTATACACGCACATATATGCATATGCATATACATGTATATTTTTATTTTTTTAACCTTCTACCCTTTAGGACTCCTGTTGTGAAACATGTTTCATGCTCTCATCTCAGAGAGTTCCTATTTTAAGATATTCTCTGCACAGGAAAGCAAATGTGACTTCCTTTTAGGTGCTTCCATTACTATTTATACAGTTCTCCATCCTTTGATGCTTAAAATATATTTGTTAGAACAGAGCAAGAGAAATCCTGCTTCCCTGGAAGAAACAAGGATGCTATATTCTATTTTTTAAAGGGGAGTGTGGGCTTCACAGTACCGGAAAGCCTTAGGGGGTTGGGGTGGGTAGCACCAAAAGCAATGCCAGCCAAATAAATACAGAGAGCTAAGAGGGAAAATGTCAACGAGGACTATTTTCTGCACCATATTTTTCTCTTGTGGGACTCTTTGCCTCTAACCTGTTTTGAGATACTCAGACAAATGTGCAGGGCCATGCACTGCTGAACAATATTAGCTCTTTATGGAAAGGATACAAATCCCCATTTTTGTCTTGCCAGCTAGAGAGAGTCAGCTCCATGGGGGCTAATGCACTGTCCATGCAAGACTGCCAGAAATGCTATTTTCCTCTACTGCTTTGCCTCTTGGTGCACCTCCTCAACCTTTTTTTTCTCACCTTCTCCCAGTTCCACTGTTTTTTCTTTGAAGTCGTTATTAGCTTGACATGAAATATGTGCTTCAGTTAAAGCTTATTAAGTCATACTCTATATAATATGTTTTTTTCTTTGATGTCATTCTCCATTGGGTTTTACTGGAACTATAGCACACTCAATACTGCTCTGCTAAATAAAATTTTTACTAGCACATTTGCTTTCTGCTTCAGTGTTGGGTGTTTTTTATTTTTATTTTTATTTTTTCCTGCCTCCGCAAGACTGTTTGTTCACAAGACTTCAATGCCTTTCCCCATCCAATTTTACAATAATAATCCCCAAAGAGTGTTTGCATTTTCCATGAGTAGGACTTATGCATTTGGGTGTTACCCAACTGCTCTGCTTTTAATAAGCTTTCTTCTAAATCTTCCACGATTTCTTCTTAGCATGTGGCCTATAGTACTCTAACAAATTATAGTCTTCAAGACAAAGTTTTAGTTTGAATACCACATCAATAGGACAAAAGGTCTCATAACATGCCTAACCTCCCTGTTTCTACTTATTACTACACATGAAAACATACACACATACATACAACGCTCTCTCCAAATCCATAAATTTTAGGAGCTTTAGCATGAGCAAATAACCATACACTTGAGTATTAATGTCTGTGTTTTTAAACAAAGGATCAAATTTGTACTTTCAGAAATCATACATTTTTGCAGAATTTGGATTTTGGACTTTTCCAGTCAAGCAGTGGTCTACTTCAAGTGGTGCCATTGCCCTAGGGTTTGTCATGGTCAAAATTCCACCTCTTGACCAAAGGCTATCCCTTGGGGTGATGATTCTCAAAGGGTAATGCATGTTGACCAATGGTTGAATGAAGAATGATTCAAAATCCAAAGCCAATAAAAATGTGTCATCTTAAAGGGTTCTCACTTGTTTAAGTACTGGGAACCACATATTAAGAACTATGCCACTGAAGTGAAACTTTACAATTCCCAAGGATCATTAGCCAGACAGACCTGTGTTTACATCTCAGTTCTGCTACATACTTTTGTGTCACTTTGGACAAATCACTCAACCTCCCTCAGCCTCAGCTTCCTTATCTGTAAAATGATAGGGTTGGGTTAAATGGATGGGCTCTGACTTCTTTCCTTAGTACCAATAAGGCTATAATCCTATGAAGCCCTTTGGATTGAATTAGAACTGATTTGGGATACACATGTAGCCTTCAGCCTCTACTGGGGTTGGATGTGACTCCCTAGAATTTAAAGCTTTAGAAGCTTCTGAGTGACCAGTACAGATCTATGGACATTGGCTCAAGATCTGAGGGGCTATGTTACTGCTCTTCTGGTAGACTATCAGGCAGCCCCTTGGGATGGTCAGTTGTCATTCCTGGACCTTGGGCTGCTTGGTTCTGCATTTTCTGCATCACTTTGATATATTGCACACATAAGTAAATGGCAAGCATGTTATTAAATAAATTTTAAATATTTCATAAAGGAAAGACAGAGGTCAGGGGAGGGTAGAAAGATATTATTATATTGTCTTATGTCTTCCCCCATCTACTAGCCCTACTAGATAGGTTGTTGTTGTTGTCGTTGTTGTTCAGTCATTTCCAACTCTTGGTGATACTATTGAGGGTTTTCTTGACAAAGATACTGGAGTGGTTCGCCATTTTCTTCTCCAGCTCATTTTACAGATGAGGAAACTAAGGCAAACAGGGTGAAGTGATTTGCCCAGGGTCACACAGCTAGCAAGTGTCTGGATTTGAACTCAGGAAGACGTCTTGACATCAGGCCTAGTGCTCCATCTGTTGTGCAACCTGGCTGCCCTAGGCTCAGCCCAGACTTCCAGCTCCCTCCTTCCCTTTGTAGTATGCTCTGATCTATCTAACTCCACCTCCCACCTCTTACTAGTCCTCACTTCCCTTGATATACAAACCCATCTCACATTTCCTACTAGTTGACAAGATTTAAATCCTAGGTTTAAAGCTGAAAGGACCCTTAGAGGACATTGAGTCCTGCCCCTTCATTTGACAGATAAGGAAACTGAGACCTGGAGAGATGAAATGATTTCCCCAAGATCATATCAATAGGAAATATCTGAGGCAAGATTCAAATCCAGGTCTTTTTGACTCCAAGTCCAGCACACTATTCACTACACTACAATTATAGGGCCCCAAGGGGCTTACACACACACACACACACACACACACACACACACACACACGTATATATCTATGCATATATGTCAATAGGTTTGCTTTCCTTGGTATTATTAAGTACCTTATCTTATGCATTTAAAAATATTATTCTGAGAACCAATCCACTGTCCTCCCGAGACTGCCTAAAGGGTCCATGATACAAAAGTCTTTAAGAACCCCTAGCTTAGATGTTCATCTCATCTCACTCTCATTCTGGGTAAGAGATGGTATGTCCAGATAAACCATCTCAAAGGAGAGAAGATGCTGGCCTTCTCAAGCCTGAGATGGTATCTGCTTTCTAGGCTTTCTATCATTCCTATGCTATCTTGAAAAGAAGTATTATTTTTCCTTTTAATAGGTTCAAAAGGACGTTCTGGACTCATTCTCTTACCCTGCAGTCTGCTAGAGACTGCTCCTAAGAAGAAAGTATCTAAGCCTGAATTTTTAACCCATACTTTTATACCTCACTCTGGCCCAGCTTTCTGGTAGGGCAACACCCAAGAAAGGAATGGGGAATTCTGTGGTCAAGTCCTCTGTGGTTTATTGAAACATGGCTCTCAGAAAATAGCTTGTGGCAGACCTTCACATGTACAACACGTATTACCATCTCATTGGAAGGATATAAAGTTTACTGAGTTAAATGCCTGAAAAGTGATTAGAAAGTCTCAACCAGTCAAAGACCAGGATCTGATCCATAAAGCATCATAAAAAACCCCAACATTTTATAGAAGATAGAGATGGAACCTGTGAGTGATTTCATTGGTATCAGGCCCTAGAACACTGAGGAGTTAATTGAGTTACCCGGGATCACCCAGTTAGTGGGTATCAGAGGTAAGACATGAATCCAGGTCTTCCTGGCCAAGAGGCCTAGTTGGCCTCAGGCCAATTCTATTTAAATTGGTAACCCTATGATCTTATGACCATTAGGAAATAATGCAAAGATGGGGGTGGGAAAGAGAAAAAAAAAACTAGAAAAGTAAGTTATAAAATAAATATAATTATATGTGGAAAATAAAAATGTGAGTGGATGGACAAAAAACCTTAATGGAGACTTAAGAGTGAATGAAATAGTATGATATTTAAGGGTTGGGTTTGCTTTCATTTCTTTTTTTCCTTTTTTCTTTTTTCGGCAATTGGGGTTAAGTGGCTTGCCCAGGGTCACATAGCTAGTAAGTGTCAAATGTTTGGTCTGAGACCGCATGTGAACTCAGGTCTTCCTGACTTCAGGGCTGGTGCTCTATCCACTGCATCAGTTTGCTTTAATTTCAGTGTTAAATTTCTAGTATATTTTTTAAGTGCACAGAATTGGTAGTCATAAGACCTATGTTTTCCTCCTAGTTCTGCTAATATCTTTTTTGTGACCTCAAGAAAGTAACTTCACCATTCTGGGAGTTCTTTAAAGTGAGTGGTCTAGACTAACAGACCTCTAAGGTCCCTTCCAACTCTTATCATTCTGTGATTCTTTTTATTTAATTAAATTTTTATTCAATGTGTGAAGAGTGGAGAGTGTGCTGTATTTGGGGTCAAAAGACCTGAGTTCAAATCCCAGACATGATAGTTTACCTATACGACCTCTGGAAAAATACTTAACCTTTGTGGGCCTCAATTTCCTCATCTATAAAATGAAGGGTTAGTTGGCCTCTAAGGTGGCTTTTAGCTCTGAATACCAAATCTTCTTATCATTGCCTTTGATTCACATACACACAATCAATCAGAGCAGCAAAATACCTGCCTCTTGGCCTTCCAATAAAGAAAATCTGAAGGCATCTGGCACAGTACATAAATAAAACAAATGAAAGGACACATACCTGTCACAGTTTTTCACATGCTTATTTATGGCACTGTTATAAAACCCTTCCTACTAACACCTCCTTTAAACAACTAAATAAATAAACAAACAAACAAACAAACAAACAAATAAATAAATAAATAAATAGAACAATCCATGTTGACAGGATTTCCAAGTTGCTCTGGAATCTAGCTCTAGGTGTAACCTACATGTAACAAATCCTTCTTAGTTCACCTTCTATAATATTACAATAAAAATAGATTATCCTGGGAGAGTTTTATTTCCCTGTACTTTATAGATAAGGGATGGCGGGTTAACTCCCATGTGAGTAGGGGGAGTAGTTATTTATATAACACAAGATAGAGTCTTTTAGGGTGATTCAGACCAATCTATGGATAAAGACATGAGCAATTAAGTGGTGATTATATAACTTCTCTAGAATTTCAGAAACCTTTTGTAGGCTTTGAAACATGCTGTGAATTATTGCTAAATCTGATGGTCCTTTCTCAGTCGCCGTCTTTCTTCACTCCTCTACAGCCTTCGGCACTGTCGATCACCCTCTCCTCCTTAATACTCTACCCTCTAGGTTAGGGTTAGGGTTAGGGTTAGAGTTAGGGTTAGGGTTAGGGTTAGGGTTAGGGTTAGGGTTAGGGTTTGGGTTAGGGTTAGGGTTAGGGTTAGGGTTAGATGCTCCTCAATCCTCTGGTTTGGACCTTCATTTCTCTCATTCTTGGTCATCTCATCAGCTCCCTAGGGTTTTGATTATCATCTCTATACAAATGACTGTCAAGGCTACATATCAAGCTGTATTCTCTCTCCTGAGCTCCCCTTCAACATCGATAACTGCTTATTAGACGTTTCAAACTGGATATCCCAGAAATACCTCAAACTCATCAAACAAGAAAACCTTTCCCCCCAAACTCACCACTCTACAAAGTTTCCAAATTTCTAAGAACACTGTTTTCCCATTCTCAGAATTTCTTAACCTCAATGTTGTCCTTGAATACTCACTGTCCCAGACTCCATATATCCAACCAGTTGCAGTCTTTTATTTTCTACTTATAACTCTTCTTTCATATGTGTCCCCTTCTCTCTACTTAAATGGCTACTTTCTCAGATCAAGCCCTCACTACTTCTCACTTGTATTATTTTAGTAGTCCTGTTTCAATCACCCTACTCCAGTCCACTCTCCACACAGGTGCCAAGTTGATTTTCCTAAAATGCAAGCCTAACCATATCACTTGCCTATTTCATAAATTCCACTGACTGGATCCATATTGCTTCTAGGAACAAATATAAATGCCGTGTTTGATATTTGTAGCACTTTACCACCTGACCCCACCCAGCCTTTTTAGACTAATACCCATTACTCTCTTTCATACACATTGTGATCCAGCCATATTGGCCATTTTACCACTTTTCTCACTATACACTCCATCTTCTGTCTCCATGCCTGGAATGTCCTCCTTTCTCACCTCTCTGCCTTATAAAAATCTCTCACTTCCCTCCAAATATAGATCAAGCTATGAAACAAAGGCTGTCTTGATCTTCCCAATTGCTAGCATCCCAACTGTATTGTATTTAACTATATATTTACTTATTTTGAATTTACTCTATTTGCACTTATTCTCTATGTACATGTATAATACATGTTATCTCTCCCTGTTGAGATTACAGTTCCTTGATAGCAAGGGTTGTTATAATTTTTGTCTTTGTATCCCTAGGGCTTAGCACAGTGCCTGGCACATAGTAATGAATGTTTTTTGGTTCTGAATTGATGGAGGTCTAGAATTTGTCTTTGTTTTGGTTTAGACCTGTACTTACATTGCTATAGATAATTACTAGTGGGGAAATGCCCTCTACCAATAGAGTCCAGGAACAGATCTGCAACTTAGAGTCTTAGATAATTGCCTGGGGGGGAGAGGGGTACTGAGAGGTTCAGTGACTTGGCCTGGGTCACATAGTCAGTATGTACCAAGGGTGCAATTTGAACCCAGACTCTTGATTCTGAGATCAGCTCTGTATCCACTACGCCATACTACTTCTAAGAATTCGTTATATGCACGGGATAGGGATAGGACCTAGGCCTCTGATTTCACTAATATAGGGAACTCCCAGATGAGGGAACTCCCTCTACCCATGCAGGTTGGCACCTTCTCTGCCACTTGGAAAATTTTAGAGCACTGAGAAATTAAGCAACTTGTTGAGGGTCACACAGCCATTCTGTGTCAAAGGCAGGACTTAAACCAAGTTCTTCTTAGCTCCCAGACGTCTCAATCCATTTATGATTCATAAATGTAACAAACTGCTAAAAGAAGAACATGGGCATTATTTACCTTCTGGCTCAAGTGTTCAGTGGTAAGCCTTAGGCACTAAATCAGAGGCTGAAGGAATGGGAGTTGACCCTTTGCTAGCCAAAAGAAAATAAGATGAATGGTTGGTCTGCTTATAAAACAAAACAAAGAAATGACCCGGCTCTTTTTGATTCCAAGACTAGCCTCTGTCGTCGCCATCCTGCTTTACGTTGTACCTCTTGACAAGACAGGAAAGAGAACAGAGACTTAAATTGGGTTGAAAAAAAAGGAAAGTGGACACATCAAGCTATATCTCTACTGTTATAAAAGTCTTGAAAAAAATGTTCTTAGACACCTGATTTCTTTTTTGTTCAGGGAATGATTTGAACATTAATGTCAATCTCAGAACTAAAAGAGATCACAGAGATCACTTCATGTACCCACTTCATTTTACAGGTGAGTAAAATAATCCTATGGAGTGGGATGTTGTTGTTTTTGGTCCTTTGTTCTCGAAGAGGACCAATGACATCAAGAGGGTGATGGTTTTTTGTTGTTGTTGTTGTTGGTTTTTTTGTTTTGTTTTGTTTTGTTTTTTTGGCAATTGGGATTAAATGACTTGCCCAGGGTCACACAGCTAGTAAGTGTCAAGTGTTTGGTCTGAGGTTGGATTTGAACTCAGGTCCTCCTGACTTCAGGGTTGGCGCTCTATCCACTGCGCCACCTCGCTGCCCCAAGAGTGATGTCTTGACTTGCACATGAATTAGATATGAGTATGGCAGAGCAGAGCCAAGTCATCTGCCTCATTCTCTCCTCCAGAGTCATTGAAATCCAATGGCAAGACAAAGGTCAACATGACTGGCCCCAGTGGGAAGAGGTAAAGAGGGGACTTGCCTAAAATCTAGACCAGACTCGAACCTAGGTCCCTTGACTTCTAGTCCAGTACGTTTGCAGTACCTCATTTTTGTTTTTCACTATGCCAGAGGAAGAAATTTTTAGAGCAAGGATGCAGGTAATGGGGCAGGTAAAGGGACAGAATGGAAGGTTTCCAAGATCTTTCAAAAAATATCTCCAAGAAAATAATCTCTGCTGCTAGAGTCCAGTAACTTAACATTTTTATTCTCATCTTCTCCTCCAAACCCATAGCTCTTCTAAACTTCCCTGTTTCTGTAGAGGATACTGCCATCCATTTGGTCATGCCAGTTTACTATCTTACTGTCATCCTTGACGCCTCATTCCCACTCATCCACTCAGCTGCTAAATATTGTCATTTCTATCTCTACAAAATCTCTAGAGTCCTTTCCACTCACACTGACCTACCCTTGCTGTTTCTCTTATTAGAATATAAACTCATTGCAAGCAGGGATTATTTCCTTCTATGTATTTGCATCCCCAGCACCTGACATATTGCCATTGTTGTTCAGTCATTTCACTTGTGTCCAATGCTTCATGACCCCATTTGGGTTTTTCTTGGCAAAGATACTAAAGGGGTTTGTCATTTCCTTCTCCAGCTCATTTTACAGATAAAGAAATGGAGGCAACAGGGTTAAGTGACTTGGCCAGAGTCACACAGCTAGTAAGTGTCTGAGGCTAGATTGGAGCTCAGGTCTTCCTAATTTCAGGCCCAGTACTCCTTTCCACTGTGCCACTTGGAACATAGCAGACACTAATAATAAATACTTATTGACTGATCATCATTCTGGTACTATTGCAATCATCTTCTAATTGGCCTCTTTGTGTCAAGTTTCTCTGCAGTCTGAACCATCTTTCCCTTAGCCAACAAAGTGATTTTTCTAAAGCTCAGGTTTGACTTTGTCACATACCTTCTCCTCCCTCCTCCCTACTCAAAAAATTATACTACCTAGTATATCTAATAAAAACTCTTTTGCTTGGAATTTAAAGGCCCTTTACAACCTGGGCCCTTGGTACCTTTGAAATCTCCTCACACATTTTTCCTTTCTGTGAACTTTATGACCCAGACATACTGGTCTACTTGCTATTCCTTATCCATGACACAACTGTCTTCCTGTCTTCATACTATTATACTGGCTGACCCCCATGCCTAGAATGCACACCTTCTCACCTCCATTTCTTACAATCCTTGGTTTCCTTTAGGACTCAGTTTAAGCACCATCTTCTGTGTGAAGCCATCCCTCAGCCCCCTCCAGGTATTAGTGTCCTCCTCCCAAAACTAGCTTGTATTTCTTTTCAATTTATTCTAAATATAATTACATATGTATGTGTTGTCTTCCCATCAGAAGGTAAGCTCCTTGAGGGCAGAGACTGTTTCAATTTTATCTTTATATCCCCAGTGCTTAGCTTAGGACTGGCATAAAGTAGCTCTTAAGAAATGCTTTTGGTTGATTAGAGAATGGATAAACAAATTGTGAAATGTAATGTAATTGTGAATATAATAGAATATTACTTTACCATAAGAAACCACAAATAGGAAGGATTCAGAAAAAACATGAGAAGATCTCTCTCTCTGTCTCTCTCTCCAGTTCCTATTAACATTATTGACATTATGACATTATTGTAGATACTATGCATACTGTTTTCCTGTTTCTGCATCAATGTATAACATATATAGAAATACTACGTATTTATTGTGAATATAATACATATATTGTATACATTATGTTACATTGTGAATATAACAAATATATAATACACATAAGTATTATCTATATTTATTATAAATATAAGATATGTGTTGCATATAATACATATAAATATGTATTTATTATAAATATAATACATGTATTATATATAATGCATTATACTATAAATATAATACACATAAATATATTTTATATATTATATATATTGATGCAGAAACAGGAGAACAATATGCATAGTGACTACAATAATGTTAATGGGAACCATCCTAAAGGGCCACTGAACTCTGATTAATTGTGATGACCAATCTTGGTCCTAGACAAAAGATGAAAAAACACACACCTCCCTTCTCTTATTAGAGAAAGTAGCAGACTTTGCAAATGGTAGCAGACATGGTCCCTATGACAGTTGGTTTTGCTTCAACCGCTTTTCTTTATTATAGGAAATGATCACATGGGGTACGATACTATAGGAAGTGACTGGTATCAAAACAAGAACAAAAAGAAGAATACTGAATTTGAGAGCTGATTTTGGAGCTGAAAGATAGGGATTTGAATCCCAGCTCTGCTACTCTTTCCTGTATAACTTTAGGAAAGTCTCCTAACTCTATTTGGCTTTAGGTTCCTTATCTGTCAAGGGAAAAGGATAGTTCGATCATCTCTAAGGACCTTTCAAACTTAAATTTTATAACCTTTCTGGGGGCAGTTAGGTGGCACAGTGGATAGAGCACTGGCCCTGGATTCAAGAGGACCTGAGTTCAAATCCGGCCTCAGACACATAACATTTACAAGCTGTGTGACCCTGGGTAAGTCACTTAACCCCATTGCCTAGCCAAAAAAAAAAAAAAAAAGAAAATTATAACCTTTCTTTGGAAGATGCTTAATAAAACAAGCCTATAAAGGACTGGATAAACACTACCATTCAGCTTATCTGACTCCTGAGACAGTATTATTTCCCTTGACCTGTGACCTTCTTGCATCATATATTTCTTTGATATTTTGATAGGACTAAAATCTGAAGTATCCTTCAAAGAGAATATTGCCCAATAGAATGTAAACTCCCTGAATGGCAGGGATTTTGGTTTTCTCATTTTTAACTTTGTAGCCCCAGGACATGTTTTATACATAGTAAATAGTCAATAAATCTTTGCTTAATTGATTTAAAGGAGGTCCCTGAAACCCTGAACAATTTAGTTATTTTAAATCTATGATCTTATAATTTGTATTTTATCCTAGTGATAATAGGAAACCAGTTCTTGAGCATATGCTTTATGAGATTATTTTGGCCTCCATATGGGTTGGAGAGGGAAATGGCTAGATTGGGGGGGGGGCAGGACCTGCGGCCTCAAAGCCACATGTGGTCCTCTAGGTCCTCACGTGCTTTCCTTTGACTGAATCCAATTGGCCTTGAGGCCACAGGTTCCCCACACCTGAGAGTCCAATTGAGAGGCTATGGAAATAATAGGGTAAGAGCTGTTGAAGGCCCAAAGGTCTAAATTAGGCAGTATCTACATGAGGCTAGAGAAGGGTAGGCATTCAAGGCAGTTGAATAAGACAGGAGCTGGCAGTTGACTGTATCTTGTGGGGTAGTGATAAAGAAAAGTCAAGCATGAAGCTTAGGTTGTGAGCTTAAGTGATGGAAAGGATTGGCTGTGCCCCAACAAAAACAGAGGATTTAGCAGGAGGGACTTAGTGATTTGTATGATGAAAACTGAACACATAGAGATTCCTTCAGAATTCCTTCCCCACCATCACTCTATGACCTCCATTCACTTGAGTAGAGTTTCCTTCCTCTCACTTGTCCTTTGCCTTCTTCTCTTCTAGAAGTTTCTCCTCTCCTGTACAACAGCTGTGGAGTTTAAAGCTTTGAGGAGCACACATTCTTTATTATGACACAACTCTGAATACATCTTCAGAGTAAATGAGCTAAATTAAACTCAGGGGCCAGTGCCATTGCCAGCAACCACGATGCGGAGGGATGTTTATTCAACATTCCTTCCACTGGGGCCAAAGATGAGGCCCAGGATTTTTTTTTTATGAGATGCTGTGGTTTAGTTGTTGGGTAATGAGCATCAAATGAAAGAAGCAAGAAGGTTCCATTTTAAGACTTTCTAAACAAGCTATTTAATGTAGTCAATGTGACAATTTGGTATTATAAATCTTCACTGTCAGATGTCATCTTCAATGTTAAAGAAACTAAGTGGATTGGGTTTCTTTAATAATGGTGATAATAAAAGTGATGATGTTAATGATGATAATAGAAATTATCATTTTCAAGGGGCATGCTTGAATTTTCATTATTTTCATTGCTCTCAAATCCCTTTTAAAAACTCTGCCAAATAATGATCATTGCTAGTCATGGAAATAGACACTAGCTCTTTTCTGGACAAGATGGATTCCTAGGGATGGTTTTAACTACATTACCTAATCAGAGTTTTTCCCCAGCCCAATTAAGTGTTTAGCTCATTCTGGTTTTGTTTGATTTCATTTAATTTTCTGCCTTTTGTGTTGTCAGTTTCTTAGAAAGCTAGCTTTATTTCTTTCTGGATGTTTTAGTAATGAATTCAGAGCATTCTTTCCAAGTCAAGTATGCTGAACAAAAAATCACCATTTAGGTCTGTACTATTCATCTCATTTCTTATTGTAAAGAGAAAAGGTTTAGAATTCTTAATTATTGTTGGTCTATCTGAAATAACCAAAATACCTCCCACTACAGTTGTATACTGAGGGAGGAAGAATTGAAAAGGAAAGAATGAGCATCAAAAGGAAACAGGAGAGGGGAAAAAATTCTGTCTTATAAAGATATATCATTGAACAACTGGGATAATCTTCATGAGTTCCATCTTCATGCTCTGTGAAGTCTATTGAATGTCTCTGGGTATAGGGCATTGGGCACTTAAATGATTATGAAGTATAAACCTTCTCTCCCTTAGGAGCTTGGCATCTATGGGCTGTTATATACTGTTAACATTCATATATCCATAATTTGTGCCTATTTATCATGGCCTGAAAAACAGACAAACAAACAAAAAACCCTTAACATGCAGGATCGTGGCTTGAACATAGCAAGCGTTCAATAAATATCTGTTGGGTGTATTAATTTAAATTTCTCAACATGGGTATACTGTATCTCCCTCAACCTGTGTACCTAGTTGCCACTCTCCTATAACTAAAGCTTAGTCTGAGCTGTCCCATAAAAATGAAGCAGCATTCATTCTTACTCTCCCCCATCAGAGCTCTCCTGTCCTTTAAATTGTAGCTTCATGCCCAGGCATCTTTATTCTCTGAATCCATCAATATTATCTTTAGCCCTCCCTATGATCTCAATAGATTTTTACAGTTGTAGCTCCATTTTCTATCTGATTAGTCTGTATTGTTGGAGGAAAAAGACTTATTGCCTATATCCTAAGCACCTGATACATGTCAATATTTTGCACTCTCTGGGCACCAAAATTCTAATACATTTGTAGAAGCCTACCCAATACCCTGACTGAGGAGGTACCATGGGAAGAAAAAGAACTACCCAGACCAAGGAAGATTAAAAGGGATTAAAGACCTCTTGACTACAATCAAGGAAACTCCAGGGTCTGGGGAAGGGGACCAAGAACACTCTGTGCCCTGAACAGGAAAATCTCATAGGAGACAGAGAATACCTAGCACCTGATCAAGGAATCTCCAAGAGTGCGGCAGACAGAAGACCACCTAAATCCTAGTCAAGGAAGCCTTAGGGAGTCAAAGTACTACTCATCACCCTGATCAAGGAAGTCTCAGGAAGAACAGAGACCAACCAGTACCCTGATCAGGGACAGTTAGCCACAGAGCTCTGATGAGGACACTTATGCCTTCCAGCATTCTGTTCTGAGTGCAAACATACCAAATGAAGTGGAAGCCAAAAGCAGGAAGGGGAAGAAATTGACCTTGTCATTAACTCATAAATCAATAATGAAAACTAGAGATAGGAGTAAGCAGACACAGGCTGTGAACACTATGAAGAGATATTATGGGTCAAGAATCATCTAAGAGAAAAACTCAGAAGAGCCTGTTTCTATAGCAATGATAGGCAGAGTCTCAGAGGAGAAAATGTCTCCAAGAATTACAAGAGAACCTGGAAGAAATGAAGCAAGAATTACAAAAGATAATTTCAAATGAAATGACAGGCATTGAGGACAGAGTTGGAAAGAAAATTAATACCTTATAACAAATAGAGGGTTGGGAAACCTTACCCAAGAAACAGACTTCCTGAAAATTGAACTAGACTAAACAGAAATTAATGACTATGAAACAAGAAAAAATATCAGAACAAAATCAAAATATTATATGAATAGAAGGAAATTTATGGCATCTAGTATCAGAAACTGACCTAGAAAACAAGTAAGTTGTAATCCAAGGATTATCAGACTTCCTGAAAACCATGACAAGAAAAAACAGCCAGGATACCATATTTCAAAAAAAAAATCTTTAATTAAAACTGTCCAGATATATTAGAACCAGAAGGGAAAGTGAAAATAAAAAGAATTATCAATTACCTCTTGAAAGAAATCCCAAAAATGATTAACTTCTGGGAATATTGTAGCCCAAATTCAGTGCTTCCAGATCCCAGAAAAAAATACTGCAAAAAGAGACAGAGAGACAGAGAGACAGAGAGAGAAAGGAGACAGAGAGAGAGAGAGAGAGAGAGAGAGAGAGAGAGAGAGAAAAGAAGAAGAAGAAGAAGAAGAAGAAGAAGAAGAAGAAGAAGAAGAAGAAGAAGAAGGAGAAGAAGAAGAAGGAGGAGGAGGAGGAGGAGAAAAGGAAGAAAGGAAGAAAAGATGGATGAAAGGAGAGAGAAGTGAAGAAAGAGGGGAAGGAAAGGACAGAGGGATGGAAGGAAGGAAGAACTTACCATGTGCCAGGCACTGTGCTAAATGCTGTGGATACAAATACAACCAAAAGAAAGACAATTCCTGCCCTCCAGGAGCTTACATGGGGTGGGCAGTTTTGAAGTCTTGGACATAGATACATAGAAAGATAGATAGAAAGATAGATACATAGATACATAGACAGACAGACAGATACATGCATACATACATAGATGATGGATAAAGCATTTATTAAGCACCTACTATTTGTCAGGCACTGCGCTCAGTGCTTGAGATATAAATGCAAAGAAACAAGACAGTCCCTACCATCAAAGAGCTTACATTCTCACAGAAGAGAAGACACAAAGAAGAGAGGGAATGGTTTCCTGGATGGAGCAAAATGGTTACTGAAGAGCTGTAGAAATCTGGAGAATGAGTCAAAGTGAGCATGTGAATAGATAATTAATATATGAAATTATGAAATGGGGGTAGGCATGCCCAGTTCTTTGGGTATTCTCTGGGAAAGGCCACAACTGGCAGTGGGAAATTGGTCACCAATCCTGCTGTAATTAGGCACAGAAGGCACAGAGATAAGCGTCAAATATGGTACAGGGGCAGACTTCAAGGGATGGAATGGTGAAGGAAGGAAGGCAGCATGGGAGAAAGGATGGGGAAGGAGGAGAGGCACAAATAACTCACATAACCAGGAATTAGAGTGGGAGCGCTAGACAGCATGGACCTGATAGAGAGGGAAGAGGGCTGGGGCAAGAGTTTGAGGTCTCATCTTATACGGTTTGGGGTGGGGGAGAACAGACTAACTCTTATCTGTGCTACTTTGGAGTTAGTTCAATTAAAATATCCAAATTTTTTCAGAGTTTTCAGTAAAACTTTAAACTTAACATGACCACCTCATCTCAAAGTTATCAGCACCTTTTTGATGTACTGCTGGTCTGGAATGGAAGAGGCCTGAAATTTGTCTGGAATTTACATATCACAGGACCAGAATCCTGCCAGCAGTGCCTAGAAGGCTTCTGATGATTCAGCACATATTACCAGGCTACGAATTTTGGTTGCTACATGATACAATTTGTAAATTATTCTCCTTCGACCTTTTAGTTTGTTCATAACTTCAAGGTTCCCCTTCTCAATCTTATTTCTTGCCATTGCCTATTATACTGGCTACTTATAAACTTACTTGCTCTACTGACTAGAGGAGTGGGAGGGTGGTCTCCAATAGGGAATCACCAATCAGGACAACAGGTCTTAGGGCAGAATTTTCTCCAGTGTGTGAAGACAAGAGAAATAGGGAAGCCTGGTGAGAGAATTGACGTGAAAGCAAATAAAGCAAAACAAACTTCAACTATAGGGGATGGATTATAAAGAAGGCATTAAAAGGAGACAAAGAAAGGGAAAAAACTTAGTAATTTAGGTCTGAACTGGGTGAATAAGGGAAGGACAAGGAATAGGATCAGATCTCTCCAATAATGGATTATTAGTGTTGGTCTCAATCCTTTTCATTCACCCACTTCTGAAAAGGAGGGGGATGAAAGGCAAACAGAAGAAACATCATAATATGCATTTTTATTACATGGGGGAGCAGGGAACATGGGTTAGTGAATAATGACAGACATGAAAAAATAGCAATAAATCATTCCCAAAAATGCACAGAGAAAAACAAAAAGCTCAGAAGAAACAAATAAAGCAACTTTGTTACTACCTTGTTAAATTAAATATAAATAAAAAAAAACAACACCCGAACTCTACATAACACAAGTTAAAAATTTCTCATTAAGTTCTTTTTCCTGTTTTTCTTGTATATTAAAAGAATTGCTTGCTGATGATTAAGATCACAATTAAAAAATAAAATAAAAAAGAATGGCAAGCACACTAATACATTGTTGAATGTAATGAAACATTACTGTTCCATAAGCAATGAAGAGTGAGGAATTTAGAGAAGCATGAGAAAACATGTGAACTGATTCAGAATGAAGTAGGAAGAATCAGGAAAACAGTATAAACAATTTAAATGGAAAGAATAAAAACTAAAAAATGAATGCTTTTTTAAGTATAATGATGAAGTTCGACCCTAAAGAATAAGTGAGGTAATACATTTCTCTTTTTATTTTGTAGAGGCAGAGGACTATGGATGTAAACCATTGCATGTGGCCATACTCATTTGTAGTGTTGATTAGTTTTGCTGAACTACATTTTCTTTTTTTATTGTTTGTTACAGGGAGTGGCTTGCTGGAGAGGAAAGGAAGAGATATATATTCTTAAGTGAAGATGATATCAAAACAAAAACTATCAATAATTTTTTTTTAAAAGAAGGCAACCAGAATTCAAGAAGGAGTTTACTATAGATTGGATGAAGTTTTTGGCCATGGGGATGAAAAACAAAGATTAGACTTTAAAAAAAATAAAAATAAGCAAACAACAATAATAATCACAACAAAAAGCTTTTTGCAGAAAGAAAAGGTAGGCTTCAACACTAGGTTTACATCCCTGGGATTATTGATTACAAGAAAAATTTTACTAGTCAGCAAAGCTTTTATTTTCAAAAGTGTCTTACTTCTTAAAATCTACAAACTGAAGGCATTTTCTTAAAGAACAAGATCAATTTACACCACTACTTAGTGGGGTCAAGGTGGAAAGATCACAATACTCAAAGAAGTTCTTTCCTGTAAGGTTGCAGTGACCACCTACCTGGGTGGCTGCCCATTTACTGGGCATAACAGTCAGTTCCCTAAATATGTCCCCTACAACAACCAATCCCCAGCCAGCAGATAGTAAGGTGTGCTTTTTTTTTAACAACACAATAGTTGTTTTAATTATTGCAGTTCTGTGTTTAAAGAGTTTTTCATTGTTCTCCTTTGACCAACATAAATAATAATGAAACATAATGGGTATTTTTAAATGGGTGGAGAAAAAGGGTGTTGCTTGGATTTGTTAGTAAATATAAGACTGAATCAAATGCTTCCTATTTGCCCATGCCTCAAAATAAAAATGAAGCAAAAATTGTCTGCCTCGACGGAAGACAAATTGGTTCTTTGCTGGAGATATTATACAGATTATTTAAAAATTGGACTAGGTTTTGGACCCGCATCGGGAGAGTTTGCTAAAACAACAATGAGCTCTTCCAGTTGTGGAACGGCAGGATAAAAACAGCAAAGTTTTAATCAATTGGGTTTTTTTAATGAAAATTTCTTTAAATTAAATATCAAAGGAATTATGTTTACAAGTATTTGTTAGGTAAAAAATCACCTGTGAAGGTTTCACATTCAGTTGTTTTTCCACTGCTGTCAGCAAGGGCCCATTTTAACAATAATAAAAACAAACAATCTGCTGTTGTCTGACCCTGCTTTATGCTTTATAATTGTACCTTTAACTCTAAGGATGGAAAAATTATTGAGTGAGTCAGAGCTATCATTAGGGTGGGGTGATGAGGGCTTTGTCCTAGGGTGCTGACATCTAGGGAGTATGCTTTCTGCCATGAGGAATTGCCTGGCCCCTGGCCATCAGTTAATTTCAAGGGTCAATTGCCACAGCCATCCTTTTCTAGAACCCGTCTTCCTCCATACTACCACTGTACCACCTACAACAAACCAGGGCAAGGTAACCTGGAGGAAACCTTCAGGAAGAAGATCTGCTGTCCTGGCAGAGTGACAACAAGGACTGCCACTTTTGTGATGTACTCCCTGTTCTCCCAAATTCCATACTCAAATTTTCTCAATGTCACCTTCCATTCAATATTTCTTTGATCCAGTCTCTGGTTGTGCCCATGACTTCATCTTATTCTTTCTTCTCCAGGACCTAATATCTCTCTAATCTTCATTCTCTCTATATCAACTGGCTCCTCTCATGCCACTTATAAATCTGCTCAGATCTCTCCCATCTTAAAACACACACACACACACACACACACACACACACACACACACACACACGCCTATGACTTGACTTATCAGTCTCTTAATCTACCTGGCAGCTAAGTGGCACAATGGATAGAGTGCAGGGCTTTGAGTCAGGAAGACTTAAGTTCAAATCCAGCTTCACACTCTCACTAACTGTGTCAGTCTGGGCACTTAACCGTTATTTGCCTCTGTTTCTTCATCTGTAAAATGAAGATAATAGTAACTACTTCCTAGGGTTGTTATGAAGATCAACTAAAATAATATTTATGAAGTGCTCAGCACATATGCAGTTATATAGTGCCTGGCATATAGTAGGGACTATATAAATGTTTACTACTACTACTACTACTATTAATAATAATAATATATCTCTTTTCCTTAATAGCCAAACTCTTATAAAATAGTAGTAGCAGAAGGAGGAAGAGAAGGAGGAGGAGGAGTAATTTTGTTGTTCAGTTATTTTTCTGTCATGTCCAACTCTTCATGACCCCATTTGGGGTTTTCTTGGCAAAGATACTGGAGTGGTTTGCCATTTCCTTTTCCAGCTCATTTTGAAGATGAGGAAACTGAGGCAAACAGTGGTAGTAATACTAGCATTGTTAATATAGCATTTTAAGGTTGACAATGGCCATTTCCCAGTCTTCATTCTTCTTCATCTTTTTTGATTGGCTTTCCTCCTGAGGCTTCTCTTCTCATTAGATTTTTCCGACACATTCCCTGGTTCTCTTGCTACTTAGCTGACTGATCCTTCTGATTACATTAACTAAAAATATGATGTTATTTTTGGCTGCATTGAGATATACTGCATTCAAGGTATACAGAGGTAATTGTCCTTCAGTCTTCTGTCCTAAGACCACATCCAGAATATTGTGTTCAGTTCTAGGGTACCATAGTTTAGGTAGGATTAACTAGAGAGTGCACGGAAGAAGACAACCAGGATTGTGAAGAAAAGGTCTTGAGTTCATGTCATATGAGAACCAACTGAAGGAATTGGAGGTGTTTAGCAGAAGCCAGGGGTGGAGGCCATGATAGCTTTCTCAATGTGAAGGCCTGCCAGAGGAAAAGGAATTAAACTTGGTCTATTTAGACCTAGAGGTGGGCAAAACCAAGAATGATGGAAGCAAAAGATATAGAGGCAAATTTAGAAATGATAAAGAGGTAAATTTAGGCTTTATGCCAAGGGGAAAAAATAAACTTCCTAATGACAGCTATTCAAAAGTAGAATGGATTCTCCTTCATTGAAGGTTAAGCAGAGACTGGATGAGCACTTGTTGGGCTTGTTATAGTGGGAATTCTTTTTGATTATAGTTTGGACTAAATAGCAGCAGAGATCCCTCCCAACTCTAAAATTCTGTGATTCTCTCTACCTTTTGTTATGTCTTCATATATGTTCCACCACCAGTGTGTGTGTGTGTGTGAGTGTGTGTGTGTGTGTGTGTGTGTGTGTGTGTGTGTGTATGGACTCCAGGGCTCTATCTCGGGCCCCTCTTTCTTTTTTATTCTCTCCTGGTGATCTTTTGAGTTCTATGAGTTCACTTATCACCTTGGTGTTGGTGCTTTATGAATCCAGATAGCCCATCCTTATCCTTCCCCTAAACTCCATTCTCATACCACCAAAAACCTACTGGACATTACTGACTAGATACTCTACGGGCTTCTTAGACTCAACATGTCCAAAACAGAACTTCTTATCCTTTCGGTGAAACCTACTCCTCTTGATAACTTCCTTATTTCCAACCAGTCACTCAAGTTCACAGACTTGGATCCATTCTCAACTCTTCCCTTTCTCTCTCACCCCCTTCAAACAGCTGACAAATCTTGTTGATGCTATGATACCTCCTCAATATCACTAGATAGCCGGTAGGTGGTGCAGTGGATAGAGAGCTTGACTTAGAAGAAGTGAGTTCAAATCTGACCTCAGGTACTTATTGCCTGTGTGACCCTGGACAAGCAACATAACTTCCTCTGTCTCAGTCTCCTTATCTGTAAAATAGAGATAAAAACAACGCCTACCTCCCAAGGTTGTGGTAAAGATCAAATGAGATTATATTTGTAAATCACTATGCAAACCTGAAAGACCTATATAATGCCACCTATTACTAACATCATTATCATCATTATTATTAATAGATACATCCCTCCACTCTCAAGGCCATTATCTCTAGTTTGGTCCTTATCACATCTTGCTCAGACTAGTAAAAAGGCTCCAAGTTGATCTTCATGACTGCAGTCTCCTCTTTCCAATGCGTTGTTCACAGAGCTGCTAAATTGATATTGCTTGAAGTATAAATTTTACCACATTCTCTCTTTCTCAAAAAACTTCAGTGGTTCCCTATTTCCTTAAGAATAAAATATAAACTCCTCCCTTTGGCATGTAAAGCTCTTTACGAACTTGTTCCAATCTATTTTTCTAGACATTTCACATTATACCCTTTCATATATTCCAGCCAAACTGACCTACCTGTTATTCTCCGGACAAGATATTCCATTTCCAATCTCTGTGTCTTTCCATAGGCTGTTCCCCATGGTCTGCAGCATATTCCTCATCTCCATCTCTTTAATTCTCTAGTTTCATTTGAGGCCCAGCTCAAGGATCATCTCTTACATGTGGCTTTTCCTGATTCCCCTCCTTCTTCCCTGTTGTTAGGGCTCAGACACTATTTGCCAGTCACTGCTTTGTGTATCAGTCTTTTCCTTCTTTGGTTGACAAAAATACTTTTACCTGTATCACAGATTGATTAAGTGTCCAAGTCATCTACTTAGAACAGTTTACTGCTGAGTAAAGCTGTTAACTCATTTATTTTGCTGTGCAGATGAACAGCTCCATCAGTGCTATGTTGGCACTATTTGCACTTGTTAACACAGAGCTCAAGTTGGCTTGGGTCTTATGTAACTAGGTGAATCATTCATTAATATTTGTGAAATGTCTATATAACTCCCACACAATGTATCCAAACCTCATTGGATCAGTGAAGGATTCCTAACTCACTTTCAAGACACTCAGATGAACACCGGTATTATTTCTCCAGAAGTGACCCAGATTCTCTCCCAGCCAAACCAGGAGGAAAAAGACAGAGGGAATGTGACCTCTCTGGGAAAGTACCTCCCCCATCCTTAATCAAGTGCTTCAAGAAAGCTGAGGAAACCACTGAACTAATGAAAGGGATGGAAGAATGTCCTTGGGCTGTAGATTTATTCCACTTTCCAAGTGTTTGAGATTCAAGAAAATACCAGATGTGTTTTGCTATATGCTTTTCACAATTGGTCTCTAAACAGATGGTTTCTCAAAGATATGCGAGTCATATACTGCATTTCTTATTTAATTTACTCCTAAATCACATTCTAATATTTTAAGGTATATAAGAAATACTTATTGTCTACCAGTTCTCAAGGACCTTAACATATAGATTTAAAGTGTCTTTTCTTTGGAAAACTAAGTAGTCGACCTTTGCCAAAAAGAACAGATCTCAGAGCCCATGATTTTTGAGCCTTGATATTTAGACCCCCCAGCAAAGCCATGTATTTTCTCCCATCCTTACCAAAGAGCTGCAGAATTTTAGGAAGGCACTCTTTGACCCAGTCAGACTGCTAAGGGTAGTCGATGTATATTGGGGCCTCCAAACAGTAGAAGAACTAGGGAAAGTCGAAAGCCAAGCTAATGTCATTTGAACTATTTCTGACATGTGTGAATGACCCAGGCTGCAGGAAAAAAAATCCCAGAGGATTCATAGGCAAGTAACAAAGGAAAAAGAGGGAGGTTTCATTAGTAGGGTTATTAATTGACTTGAGTGACTGCCACCCATACATGGAGGTGTTGCTATTGTCTATTTAGGATGTTGCCAACAAGAGCTTTGGATTCTAGAAGGTGGTGACATTCTCCAAGGCCACCAGAAAGCTCCCACCAGTTAGATCTGATGTTTCCTTTCCAAAAAACAAAAAATAAAAACAACAGTATTGATGATTTGTTATCTGAACCATTAGAGTAGATACTCATGTCTATGAGATCTCAGATTCACTGAAATATTAAAGTAGAAATTAGGAAAAGAAAGATAAGTAGCAGAGATAGTTTTCCTGATTTGAACTGGTTCCTCATAGTGTCAATAGGATTCCTAAGCTACAGCTCTGCCACACGCTACAATCACCTGTATAACCACCGCACTTAAGAGCTGCAAGGGATCTTGAAGGATGATAAGGTCCTTAAGTTCCCTTGCAGCTCTTAAGTGTGATGGTTATACAGGTGAATGTAGATTTCCTTAAGGAAGTGATGAACTTCCTGGGACATGGTAGAGAAATCAGAGAAGTCCCAAAGTAGTGCAGCCAGGTGGGAAATTAGGAGGGGGAAGGATATAGAAAGAACAATGTTAGTGGGCAGGTGGAGGGAGCACTAAAGACAAACTCAATATGCTTCCCAACTTTGCTTTATCCCTTACCTGGTGCCACAACATTTTGGCATTCCTGAAAAAAAAAAAACAGTGAAAGACAAAAATTCCACACAGAGACAAAATGTAATTAAACAACCAAATGGAAGGCATGGTAGGCAGTGTTCATTTCAAATTCAAAATTTTTAAAATCAACTAAAGGGTGATACCATAAGCAAATTAGGGGAGCATGGAATAGTTTACCTGTCAGATCTATGGATAAGGGAAGAATTTATGACCAAACAACAGATAGATAGCATTGTATAAATAGATAATTTTGATTGCATTAAATTAAAAAGGTTTGCACAAACAAAACCAATTCAGCCAAGATTAGAAGGAAAGCAAAAAACAGGAGGAAATTTTTTACAAAAAGTTTCTCTGATAAAGGCCTCATTTCTCAAATATATAGAGAACTGAGTCAAATTTATAAGAATACAAGCCATTACCCAGTTGATAAACGGTCAAAGAATATGAACAGGCAGTTTTCAGATAAAGAAATCAAAGTTATCTACAGTCATATGAAATGCTTTTCATTAATAGTCCAAAATTAAAAGATTTTAAATACCTAATCAAGGATATTGTAGAGGGCATAATCTTTCCATTGATCATTAACATCGTCTATAACTTAGAGCAATGTGTTTATTCCTCCAATAAAATCTGTTCCCTTCCTATTTAGAGGACCTAATTATGATCATAAACCTCATTTTACTAATCCATTAGCCAGCTAACAATTTCTAAGCCCCTACTCACTGCAAGATGGGATTTCTGGTCCCTTCATAGACTATGCACCTCATTGGGCATACCTGAATAAAAATGGTGGGGAATCTACTTATCTCCTCTATGGGTCATTTGGATTTGTCCTGCATGTGAGACTCTGATTTGAATCTCACACATTTGCCTTGTCCCCTTGAGATGACTAAAACCAACTCATGAATGATGTGAGAATAAGCTTCTGGACTGAGATTGAATGAAGCATGTCTGACACAAAGGATTAAGCATGGATGAAACATTTGAGACCTCAGTAGGTTAAGTCCTAACATTGTCTGAGTAGTCTGAATGAATCCAAAGCTCAACTAAACAAAAGTATGGAAATGGAAAAAGATGGAAATCTTCTCTCAGCACCCAATATAAGAAGAACTCCTTAAAGACAAGCATAATGTTAGAATGCACCAGAAGCAGTTGTTGTTGTTATTGTTGTTCATCCTTCATCCTTGAAAAGGACCAATGACATCTATAAACAACAGGGAAAGATGAGAAATGAATACAATTGTGTTATGGGGGAGGTTGTCTTATTATTGGAAGAAAGTAAGAAGGATAGATCCATCTATCAAGGCTTTTGAAGAATTAAGGGTTGAAGTAGTGGGACTGCTATCCATATCAAAAGGAGAAGTTGGCCTGACAAGGATCTTCTGGACAAAGAAGCTTTGAACTGTACCACTTCCTTGTTAGACCAGACAAGCAATGTCAAGATAGGTACAGATAATGAATAGGTTATTGGTGTCATGAAAGTGCTGATACCTAAGTCTTTATCCTTGGGAAAAGGTACACTTATCACCAAGATGAATATGGTAGTTGAATAGAATAGTAATATCTGAGTCTTAATTTACCATTCCCACAAGACTTCTAAGGAACACACGAGTTTCAGGAGAAACAGTAAGAGAGAGACACCTCCTTTCAGACTGAGAACAAAATTCTTTGCTCCTGAATGAATGTCATTAGTGCTTTCTCAAGCTCCATTTCATTACACTCTCCTTATTAGGATTCTGGCAAAACCCTAAAAAAGCAAGTCTACCACCTGGGGTGAGTACTGGAGAGAGACCTTAGAGAGAAACTTCCTCAGGACAGAAGGCCCTGTGAGGGAAGAAACCTCTAAGCCGCTGCAGGGGAGGCCATCATGGTGGGAAAGAACAAGGAAAGGATAACTGGAAAGGAACTCACTTGTGCAGTGGAAAGGTCTCAGGGTTCCATCTCAGGTGGTTCCAAAGCAGCCTTCAGTCAGGAGGCAGAGGGTATCCCTCCCTGGTCATGCTAGGGAAGAAACAGCCTGTCCCCTCAGAGAATTCAGCCAATCCCTGGAAAGATGTGGGACCCAAGGTGTCAGGCAGAGAGTGCAGTGATAGGGAAAGGCTTACCATCAATGTTACCCCTCAACCTGGGACGTGAGAATATGCCCAAGGGAAGGGCAAAATTCAAATAATCGGAGGTGGTGACTGCAGACTGAATGAGGGAGTGAAGGAAGTCATGCTGTATTTATAGAGTGTCATAGCACAAGGCAAAGCACAGAGCAGGGAATGTGAAGCATGGGAGGACTACCAGGAAGATGGAGCACACTCCTAGATGTCCAGCACCCTGGGGTAAATCCTCAGTTGTCCCACTCTAGTACAATTGTGGGCTTCCAAGGCCCCTCTTGCCAGATGCCTGATTGTTTCTTATATGGGACCACTTCTTCCTAACCAGATGTTCTTTGGGTTTTGTGTACAAGGCTTTATTCCTTTGTTGTAATTGTCAGTGTGTTGACATCAAGTGGGTTAAATGAAATGACTTGTGATGATTATTTTTTTTTCCTCCGGGAATGTTGGTTTTTCAGTATCTTCCCTAAAGATTTATGTTTATAGGATTTATTTCTTGTCCTGGTTACATTTATGTGTGCTATAGATGTATTACATTGTTGTTCTGGTGGCAAAACCACTCAACAGCATTTCCTACTGTAATCAACATGTTGCTTTCTTCTCTTCTATGCCCATCTTTAAATACTGTATACAGTGAGGGAAACATTGGATAGTATTTAGAAGAATCTGGTGGATTCAGTTCTCTTCCTCTTTCATATAACAGTCCTGAGTCATGTTATGTTTACTGGTGGTAAGCCATGAAACATGACAGCTGATTTGGAAGAGTACGGAAGTGGGAGGGAGCATGGCAATGATTAGCACATAGTGCTAAGAGTCAGGAATCCCATACTCTAAAATCTCAAACCAATCTATTCCATTAACTATGCCTTTGAATGCCACATAGCAACTTGCTTGAACTCTGAGCATTTCATAGTACTAATTTCCACATTTGGGATAATATTACTGACTTAGCTCACAAAAGAACATTGCAAGAATATAGCCAAGAATTTGATGACCCACACAATCATGGCCAAATGATAGATGGACAATTACAAGTTTCCATGATGGCCCATGGAGGCAATCTGAAGCCAAGATGTAAACTGATTGGGTAGTGCTAATAACGTCTACTCCTGGAGTCCAGATGGCCTGGATAGGATGAAGTTTATCTCCAAAGGTCATGTCACCAGTGTCTGTTGTGATGTGTTCCTCAGTTCTATTGTCCCTACAAACTGGGTGAGCTCAGAATTTCCTGTTAATACACATACCTCCACTTGGTCACTTCATTAGCATATTTGTCCTAAGCAATTACTCGCAAGGAAAGTATTTGTTTCTTTTTTTTTTTTTAAGTAACTTGGCTTCCCCACCCCCACCCCCAGAATTCTTCTCCCAGCATTCCCTGGCAGGAAGTTACTCCTCTATTGATTTTACTAATAGAATAAACAAACCTCCTTTGACATACAGAGTGGTAGCAACTGTGATTTCCTTCCCACCTCCTATAGAGAGAAGGTAGTTGAAGCTGGACGAAGCAAAGGGCTGGACTTAAGGCCATGATTCTGTGTGAAAGCAATGGGCAGAGCTCTGGGAAAGGCAGTTTCCTAAACAGGCAGAAAATAGCTGAAGAGTCAATAGCTCAAGCAATCCCGGGGTCTCTCGATGCTCAGAAAAATGGGTTAGAAACAAAGGAAAGGAGGCCTCTCTTCATTGAAGATGTTTATTTTGCAAATAACAAAGGATAAGGTATCCCTTGATAATTGGGGTTTTTTCCCCTCTTAGGACCCAGAATTTAAACTTATTATACACGTCTAAGTGTAGTCTAGGAAAGTGTGCTTAAATTTGAACTTTCTGCGTCTGTTTTCTCATGTCTAGGGAAGTGATCATATGTGAGAAAGAAAAGCTTCAAGTGAAAATGTTTTATCGTGAACTCAACCACTATAATTAAAGCTCCAGACTTTGCTTCCGCAGGGCAAAGGGAGAGGATGAACGGGTAAGAAAGTTCACAGACATGAGGGTTTGAGGTCAGCACAGGGATTGAACATTCGGGGAAAGGAAGGGAGAATCAGAAAAATAGCAGAAGCAGCGGCAAACAATATGAGAACATCAAATGACCAGCAAGCTATTTTCTAGTTGTCGAGTGCCTTAGTAGTGTGAGTTGCCAGGTTGAGTCCAGTTCCTTTGCCTGCTTTTCTGATTTCTCTCCCCACAAAACGGACACCATGAAATGTAGATCTAAGGATCTCAGAGGAATAGTTTGTCAGTCATGCAACTAGCATTTATTAAATGCCTACAATGTGCTAAGCACTGGGAAAACAAAGAAAGGTAAAAGACATTCCTGTCCCTTGAGGAGCTCACAGTCTTAGAGATAAGAGAATATGCAAACAGCTATGTATAAATGGGATATATACAGGGTTAATTGGAGATAGGGCAGCTAGGTGGCACAGTGGACAGTGTGCCCAGTTTGGAGTCAGGAAGACTCATCTTGAGTTCAAATCTGGCCTCAGATTTACTAGCTGTGTGACTCTGGGCAAGTCACTTAACCGTGTTTGACTCAGTTTCTTTATCTGTAAAATGAGCTGGAGAAGGAAATGGCAAGACACCCCAGTACTTTTGTCAAGAAAACTCCAAATGAGGTCATGAAGAGTCAGATACAACTGAAAAAATGGCTGAATAGCAACATGTACCAGGCACCAGTGCTAGAGATACAAAAAGAAGCAAAAGGCAATCTGACCTCATGAAGCTTATAATCTAATTGGGGTAACAACATAACAAATACATGCAAAGCAGGCTATATAGAGGATAAGTGGGAGACTGTGTAGAGACAGATGTCACTGGAATTAACAGTGCTTGAGGAAGGCTTCCTGTAGAAGGTGGGATTTTAGTTGGGACTTAATAGAAATTTGGGAAGTCAGTAGTCAGTGAAGGAGTGAGAGTGTTCCAGGCATGGAAAATATTCAGAGCCCAGAGATAAAGTGTCCTGTTCCTGGAACAGCCAGGAGGCCAGTGCCACTGAATTAAGGAGTATGTATTGGGGAGTGAGGTATATGAAGACTGGGCAGGTAGGATGGGGCTAGGTTATGAAGGTGCCAAACAGAGCATTTTGCATTTGATCCTGACAACAGTAGAAAGCCACTGTAGTTTATTGAGTGAGAGTGGGGAGTAATATGGTCAGGCCTATGCTCTAAGAGAATGACATTAGTGGCTGAATGCAGGCAGATTGGAGTGAGGGGAGACTTGAAGAAGGCAGACCTACCAACAGGCTATGGCAATAGTCTAGGCACGAGGTGATGAGGGCCTGCACTAAAGTGGTGGCAGTGTCAGAGGACAGCAGGAAGTATACATGAGAGATGTTACAAAGGTGAAATTGACAGGCTTTGAAAATAGATTGGGAGGGGCTGCTAGGTGGCCCAGTGATAGAGCACCAGCCCTGGAGTCAAGAGGACCTGAGTTCAAATCTGACCTCAGACACTTACTAGCTGTGTGATCCTGGGCAAGTCACTTAACCCCAATCACCTTAAAAAAAATGGATTGGATATTGGGGTGGGGGTGGGGTGAGAGATAGTGAGGAATACAGGATGACTCCTCGGTTGTCAGCTTGAGGGATGGGAGGATGGCATTGCCCTCTATAGTAATATGGAAGGGGGAAGATATTTAGGGGAAAAGATGATCACCTTTGTTTTGGGCATGAGTTTAAGATATCTATTGGACATTTAGTTCAAGATGTCTGAAGGAAGTTGGAGATATGGGATTAGAGGTTAACAGAGAGTTTGGGTCAGGATAGATTTGAGAATTACCAGCATAGAGATGGTAATTAAATCCATGGAATCTGATGAGATTACCTAGTGAAGTAGTATAGAGAGAGAAGAGAAGAGGGCTCAGGACAAAACTCTCAGGAACACCTATGGTTAGAGAGTGTAATCTGGAAAGAGGATCCAGTAAAGGAGACAGAAAAAGAATGGTCAGATAGGTAGGAGGAGAACCAGGAGAGTGGTGTCCAGAAAATCTAGAAAGAAGAGAATATCAAGGAAAAGAGTGGTCATTGGTGTCAAAGGCTGCAGGGAGGTTGAGGAGAATGAGAGCTGAGAAAAAGCCAGTGGATTTGGCAACTAAGAGATCATTAGTGACTTCTGAGAGAACAGTTTCAGTGGAATGATAAGGTCAGAAGCCGAATTATAAACCATTAAGAATAGAGAGGACAGAGGCACCTATTATAGACTGGCCTTTTCAAAGAGTATAGGATGATAGTTACAGGAATGGAAGGATCTATTGAGGGTTTTTTTTTTTCCAAGATAAAGGGACATGGGCATTTTTGTAGGCAGTAGGAAGTCAGCTAGTACACGGGGAGAGATTGAAAATAAGTGAAAGAGTGGGGATGACAGAAGGAGCAATTTGTTGGAAGAAATGGGATGGAATGGGATCACTTCAACAAGTAAAGGGGTTAGCTTTAAACTAGCTACTTAAGAGAGTTTGAAATCTTAGGACAGATGGTATTTAGCAGAGAGCATTATCCTCTCCTTAGAAAACTTTAGTCACTAGAGGGCAACGTGATACATTCCACACCATGTGTTCCTGTTCCAAGAAGAAAGTAAAATAGACATCAAAGGTGGGAGGACCCACAAGTAAAAGCAATATGTTGTTTTGTGGATGATGCAGTGTTTTTATTTCCTAGTACTACATTGACATATTGTGCAAACATTTTCTTCACTGAGCTTGATGACAAGGTTGATACCTGGCCCTGCCACTAGTTTGTTTGGGCAAGTCATTTCATCTTTTGTTGCCTCAGTTTCCTTATCTGCAAGGTGAAGATTATAATCTTTACCTCAAGAGATGACATGAAAATTAATGAGATAATGTCTGGAAAGCACTCAATAATAACTGTAAACCTTAGGCTTAATGGGAAAACCCCATCAATGACAGTAGAGTATAATAAAAGAATTACTCAGTAAAGGTCTACATTTATGGAGGGCAAATTCAGTTCAGTTCCACAAAATTTATCAACCTTGTGTTAGGGCTTAGAAGGAATATAAAGATAAAAAAGTGATATACTTCCTGCCTTCAAGGCAAGAATATTATATTCTGACAGGGGAATCAAACATCTACACAAATAACTAAACTACCAACTAGGCAGTTAAGTGACAGTGGATATGAACCCTGATCTTTAAATCAGGAAAACATGAACTCAGACCCTGTCTTAGACACTTAGTATGTGATCCTAGGCATTTTTCTTAATCTCTCCCAAGGCCTCAATTTCCTTATCTATGAAGAGTATGCATATACATACATACTATGTATGTGTGTACATATGTATACATATGTATGTATATATGTGTATGTATATATATTCATATGATTTTACTTTACTATTCTTTTAAAATTATACTCCTTTTTTCCCTTTGAATTATTGTGATGCCTGCTTTGGTGTGATAAAAGAAAAACATTAATGGGATCTAGTCAATATGACCTTAAACAGAGGCTGATTTTTGAGAAGGACACAGTCTACAAATAAAGAAACAGCATGGTAAAACCGATGGAGGGTTGAATATGGAGTTGGGGGACCTGAGTTCAAACCCTGGTCTGTTACTTGTCACTTGTGTGACTGCCAAGTCATTTAGCCTTTCTGGGGCTCATGTTTCTCATCTATAAAAAGTGTGTGTGGGATAAACTATGAGATGTGTCAACCTCAGTAGCAGGCAAAATTCCTGAGTGCAGCCAGAACCTGATTAAAATATAATTGGGAAACATTTAACAAAATAAATAAAAATACAATGCAACACAGATTATGTTAATTTGTGGGTTTGTAAGTCATTGTGCTATGGGTAGGGATCTGTTTCTATTTGAGTTTGACACCACTGGACTAGATGATCTTTAAGGATCTATCAGTCAATAAACACTTATTAATCGCCTACTAAGTGTCAGGCAATGTGGGAAGTGCTGGGGATACACAGAGCCCTCATTTTGTAGAGGAGGAACCTCAAACCCAGAGGGGAAAATTTGTCTCCCCCCATTTAAATCTGTCCTAGCTCTTTACAAAGGCTTTGCCCTTATCTTATAAATAATACAAATTTTTAAAAATGTAACAACAGTAATAGTGATAGCTACCATTTCTATAGTGCCTTAAGATTTACAAAGCACTTTGAATATGCCATCTCATTTGATTCTTTCAACCCCATGAGGCAACATGTGTAGAGAACATATGTGGAAGAGGGAACATACATAGTCTTCCTAACTCATGATCCTAGGGCTCTATCCCAGAAGAAACACTTCTCCTCCAAAACTGCTGCTCAGTATTTCCACAGAGCTTGGACTTCTTTCTCCAATGAATTGCCAACTGCTGCTGTTTTCTTCTATGATGTCTTCTTCACTGCTGCTGTCTGCTACTGCTCCCACAAATTGCAGGTCAGATGTTGGCCTCTTACCTTGGTTGGGGTGATGGGAAGGAGTAGTCAGAACTATTTTGTAGATAGCCAATAGTCACAGGCGACTTCAACTCTTTTGTTAGTCTAACCCATAGTCATAGCTAGTCAGCAAAAGGCCCTTAGGATAAGTCTGTGTTTTTAACAACTTTGCTTGTGTCTCAATAACTGATTTCCCCTGGGCCTGCCTGCTATTTGAGTTGAGGTGAGAAAATTCCTTTGAACTCCTCTCATGCTCCTGGCAGCCATTACTGGACCATACAAATCACCCTGACAATTTACTTTAGCCAGACTGGAGGGTAAGCGGTAACTTTTGTGTGGTACGTTTGCAGTTATATCTAATTTACAGCCTTTTCTAGCCAGTTGCACTCACCTACAGTATTCAATTCAATTCAACAATCATTTACTAAGCACCCACTATGTTTTAGGAACGAAAGATAAAGAGACAAAAAAAAATAATCCCTATCTTCAAGATGCTCTCTTTCTGCTAGGGAAAAACACCCAACTGAGAAAATAAGAAATAAGTACAAAGTAATTTCGGGGCACAAACATTTGGGGGAATCAGAGAAAGCCTTTCTTAGGGACTTAGGAACTTAAGCTGAGACTTGAAAAGAACTAGGGATTCTAAGAGCCCAGAGGTAAAGAAGAAGAGCATTCTGGGTATGAGATCCAGAATGGATAAAAAAATGGAAATAGGAGATGGACTATCATCACTGGCAGATAGTAAATAGGACAATCTGTCTTTAAAGAGCACTGAGCATGTCTGTATGCATGTAAATACACACACCTAAGCACACACATATATGTATATTATATTTCAATTGTTTTTCAGCTGTGTGGACTCTTTGTTGTCCCATCTGAGGTTTTGTTTTGCTTGGTTTTTTTACGCAATTGGGTTTAAGTGACTTGCCCAGGGTCACACAGTTAGTAAGTATGTCAAGTGTTTGGTCTGAGGCCACATTTGAACTCAGGTCCTCCTGATTTCAGGGCCGGTACTCTATCCACTGCACCACCTAGATGCCCCTTATTTGAGGTTTTCTTAGCAAGAATACTGGAGTGTTTTGCCATTTCCTTCTCCAGTTAATTTTACAGATGAGAAAACTGAGGTAAACAGGGTTAAATGACTTGCCCAGGGTCACACAGCTAGTAAGTGTTTGAGGCCAGATTTGAACTCTGGAAGATGAGTCTTCCTGACTTCAGGCTTTGCACTGTATCCACAGTGCCACCTAGCTGCCCCAGCATATACATTTATACACACATACATATGTACACATATATATGTGTATATGTATGTGTGTATATGTATATGTATACACATATATCTTTTCATATATACATATATACAAAGACCGAGAGATAGAAAGACAGAGATGGAGAGAAACATGTACCTACAGATATTCCCCACCATAAGAACTCATTTTGTTCCAAAAATCCATATATATTTATGCAACCAAATATTGACAAATATATCAAAATACACAGAGACATGCCACCAAGTTATTGACTATCTGTGTTTTCAAAATTCAACTTTTAAATAATAGTTTGAATTTATCTAGTATACTTTTAAAGAAGGACTTGTCAAAGATTATGCTTCACTAATATAACCTTCAAAAAGTCAGGGTCTTTTCCATGCATGCCTCAATGAGGTACAAAAGTAGGACCTCAGAAGAGGTAATGAGGTACTGAAATAATTTAAAGCTATATATAGATATAGATAGATACACACACATGCATATATTTTATGTGTGTATATATTTCCACACATATACACAAATATTTTATCATTCATTCCTTTTTTCCCCACTTATTTCAGATACCTACGGTTTCATTAAGTGCTTCATCTTTCCAGCAGTAACGAAATCCCTCCCACACATTAGCAGATTGCCTACACGTTTTATTGTGGCCAAAGAATTCCTCAGCTGGGATCCAGCTCTGTGATGATGGGCCTCTGTGTACTTAGCTAGGTTAGACCTGGTTCTATGACAGCAGGCTTATGAGACACTGCTGGACTCCTAGGATTTTCTACCCTGGCAGGGCCTGTCAGAGCTTGTAATGCAGGGCACAGCCGCCTTCAGGAACCTAGGCTCATCTCCATCCCACAGTAACAATGAGGGAAAAGAAAGAATCTGTTCATTGTCCTCAGTTGCATCCTAGAGATCTAAATGAGTAAATTGGCAAAGAAGGTGTGAAATGACTTTCTCTGTTTTCCACCAGAAGTTTCCTGGAATTGACCAGTGAAATGGCAGATCCTGGCTGGGAAATAGACGGATTGTGACTTTCTCAGCTGAAAAGAGATATCTTACTGTTTTTGTTTCGGGCCTGATGCCAGAATGCTGTCCGAGAGGGTCACTGTCAAATTATTTACGTCCCTTCCCCACATTACGTAATTGGCACATATACCTGAAGGACCGCTCGCTGCCAGTAAGGTGGCATGTAACACATCCCTTTGTACATTGGCAGACGGAGTGGCACATTCAGAGGCAAGGATAGAGAGGCATGCCGGCATGAAAAGGGCTTTTGAAGAAAGCAGGTGGATGAAGGTAGAGCTCACGTTTACACCCAGCATTCTGGAGACTGCTCTTTGTTCTTTGCCCTGCACCTGGGACTGGGACTGGGACCGTTGTTGTTGTTGTCGGTTGTCCCTCGTTCTCAAAGAGGACCAATGACACCAGGAGGGTGATGTCTTGACTTGAAAGTGAATTGGATCTAAGTGAGGTAGAGTTGTAGAAAAGTCATCAGCCCCGCTCTCTCCTCCGGGGTCATTGAAGTCCAGTGGCAAGACATAGGTCAGGATGACTGGCCCAGGAAGCAGCGGGAAACCTTGGCCTTTTTAAGCTAAGGTCTTTCTCAGATCTCAGTCTCTCTGAGGCAACACCCATTCAGTAGTTTAAGGTTAGGTAAGAATTGAGGTAAAAGAAGGCCTACTTTGCCTTCACAAAAGAATGATTTAGGGAGATTTAGAGTTTAGAGACCCTCAGAGTCTATTTGCACTCATTCTGAGCCATCAAAACTAAACAATGAGCAAGCAAGTCTTGGGCTGGGGCCTATTATTGGCTAATCAGTGAGAGCCAGAGTGATTTGGGTTTAAAGGCATGGTAAAGTAGCTCCATTTGAATCTCAATGGACTCCATCAAAGCCTGGTTTTTCAGAGCTGTATTTCAAGAAAACATAAATGAAAACTACATGAGAGAAGGTATAGGGGTAGAGGAAGGGTGTTTCAGTCATGGGAAATTACAGAAGGTATGAAGGAAACCTGCTTGGTGCCATGAGGAAGGTAAAATTATAAAGGATATTTAATCAGAAGAATGATAGTGTGGCATTGTGGGTAGAATGGTGGATTTCAAGAACCCAGATGCACATACATGTTGCAGTGAGACACTGAAGACTTATGATTAGGGTCTTATGATATAGAACTGTATTGAAACAAATACGTGACATTTATTTTCCCATATCTCTACATACACATGTCTAGCATACTCACATGTACTGAAGTCTATCAGATAGAAAGGAGCCTGGAATCATAGATCCTAGAATTAGACTGGACAGTAGAGGCCATGTAGTCCAAAACTTTTATTTTGCTGATGAGAAAACAGAGTCAAAACAGTGTCAAAGGGAGGTGTTCTGAAGATTCCAAGTATCACTCTGATGTCTCATTACCTCTATGGAAGCCGGGGCCTCATCTTGACATGGAGGTGACCCTGGGTTTGCAAAGGCTTTGTCAGCACATCACAAGCCCTGGCAGGTCCTACTACTCATATTAGTACCTAATCAAATCCGAGTATTCCCTTGCACTGTTATTTAATAGGTTTGCGTTTGTCTCATCTTTCCTATTAGATAACACACTGGAAGACAAGGACCACTGTTGGCTGTAGGGAGGAGATCTAGACCTCTGATTTCATCAGGGTAGGGAACACCGGGCATAGAAACTGCTCCTCCCACCATGTAGAGAAGCTGCTTATATGAAACTTAGAGTCTTAGAGAGTTGCTTGCGGGTACTGAGAAGTTTGGGTATTTGCCCATGGTCATGATTCTAGTATGTGTCTGAGGGAGGTATCAAAATCAGGTCTTCCTGACTCTAAGGCTGGCTATCTACCCACTATGCCACACTGCAGAGAGAGTTGCAAAGATGGGGTCTACAATTAAGATTAGCTTTGGGAACAGCTAGGAATTGAGCTGGGAATCTGGAGACCCACTCTCCAAATTTGTACAAATCTCTCCATTTCTCCCAGTTGTTCCATGGTAACCACAGCACTCGTCAAATTTCCATATTACTTATGTTGTTGGTTATAATATATTGACACAAATAAATTGACAACCCTTTAAGTAATTCTGAAGACTCACTAAACCACCATGAGGCATGCTTATTCTATACAAAATGGGCTATGACCATGTGTAGACAGACTGTCTTTTAAGTTTATTTTCAACTCTGCAGTATTTCCTGCGGGCAGTTTCTGTTCAGCTTGTTTAGAGACTATTAGCTAAAACCTAGACATGGAAACAAACAGGCAAAAATAACAATAATAAGGTTATTTTCTTCCCTGGCAGGCTAAGAATCAAAGTTGTCTGGTTCCTGGCCTTTGAATGTCAACTACAAACAACAGCCTTGGAATGTAAAGACCATTGTATTGAAGTGGCAATGATACATTTTTACGGGGAATGGATACCTTGGAGCAAAGACCTTCCTCTTTCCATCCCCATCTCCTTGAAGGCAAGAGAAAGCAATAACTTGTCTTCCCTCTGCTACCATCCTAATGTCAAGGCTTACTTCCTGTGCTTGGCTTACCATAAGCCACATTCTATGGCCTTTGCCACTCTCCAATATCTTAGTTCAGAGGAAGGGGTCAGTTCCTTCAGATTTTTAGGTTGCACGCTCTCCCTTACCAAAATAGTCTTTCTCTGCTCCTCCTTTTTTCCCTCCATACTTGTTCTACACACAAAAGAAAGAAAACATCCTTGCATACTGAACAACAATCCCATCTCCTAAAGTAATTAATCTGACCCCATTTTCAAAGAAAGAAGTCCTTTAGAAACATCGTGTTTGAGCTTCCATGATGGGCCAGCTTAAGTTTGGATTGACCTTTCTTCAGGTCCAATGACAGGACTAAGAGGCCTCTTGAGTTATGTTGGGCACAAGGGGCTGACTTTCTGCTTCCTATTGCCTCATGCCTAGGTGAAGTGGATAGAGAACTCAGATTCTGGAGGTCTACTGAAAAATTTACCGTGGAGGACAGAGACAGGCTTGCATTCATCAACACTTACAAAAATAACAAAAAATGGCATACTGAAAGCATTTCTATCCTTTTTAGCTATGTCTTGCCGAAACCATTTTGAAATCTGACTAGGAAGTGTTAGCTCTCTGCTTTGATTGCTTCTTCTGAGTTGACATAATCCATATTTCCACATCCAGAAATCTCCAGCCTCTTCATACTTTCTAAGGCCAAATGTCATTATCCCCATTGTGTGGGAAGCAGCAACATCTTGATTATTCCAATTTGGCAAGAAGGTAGAAAATTAGAAAGTTAAGTGACCTCTTCCATTATTTCAACAAAGTTAGTTCTGGTTACTTCTTCTTTGAGCTAAGTTTACCAAAAAAGAGAATTAATTTTTCTGTCTAAAGTTTATAAAGCAGATAAGTAAAGTCAAAGCTTTGGGGAATGTTTTCAATATAATGCTGCTCATTAGTAAGAAGGACTAACCAGCTGATCTTTGGTGGGCCCATCCAGCATCATGAGTGTTTATGGGAAGAACTGTAGATATCAATGGATGATTTTGTTAGGATTTCTGGGGAGTAGCATAGGTCAGGGCTTTTTAAACTTTTCCCATTAATGATTCCTTTTCTTGTTTCACAGTGTTTGTTGGCATTGTATGGTCTGAGAGCATGCGTAGTGCAAAGTATGCATGCTTTGTGTTCAGAACCAAACCTATAGTGAAATTGCCGATGCTGCCAGAAACACCTTGGATTCATTATGCATTTGATTTTGAATTAATTTTTGGTCGTTGCATGTTGAGAAACTTTTTATTGTTGCCAAATTTTTTGCAACCCGATATGAGGTCACAACCCACAGTTTAAGAAGCACTGGTATAGATTACTTGGTTAAGCATCAAATCACAGATAGTTGAGCCCAGGTGTTTCACAGCCCATACATTACTATTTGGTATTTTAGCCTAATTTGGCCTCAGTGTTCTCATGTTGTGAATAAATATGAAAAGCATTCACATAACAACAGCTTATATTTATATAGTGTTTTGTAAGTGCTTTCAAGGTTGTTGGTTTTGAAATATTGCAGAATAGAACCTCAATCATTCTAGCCTCAAAAACTTACTAGCTATGTGACTCAGGCAAGTCATTTAACCTCCGCTGTCTCAATTTCCTCAGTGGCAAAATGTAGATGATAATAGCATTTACCCCCCAGGGTTGTTGTAAGGATTAAATGAGATAATATTTATAAAATACTTATCATAGTACCTGGAACAGCCTTCTCTTTGAGCAAAGGTTGGACTGTCCCTCATTTGGGATGCTATAAAGAGGATTCTTGTCCAGCAATGGTGGCTTCTTGGGTCTCTCCCAATGCTGAGATTTTGGGACTCTGCAAAAAAGCAGGTACTTGGTGGATCAAGTGGAGAAATGTGTGATATATGATAACACAGTTAAGTGAATCCCTGATAGTTTGGGTCACCATGCGTAAAGAATTATGGATTACTCTGTTGATTTTACCTGGGAAAGAGTTCTCGCCAGGCAAGACTCTGCCATGGATCATAGATCTAGGTCTGGAAAGGACCATAGAGATCATGGGGTTCACCCTGCCCCCAATTTTCTAGATGAGGAAATTGAGGTCTATACAGGTTAAGTGACAAGATCGCATAGACAATTCAATTCTGAGAGAAATGATTATTTCTCTCCTATATGAATAACCAATTATTGAATTAGGCCTAACGTTTTCTCCCTTTCTATTTACTCATGCAGAAATCAACTCCCATAGGCTATTCAGACAGCCTTTGAAGTTCAGGGCTGATAATGAGATGAAATCTTGGGTGAAACTTAGCCCCGAGAAAACTTAGATCTGATTAAAAGATAAAGAAATTCTAGTTCAGGTGAATTGTGAATTCTGACCCATTGTGTTTTAGTCAGACAGCTCTGGGTGGAAGTGGATTCCCCATTTTGTCTAGATTACTCTATATGGGGTGGTATGGCCATAGATGAGTCTTTTTGACTAAGACTGAGTGATCAGAGTCATGTTCCCCAGATCCTAATTAGAATAAGCCCACCTCTCATTATAATATTCATTTTCTCACTACTTGTTAACCAATCAGAGTTGATTTCCACTCTCAGGAACACCCCCTCTTACAAGGGCATATAAGCATTGAGTGGGTTCTGTGAGGGGTCTTTGGTTTATGAGAGATAGCCAAATGACCCCTTTTATTAATTATCTGCAAGCGATAATTAACAGAAGTGATTAATTACCCAGAAACTATATCTCTCGAACTTTTTATATATCACAATTTTAAGTGGCAAAGTCCTAATTCCAAATCCATCACACTTTCTGCTACATCACACTAAACTTGCTGTATTATGTTCAATATTTTTTATTACTCATTTCTTCAAGATGTATGTGGCTTGCTTATCAAATTCGCATACCATTGCAGGAAGAATTACTAAGCTATTGAATGGCAATAATGATCGAAAAAGATCTCCTTTTCACTAACTTTCCACTTACACTTCCTGATTCACAATAGTCCATCTCTCCCGCCTCTGTGTCTTTGCCTGACCCCCTTTCCTTGAACGCTTTCCTTCTATACATGAAGTGACTTGCACCAAAGGTAAGGTAGTAAGCAGAAAAGCCTAGATTCAAACTGGTCTTTTCACTCCATGTTGAGCTCTCTTTCCATTGCATTATGCTATGATGACCACAAGGTTTTGAATCTGAGCCACTCAGGAAAAAACTGTTATCACTGATAGAAAGGAGAAGAAATAGCTACAGATGTGCAATTCACCATTTCTTAGATTTTTTAAAAAAAAATTACTGGCTAGAAGTATACCAAAAAAATATCATTTATTTCCTCCAGGTCACAGAATTTGTAGCTAGAAGACACCTTATGAAAGAATTGAGACCAAGAGAGATGAAGTGACTTGCTTAAAGTCACACAGGAAGTAACAGTTGACCCCATGGGGCCTGCTAATGAAAATTTTTCTGCGATATTTTTCCCTTTCCTTTGGAGGAAGTACCATATATATGGTAAGTGCTAAGTGAAAGTGTTGGAGGAAAATGAAAAAGGAAGGATAAAAGATGACAACAGCAAATCTTGAACCATTATACTATAGGTATGTCTATAGAAAAGACTAGTGCAGCAATTTTCAAAGTGTAATCTAAAGACCTCTGGGGACCTCCAAGATCCTTTTAGGGAGTCTGTGAGTTTAAAACTATTTTAATAATAATAGACATTATAATAATATGACATTTTTATATGTTTAATATTAATAATAAGACTTAATACTCTAAATATCAAGAGATGTAATCTGCATAAACAAGAGCTCTCTGGGGTCTTCAATTCTTTTTAAGATATATGTCTATATCTAGATCTATATCTAGATCTATATCTATATCTATATAGCAGGGGTGAGGAACCTGCGGCCTCGAGGCCACATAGGGCCGTACTTGGGCTAGCAAAAAATTGGAAACAGAATGCATGGATTCTCAGTGACTGGGGAATGGATGAACGAACTGTGGTATAAATGTACATTCATATATATATATATATAAATGTAATGGAATATGATTGTGAAGTAAGGAGTGATGAATAGAAGAATTTAGAGGAAAATGAGATTTGCATTAAACTAATACAAAATGAAATATGCAGAACTGGAAGAATAATATATTCTGATGCAGCTGAATTCTTAGCAGCCAGAAAAGCAGTAATGATTCCAGTAATCATATGGTAGATTCCTCTGTAATTTATATTGTGCCGCAATGTTGCAATGTTTATTAATTGTAAGACTTTTGGTAAAATAATTAACACCTTCCTCTGCCTCAGTTTCTCCATATGAAAAAAATGAGGGGGTCAAACTAGATGGTGTCGCAGAGTCCCTTCCAGCCCTAGATTCATGATCCTAGGAACAGATGAAGCATACTTCTCTCTTCTCAACCGAGAAGTTGGGGACTGTCAGGGCAGAATACGGCATATGTTATCAGAAATGATCACTGGTTTTTAGTTGTTTTTGATTAACTGTTTTTCCTTGTTGCAAGGGAAAGTTAGGTCTGAAGGGAGTTGGGGGTATGGTGGGTTCTATCTATTCACAAATGATTGTGACAAAACCAAAAAGCATCGACGAGACATTTTTAAAAATAAGAAATAAAAATGAAAACAAGTGTGTGGGAGAGTTGTATCAGATTCTGGAGGGGTTTTGAAGAGACTGGCAGTGGCTCTAACACTAACCCGAGAGCCCAATAGCCAGGGTAGTTTTGAGGGGTGACTGGGAAGTAAAAAGATGGCACAGCTTTTGAGAACTCAGGCCAAGACATGAAGGTGTTGCATCCAATCTCTTCCCCTGAGAGCCCCCTTGGGATGGGGCTGGGCTGGGGTTTGCAGGGAATAGAGAGTTGGGGTCACGACCAGTGGCACCAAAGCTACAGCTTGACTGTCTTTCTCCCTAGTCCACAGGGCTGTGCAGTCTATGCAGTAGCCAGCGCGAGGCTTGCCAATGGAGCTCCTCATGGGGCTTGGCCTTGAGCTGATATTAAAAAGCTGTTCCCACATGCATACATTTCAGGGTTGCTTTTCTCAACACTGCCTTCCAAATCAAATTGGTTTCCATTCCACAAACTCTAGTGAAGGAGGGGGGGATGGGGCTATCCCTATTGTGAAATGTTCATTAGCATTCCCTGTGATCTGCCCAGTATATTGTGAAATGCAGCCTTAGACAATGGGCTTAGACAATGGGAAGACTCATTAGCTGATTCTTTGAAGTGTGAAAACAAGTTTAAAGCAGACCTCTTCTTTTCCTCTTTCCCCACCCTTCCTTCCAGATGCCAGCACTGGGAACAAGCAAAACAAGGAAGACAAAGAGAAGCAAAGAGGGCCCTTGGAAAGGAAGGGAGGAAGCTTTCCTCCATCGATTAGCAAACAGAAGTTTTAGACACAATATCACAAGTCTTTTCCCGACTTCTTATTGCTCTGGGCCTTGGCTTTTGCCATTCCACAAGGACAGAATATACTCCTCTACAATCCTGCCTGTTGAAATCTTCCTTTGCTTCAAGGCTTATAGTTCAGGTGCTACTTTTTCCATGAAGCCCAACTAACGTCATGCATCATTGTGTGTTATGCTATGTATGTTAGTATGGTGCTATGTATGTAAGTGGTGTTCTCCACGTAAATAGGAATATGAAATAAATTGGCTTTTGCAAAGAGTTCTCCACAACTATTTCATTATTGCCACATAATTGACTGAAACGTGCAGAGAATAGAAAGTCCTATTATAGTGTCCCAAAAGTCTTAGTGCAGTTTTAAGCTTCAAAATAGTTTTGAATGCTGTTAAAAAAAAAAAAAAGACATGTGTGACTCAGTAGAATGAAAGGCAGTCTTACAGGCCTTCTCTCCGCTCTCTCAGGCATTTCCTGAGATCTTCCAAGGTTCTTTGAAAAATATAAACAAGGTAAACTGTTCAACAGCCATGGGAATATTAGCATCAAATGAGAAAGATATTTGCTCATAAAGATGTCTTGTGCAAAGCCCATTCATATGGAATGAAGGAGAGTAAGGGTCCTCTAGATGCTCCTTGCAGATGATAGTGTGCTGATTTCATAAAGCCTCATACTGTCACAGGGGGTCCTCAATGAAATCCATGATTATTCAAAAGATACCATTCTACCAATATTCATTAAAGTCAACATGAATGAAAACTACCTATTTTCCAAACCTTGACATGAAATTGTAAGGCCAGTCCAATGAGTCAGGACATTCCAATGCATAATTGGGCTGGGGATTGAAGACGGACAATGAATTGGGCTTCATTCTTTCAATTGGGCTTCCCAATTTCATGGGAAGAAGAGATGGGGTTGAATTGCATTTGGGAAATTTTGCAGTGTTTGTAATGCTCTCAACCTGCTCAGTGGTGCAAAGACTCATACATAAAAAAAAACACAATAATTTCATTGATTTCTTGTAATCAAGTATTATCAAACTATCATTACTTCCATTCATACATCCTTAAAAACAAAGGAATAATTTCATGGGTATTTTAAATGCATAGTATTTAAATACAGTACCATAAAGTTAAAACTTAGGATACACTTTGACTAATTATGTAAATTTACAATTCTCCAAAAGGCAGAACGAATAATTTATTCCCTTTCTTCATAAAGTGAAAATGTAAACATATTTTTCTTTAGTCTCAATGTTATCATCATATTAAGAATAGAGCAAAGTGTGGCACATGTAGGATTATTTAGGAAAGCATGTAACTGACATGTCTTGTTTGAATTAATAAATTGTACGTAACAAAATGTATGCAATCATGCATGGTAGAAAGCATCTTTCTGATAGAGGGCCACCTTCAGGGTCCTGAATTATTTAGATATTACATTATTCTTTATGGAATTATAGATTATTAAATATAGGATAACCCTGAAGTTAAAAGAAGAAAAATAACTGCTGCTTGAAAGACATTCCAGGTAGACATTTGGTGTGAGTTCAGAGGGAAAAAACCTCCCAGAAGTGACATTTGTCAAGTGCTAAGACTGTTCTCTGGGGCAACTAGTTAGCACAGTGGATAGAATGCTGCCTGGAGCCAGGAAGATTCCTCTTCCTGAGTTCAAATGTGGCCTCAGACAGTTACTAGCTCTGTGACTCTGGGCAAGTCACTTAACTGGTTTTGCCTCAGTTTCTTCATCTGCAAAATAAGCTGGAGAAGGAAATGGCAAACCCCTCCAGTATCTTTGCCAAGAAAACCCCAAATGAGGTCATGAAGAGTTGGACACAACTGAAAAGACTGTTCTCTAAGTTATGGCCCTGTCTCTTCTACAGTATTCTGTCAGACAATCCCTAGCTTTTTAGTTTTCCCTTTTTACTGTGCTAATGGTATGATTTCCTCTCCTTTACCACCATATTAACTCCTCATAACCTTTTATTTAACTATTCATAAATCTTTTCAAAGTATTCTCAGGGAGTTTCAGAAGAGGCAGTTCTAGAGGAGAAAGTCCAAGGGAGCAAGAATGAGAATTGGGACTTCCTTGGATTTCATTGTATTTGCTGAAGACTTCTGCCTGATGGAGGAGGTTCCAGCGGTCTCTGAATGTGGCAGCAGGCTCCATAATTCAGATTTTTCTACAATGTCAGCCTCTACATTGAATTCCTTTCTTAGGGGAGCTTTTTGGAGTCTGGCCTTTTCAGCTTTGAGTTGCTTATTTTTTCTCCTCAAACTTTTATTGTCAGTCACAAGAAACTATGTGTTGCTTCAGATCAGAAATCTTATTTTCCTGCTCTTTTATTATTGTGTTGTCTTTTGAGGGCTTTGCTATAACACATGGTTCTATTGGGTCTTTTCTGAAGGAGAAAAAGCAAGGTGTCTGAGTTCCTGTCAAAGACCCCTGGCATGGCTATTCAGAGCTTCTTAACATAGGCACACTTTGGCCACTGAATCTATCTTCTACAGATGGTTTGCAAGATGTTAGCCTATGACTGGTTCCACCAAGCTTCTGCTGGGCTTTTCACCTTTCCTCCTACTTTGCCCTTTTCTACCTCTCCTGGATAAGCAGTAATTACTTCATGTGGCTATCCCTTTGTAATTTCAATGATAATTGAGCCTACTCAGATTATGTCAATTCCATAGCTTCAAAAAGATATGTAGCTACGTGTGTGTAACACAAAATAGCCACTTTTGTATTTTTCTGTTGCTACTAACCAGTTTGATTTTCTGCTCTGCTGATGAGCCAGGTTAAAGGGCCCATTCATCTTCCAAAGACACAAGGGCCAAAGTAGCAAATGTGGCACCCCCGGTACATGGAGAGCTAGAGTTCAGAGCTTGGACTGGTCTGGAGCTGGGACTGTGCCACTTCAGGATCAACACACTGGCAACTTCCTTCCTTCCTTCCTTCCTTTTTCTCCTCTTTTTTTTCCTCTCCTCCTCTTCCAACTGCTGCCTCAAAGACTCTATTTTTAACACAAATGTTCGTCTGGAAATGTTATATGATTATAAATCTTAGAATGCCACAGTTTCCAAAGAATTAAAATAACAAATGAACCAAAAGAACACAGATGCGTGATAGGATCAAGTAGATTGTAGCATATTTCCAATGATGACCTTGTACACAAGAAGTGATATAAAGAATGTCATCAAGAAAACATATAAACAGAAAGGGAGATGGTCAAGATTACTAGAACCCAGCATCTTTGGTAGGTACTCTGTGAAGGATCAGTTGAACACAGACAAAAGTCAGACAAGATGAGAAGACATCATTATTGTGATGTGACTTGCAATGATGGAGAGAATATCATCAGTGAGATCACAGATATGTTGAAATACTAAAGCATAGAACTGAGGGGGTCTGTCTCAACCCTTAGTATACTGTAAGTTAATTGAGGGTAGCAACTAGGTTTTATCTAAACTTTGTATCACTTTGAGAACTGAACACAGAAAACTACTCATAGTAGTATCTAACATTTATGTTGTGTTGAATTATATTATATCTTCTCAGCTAAAAGTTTCTCTCTCTCTCACCTCTCTTTAACATTTATCATCATTTACCATATTCTAATTTGCATTAATTATTCATTTACACTCATCTTTCCTATTTGATTGGAGAGGCCCCAGAGATATGAAGTGATTTATTTATTGTACTCCAATGCCTAACACAGTACCTTCTGCATAGAAGGTGCATAATAATTTTCTTAAAAACAAATTGAGATGTCATAGGCAAGGCAACAAGCGTTTATTAAGCAATTACCATGTACCAGGAATTGTGCTAAGAGTTGCAGATATAAATATAAGCAAAAAGAAGGACATTTGACATGGCTCTCCATGGTCATATGTTTCCAGCCATGACCTCTTATTCTTCACCCTTACCCCAGAACACATATTTGTTCCAATTCTTTCTTTGGAAGAGTTAGTATGGGACACTTTTCCATTCTCCTCCGGGTTGGCCTCTAGGAGTGAAGAGTCACCTGTTCCTTCATCCCTTGGTACATTTCCACCTTCTGGTTGGACAAAGGGGAAGGATTATAAGTAACAATTGTACCTACCAATTTCCCCAATTAACTGACCTTAAATGGCACTGTTAAAGAAAGTTGAGATTGCCTGAAGAAAGACCTGACTACTGAAAACTACTTTGCAAAAAGTACCAGTGCTATGTAAGATTAGTACTTCTGCTCTGTATGTGTGGCCAGAACAGCTTTTAAAATAAAATTGAACTCTGACTTTGATTTATTTCATTCATAAAATTCCACATAGTGATACAGAATGAAAAAGTAGCTATGCGCCCAAACTTACCATTAGGAAGATGTGGATTGAAATCCTGCCTCTAACACATGTGGGCTATATGACCTTGAGCAAGTCATTCAAACTTTGAATGTCCCAGACAATTCCCTAAAACTATATATTGCTCAAGAGTTGCCAATTTTGCATTGATAAAGGAAGTTTCCATACTGGAAATTCTTTTCATCGATGAAATCACAGGTTTAGAAGCAGTGCATGAATTATTAGCAAAGCTCTTTATCAGTTTCCTCTGAGATATAATAATAGCTAATATTTATATAGCACTAACTACATGCCAGGCACTGTGCTAAGTACTTTACAATTATTATCTCATCTGATCCTCACAACAACCCTCGGAGGTAGGTACTATTATTATTTCTATTTTACAGTTGAGGAGACAGGGGCAGACAAAGGTTAAGGGACTTGCCAAGGATCACACAGCTAAGAAGCATCTGAAGCCAGATTTGAACTCGTTTTCCCAATTCCAGGCCTAGTGCTCTATCCACCATACCACCTAGCCATCCCAACAGTAAGTCCGATCCCACCTTTCCTAACATAATATATTATGTATCTACTGCCAAAAGATTAGACTATCAGTGATTCCCCCCAAATAAAGACCAATTAAAATTTTATGTGCTTTATATTTTTACATGTGCCACCAAAATTTACAAATACTTATAAGAAAATAATATACTGGCTTAGGAGTGAAAAGATTAAGCCAAAAAGTTCCAGGGGTGTAAAAAGCAATTTATTATTGATTTGGTAGTGTACTACTCAACAAGTTGCCAGAAAGCACCATGTTGCATACTGTCTTTGTTGATTATTGCAAAACCCTTGAGTCAGGACCTCATTTACAGCTAGGTCATGTATTGCAAATGTACAAAAGAAAACCGAGTATATTGAGAACAGCTGAGTGTTTGATATCCACATAGAAAACTGTCTCTATTTAAAACATGCCATCAACACAATAATGTCAAGAATAATTGATATAAAAATGTGGCCTTTTTCAAGTAGCCAATTTAAGCCCATTGTAATTCTTCTTATCCTCAAATCCATTATCTTAAAAAGAATTCAATTCAATGAACATTTATTAAGTGCCTACTATGTAGTGGGCACTCTCTGTGAAGCACTGGGGAGTCAAAAAAAAAAGTCAAAAGACAGTCCCTGCCCTTAAGGAGCTTACAATCTAATGGGAACAAAGAATGAATATGAACTAAATGTGTCTTCCATGTTAAAGAGAGAATTGAAACAAAACTCGCTAATCATTTGTCCTTCATGAAAGATATCAATATAGCTCTCCTGGGTAAACAAGTAAACATCAGTTTATTCAAGTGTAAAATTCTTCCTATATGCCAAGGAAAAATAGAGATTGAATGCTTTGCACTTGAATCTGGAAGTCTAATTGGACCAATAGACAGTGGCAATACTTACAAATTATTTGGTTTGTTTCAGGAAAGACACACCAAGCATAGAGTTATCAAGGAGCTGGTGGCAGGCAAAAAGAGGAAGAAAGAGCTAAAAATCTATAATCACTCAAAAGAGTTCAGCCTAATTATGTATATAGGAAAAAAAACAAGTAGACAAGCATAGGGTCCAGTGTCTGTTCTATGATATGCAGTTGGATGGATCCATCAGTAAAAATACCTTGAACAGGTACTGCTGATGAATAGTCAACTTAAAAGAGAAGGAAGAGAGGGGGTTGGGTTGTATTTATGAAATTTACAATGCTTTCTTTTTTATTTATTTTTAACATTCTTTTTTTTTTAAAACAGATTTGAGTTCCAAATTCTCTCTCTCTCTCTTGCCCCTATTCATTGAAAAGGCAAGCAATATAATATCAGTTATACATGTGAAGTCATATAAAACATATCCGTATTAGCCATACTGCAAAAATAAAAAACAAGAAACATAAAGAAAGTGAAAAAAGTATGCTTCAATCTGCATTTAGAGTTCATCAGTTCTCTCTCTACATTTTTCACCATAGGTCCTTTGGAATTGTATCGGATCATTGTCTTGATCAAAACACCTAAATCTTTCACAGTTGATCATCATTACAATATTGTTGCTATTGTGTATAATATTCTCCTGGTTTTGCTCATTTCACTTTGTATCAGTTCACATAAGACTTCTGGGATTTTTCTGAAACCATCCTGCTCGTCATTCTTTTTTTTTTTCTTTTTTTTTTTGGCAATTGGGGTTAAGTGACTTGCCCAGGGTCACACAGCTAGTAAGTGTCAAGTGTTTTGTCTGAGGCCAGATTTGAACTTAGGTCCTCCTGACTTCAGGGCCGGTGCTCTATCCACTGCACCACCTAGTTGCCCCTTGTCACTCTTATAGTGCAATAATATTCCATCACAATCACATACTACAATTTGTCCAGCCCTTCCCCAACAGATGGACATCCCCTCAATGTCCAGTTCTTTGTTACCTCACGTAGAGCTGCTATAAATATTTTTGTATATATAGTTCCTTTTTTATGCAGTGCTTTTAATTTTTACCAAGTGTCTTCCTGAGGCAAAAGTCTATTTTGTAAAATCAATATTCTATATGATTGAGAATTTGGATTTGCACAATCTCTAGTTAATCAAAATTACAAGCCACCAGAAATACAACAGAAAGTGATATGGTTGATGTAATCATGCCATATTATAAAAAATAAATATATTACAATGAGTTGAAAGCAAAGTATGGTATATAAATATCATGCCTAGCACTAAGCACAGTGCCTTGAACATAGTAGGTGTTTAATAAATATTTATTGATTGATTGAGAAGTATGATTGGAAAAGGAAGCCTGTCCTATATGAAGAGCATGAATTAATGGGAAAGCTTCAGGGGTATAAGCCAGCTCAAACTGGCTCTTAAATTTTCAGTGTGAGCATTTATACCTCAAAAATGCTACAAATAAGAGCTTGATTTATTGTTTTGTCAATTAACTAGATGAGAAAGTGATGAAGAAAATATTGATAATGCAGATTAAACTTAAAAATACATCTTGCCATATGTATATATACAATATATATGCATACACATACACATATGTGTGTATATATATATATATATTTTTCCCCTAAGAGCCAAATGATAAATATTTAGAGCATACCTTTGGAAAGCTGAGACTGGAATCCAGACCCTCTGAACTCCCAGTTGAAGAAGGGCATACTGTAGTACATCAGAACTGCCTCTAATTTTCAGCATTTATACCAAATTATGCTCAGTGAGCTATTTATCATTCCAAACATAATTTAAGCTTCACAGAAACCTTCAGTTGTACAAGGATGGTTTCGAAGTACATTTGCCATTTCTCACTTCCCAACTTCTCTTTTTTCAAAGTGTGTGACTTTTAAAGTGGGGATAAAATGGATCTAATTACAATGGAACTTTAGTTGATTAGAGGGTGAGCTACAGGGTTTAGGCTAGATATTATGGTAGCAATTTTTCCTCTCATAGAATGTGGCAGTGAGTGAATCAACCCCAAAGGCATGTGTTAAAGGTAATACCAAGTTACAAGTCATTGTGCCTGCTTCAAAAACACCTCTGACCTCTCACTGCTCTATGGTTGAAGATTTGAGTCACTACTACTGTTCTCAGGGAACTCAGCAAATAAGAATAGATCACAGGCCTTTATAAGTTAGTGAATCAATGACAATTATACCCTGGGGCACATCAGGACTGCAAGAACAATATAAAATTAAACAGGGGGTGAATCGAGCCCAGAGAGCACAATACATAGAGAGGTTATATGCTTTTATATGTATGATTAATATGAAAAATGCATGCTTTATTTATCCTGGGGGTATGCCAACTTGTGGGCAGGGTGTAGGTGTGTGCAAACTTTTGTACTGAAACCTAACATCAGTCCTAGGTGGGTGAGTAGGAGTTACCCTCTTCCTTTGACCAAATAAGGTAGCTCAACCTAAAACAGGGCTGGCGGGGTTTACATCTCTGTCTATCTTTCTCAGAAGCTGCTAGGGGAAAGGGGAAGGTGACAAAGTGGTAGTTTCTTTAATGGTCATTTTTAAGGCCACAGAAGTGGAAAGTGACTTTAAAAAAGCACAGTGTCTCTCAAATAAAAGGTGGTTCAACGGTCTTGGGGAATAATGGTCTCAGGGTCACATGGGTAAGGACACCATTATTTAAAAAAGCCTGAAGGTTTCTGCATGCTCCCATGTTCCCTGAGAGCCTCAGGGAGATAAAAGAGGGTGGTACCCATCAGCTTCCGCCTTCCAGAGTGTTTGCACATCGGCACACCTTCTCTGGGACTTGGGAATTTAGAGTTTGTAGTCAGGTTGAAACAGAGGACATGAACATATGGTATAGTAGTGGTAAAGACGTTGCATTTGAAGCAAGAATCCTGGGTTCAAATCCTGTCTCTGTTACTTATTCCCTGAGTGACCTTGAATCTTCCCTGCGTGAAGTCATTTCACCTTGTTGGGTCTCAGTCTACTCATTTAAAAAATGAAGTGAATCTATTGGACTAAATGACCTCAAAGGCCCTTTTCAGCTCTAGACTCTTATGAACCTATAGACATCTCCAACTGGAAACCTAAATAACTTGAAAGGAACAGAGTCAAGGGGGAGTATTTGAACTGAAATTACTCATCCTCATCTGATCCTTCTCTCATAATCACCAAAATAAAGCCCTGCATTGTATTGATTCTTTGGGGAAAAGTAGAAGTGGTTTCTCTAAAGCAGAGCCCAAGGAAATAGGCTACCAGACACATACAGAAATAACATGGAGGGCACACTGCTCTGCTTTTTTATTCTAAAACACAGCTGACTAGATCATGTTGCTAGTAATGTAGGGTGTCTCTAAAAATGACCCTAAGAATATATACCTTCCAAATGCCAGGATAAAATCAGAAGAAAGTAGAGAGGCACATTGGAGAGTGGAAAGAAGTCTGGGCTAAGAGTTAAGAAATGATATCTAGCCCCAACTCTTCCCCTTACTAGACTCTATGGCCTTGGGCAAGTCACTCTCTGGTCTTCAGTTTCCTCATCTGTTAAGTAAAGGAGTTAAACTAGATAATCCCTAAGGTGTATTTTGTTGTTGTTGTTGTTTTTTTTTACCCTTAAAATCTTATGATCTATGAGAGCTAGTTCAACATTAAGATAATAAGAGCATAGAAAAGAAAATACAGTGACAAAGCTAGACACACACAAAAAGACAATTCAATCCCCAAGACAATACTTCCAAATCTCATATCTTCCTCCAGTTGTACTGTGAAGAATTATTTGTACACTTGCAGGGCAGCATGCAGTAGTTAACCTTTGGACAATCTGTCAATTGCCCAAAACATTGAACAGTGGAAATCTTTCGTATTTTTGTACTAGAATGAAGAATGAACATCTTGCGTTGATTGTTTTCTGGTGAGTTTTACAGGTTGGCTTCCTTCATGATGGTGTCCCACAATATAGAAATGTTTAAAGTTGTGTTTCCTTCATCTTTCTTTCAAGGCTTTATTGGTTGGAACCTAAATTGAGTTTTGGGGAATGTGGATTCTATTTCTAGTTGACCAGTGATCAACTGGGTATTTCTCTGTCATCTATTATGTATTACTTAGGACTGTGCCAGGCCCTGCAGAGAATTAGAGAAATAAAATACATGGGCTCTTCCCTCAAAAAGCTTCCCATCTAGTTGAGAAGACAAGACTGACTTAAACAGGTATCAGAGTGAACTAAGTAGCAATAAAAACCCTATCACTTCCCTGCTATCCTGAGAATAAGGCATGAATTTGAATGATAAAGTATGAATTTTCCTCTTCCTGCCAGAGAACTTTCCAGGCCCACACTGATCAATCTTTGTTCTGGTACTGTCTCAAGTTTACAAATTAACATATTTACAAATGAATATATTTGAGGTATAATGGTGTATCAAAGTGGTTTCCCTGGTAGGGACTATGGCCTACCCTAAGGTATGTGTGATCAACCAACTGGAGGGTGGGAAGAGGTTTGCATTTCATCCTCCCTCAAATATCATAGGATTTGTCTCCAATACAACTACATCTACCCCCCTTGTCCCCTATAACTCTCCCATTTTATCCCCTCTCCATTGTGCAAGTTCCCAATCTTCTTGCTTCTAGTAATACCGTATAATTCTAGGACTTGACTCTAAGTGTACGCACAGACTAATAGAGATTCAGAGACAGAAACATACACTCTAGGACCATCTTCATAGTCCTGAAAGTGAACAGATGTATAAAAGCAACCTAGATCTATTTCTGTGCTAGTATTGGGAGATATGTGTATTGTAAAGGTCCTTTGAGAAAGTGGCACCAACTAAAGGAGAGGATTAGTTAACTCACAGTCAACCCCACATCCTTCTACCCAATGTATAGGAAGGCTCAGTTGCAGGATGGCACTAAAATCTGGATTATCTTCATAGGTTCCTGAGATAGGGCTAGAGAATCACTTTGAACATTCATGTTCTCATGTCCAAGTCTTTGTCATTTTCTGTCATTAAATAAAGCCTGCCACATGTTCAATATCTGAGTGCTTGTGGAGGATCAAAGGTCCCTTTTAGGGTCCAGATTATAATGACCCCAGGAAAAACTCTGAGGAGACCGCGATGAACATAACTGTTCTCTACTTGACTCTTTTTCAGCTTGGTAGAACCTGCTAGAATTTACATGATACTGGCCTAACCTTCAAAAACCCGGAGTCACCTTTGAACCATAATGACATATTAAATACAATAACAATAGCTTCTATTTGTATACTCCTTAAAGTGATCCGATGCTTTACATGTGTGATCTCATTGCCTAACTTTGTGAGGCATGGAGTTCAAATATTGTCATCCTCATTTTACAAACAAGAAAATCCCCATTTCACAGATGAGTCTCAGAGAGGTTTAGTGACTTGCCCAAACAATAGTGTCAGAATCAAAACATAAATCCAGGTCTCTAAGACCTTTGTGATTTCCACTGTATAATGCAACCATATTAAAGGAGAAAGAGGGATCAGAGGATCATAAATGTAGTGCTACAAGGGGAAGAAGGGAAGAGGAATAAGAGAAGGGAAAGAAAGGAATAAGCATTTATATAGAGCCTTCTATGTGTCGGACACTGTGCTAGGTATTTTTACATTTTTTTAACAGCTATTATCTCATTTAATCCTCACAACAATCTTATGAGTGTAGCTGTGATTATTATCTCCATTTTACAGATGAGGAAACTGAGGCTCAATGAGGTTAATTCATTTTCTTAAAAGGCAGATTCATCTTTTCAAATCAGACTTCACAAAACATCAGCAAAGCTTAAGAGTAATCCTGAATTAGAAAGATTGAGTGGGCTGAAAGATTGTCTCTTTTCTTTGCCTTGTATAAGAACTTTCAAGTTTTCTTACATAAATTATATATGTGTATTCACACACATGTATACATATAAATGTATAAGCACACATACATGTATGTATGTATAAATTATATAAAATTTATGTTATATATACTTACATGTATATATGTTTCTTTTACTGATGAGTGTGTATTTGTATGTATATGTATTTACATATCTAATAACTTTCTAGATTGTACATTTTAAAACCTTAAAACTTTGTGATGATTTTGTTTTAACAAAAATTCTCCTCTAGCATTGTTTGTGGTTTTTCACCACCAACTTGGGTTATTATTTATTTTTTCAAGCACGTTATCTTCAGAGGCAATTTTTTTCCACAAGCCAACCTTTTCCCTTTGTTTGCTTTTATTGGTTTCACCTTCTATTATTTCTGCCCTACTGTCCTTTCAGATTTCATCACCTATTGAACCCTGACCACAAAAGGATGTCTGCTCATTGACATTCCAATAATCTGATGAGGCCCTCCCTGACCCGTCACCTCTGTCCCCTTCCCACCCCGGTGGAATAACACAGGTTTTTCTCGAAAATTTTACATGGGGATCTGCAAAGGGGCAAGCTTATGGGCTAAGTCCACTCAGCTTCCCAAAAACTCATTCTTTGGACACTGTTATGGTTAATTAGAGAGAATGAAAATTAAACAATTCTTGATGTAGCTCCTACTTCATGTTTCTCACTTGCTGCTTGAGACCACTGAGACAGCTAAGCTTCTGTGTAAAGTCTCTGCCTACCAATTCAATGTGATCCAAACAAACATTCATTAATAGGCAATATGGTGCAATAGATTTGGATTCTAATCCTGATTCTCGTATTTATCTGTGTGAATTTGGGCAAGTGACTTGGCCTCTCTCAGCTTCTGTTTCCACCTAAAGAGAGGGATAGACCAGATAAAGTCTAAGGTCCTTCACAGCTCTAAATTCTAGGCTTCTAGACATTTGTAGATACTGGTCCTTCCAAACACATTGCAGTATTTATGTGGAAGGCAGAGGGCATCTGCCTGGTTTAGAACTCAGGAACCCAAAGTTGTAATCTAGAGAGTTCAGTTAACTAGGTACAACATGTCAGAGTTTCCCAAGAAGTTCACAAATGACTCAAGAGGAGAAATAATCCGCTCTGCATGTAAGTGTGATGTGCTCTCTCTAGCTGATACTTGCACTTCTGATCCATTCCATTCCTGCTTCTTCAGGCTTCTGAGTCATCTAGGAGAGTTAAAATGAGAGCTACAAGGCTCAGGGTCTTCTGGCTGGTCTTTCTTTAAACCTCTAGGTGGAATGATTCTTGTCCATCTTTATCATTCCCATTTGTATTATTCACAGACTCGTTTTTTCTTGCAACAACCAAGCTAACAGGCAATTAAGTGTGTCTCTGAAAGAATTCATGTATATTAAAGTAGATAAAATGTTTTTAATGATTATTCAACCACTATGGAAGTGATTGGACATGACATATACAGCATCTGCCTGAGGACCTGCCTCGTCCCGCTCTCTTTGAACTCACCACCTGGGCACGAGATATAGGATATGCATTCACTCTATGTTCCTCTTGTTTCATGGTTAGAAAACTTTGAAGAAATAGCTTGTTGGAATTTTCATACTAAATTGTATTTGATTCTGAAGGTCATAGGAACCATTAGAGTTGCTTGAGGGTGACATAATTCCTGAACTCCAGGAAAATCAGCAAACAATAGCCATACCAGCGACCCAATGAAATCATAAATCTTTGAAGTATAAGGTTATCTTCCTGGTAAATGAACATATATCAAAGAGGACTGGCTTCCATAGAAGCAGTGTGTTGCAATAGAAAGAGAGTGCTGGTTGGGTAGTCCAATGACTTGAGTTCACATCCTGGTTCTATCAATTACTACCTGAGTAAATAACTTTCCTGCTCTGGGCCTCAGTTTCCTCATCTGCAAAAGGAAGGGGGAGCATCTTAAAATGATCTCTAAGTTCCCCCTCAAATCTAAATCTTATCCTGGAAGCCACAGAATCCTCCTTAGACTGCTTCTGATCTTTTGATTCCTGTGTCCTGATATAATTTAACTCTGCTACGTGTACAAGATCTGCTGCATAGAGTGGCCTTTCTTTTCCAAGTTGTGTTTTCATCATCTACTAATTCAGGTTATAGTTTGACACCTGGAGCTAGGTGGAAACTGAAAGTGTACGATAAGTAGTTTACTCTACAATCCTTGGGATGGGCCATCAGGCTTTGTCTCAAACAATATAGCTGAACCTCCAAATCCTCATTTAATCCTAGCTGGATGGTGGGACTCTCAGCAATTTAAAATATGATGGTATCTCAGACCTCTCTAAGAGTGGTTACAGATCTTTGCGTTTTCTTGAGTGGAGGAGGGCCTGGGGCTGGCTCGTTATTTATTCTCTCTATTTATATTACTCTGATGTGGGATAGCAGGGCCTTCCAGTGCTTTCCTTATAAATCTTCTGCCTGATAAGATGAAGCTGGCAGGTGTTTGCAGGGCTTGTCTTCAAGTTGTTTTATTGCCGGCTGCTGTGGTTTCAAAAGAGCCCGTTTATCTGCAAATGACTTCAGACGTGGGCCCTGTTGACTTCTGCTCATCAGCACTGTCATCCCTGTCATGTCTATCCATAGGGAGCAAACACAATTAGACAAAAAACACACCCCAGTTCTTAGGAGCAGCTCCTCCCCAGGAGACATAGTCTATCTGGGCCCTAGCTGGGAGGATATTGGATTCCTAACAGCCCTGTGGCTGAGATAGCTGACTAGGTAAGTTACCATGTTCTGGAAGGCAGGATGGGCAAAAGGTACTAAGCTATAGCAGAGAAATCTGCTGGTAAGTTCAAAGCTCTGGGTTTTTGAAGTTCTTAGTGCTATAGATTTAAGCCAATCTGACTTCCATCACTCACCCCTGTGACCTTAGGCAAGTGCCTTAACCTCATTAAGCCTCAGTTTCCTCCTCTATAAAATGAGGGGTTAGGACTAGATGGTCTCAAAGGTTCCTTTCAGTTCTAAATCTAGGATCTTATGACCCAATGCAATGCACATTCATTAAGCATCTACTTATGTCAGGTCCTGTGCTAGGCTCTGGAGATACAAAGACAAAAAAAAACCAAGTCCCTGCCTTCATAGAGCTTGTATTCTACTAGACAAAGAACTGGGAGTGACCATCTAGTCCACTCCTTTATCTTAAAGATGAGAAACAGACCTAGAGAGGTTAAGTCTTGATTCTAAATCTAATCATCATTCTACCATACCACATGACCTCCTTTCTTTATTGTTGTTCAGTTTTGATTTTTTTTTCAGTTATGTCTGACTCTTCGTGACCCCATTTGGAGTTTTGTTGGCAGAGATACTGACTGGAGTGGTTTGCCATTTCCTTCTCCAGTTCATTTTGCAGATGAGGAATTGAGGCAAACGGGATTTAGTGACTTGCCCAGGGTCACAAAGCTAGTAAGTGTCTGAAGCCAGATCTGAACTCAGGTCTTCCTGACTCTGGGCTCAATGTTCTCTATCCACTGTGCCACCTAGTTGCATCAACAGAATGATTTAAGGACAAATAGCCAGCTTTTCTTTGCTTACAATTATGTTTTGTTTTTTCAGGACAATTTTCACCTGTTGATCTCAACATAGCATATTACCAATTACTTATCCTCAGTGAGAAAGACAATACCCTAACTCAAGAGGATGGACAATCATCCCAGGCTAAGTGGCAAACAGGGTCATCTCTCTAATTGTAGCCATTTGGAACATCAAGGTTGCTCCCAACCTAAGAAGCCCTTATGTTATGGCCTCATTCGCCAATTATTATAATGACTTAGAAGGGTAATTACATTTAACTTGGTCTTTATTAGATTAAATCCACAACCACAACATGGTCAAGCACCACCCTTGTGTAACCTAGGCCATGGACCAGCAAAAAGGTGGATGACTTGGGGAAGTAAGGGAGTGAACAGGAGTCAAAGAGTCTTTCTTTTGGCATCAGTGGGCCCATTGTTTAAAATGAGAGTGGGAGCCAAACTCATACCTCCCTGTTACCAGATAGGCATCTCTAGAGCCAGGGAGAGGCAACAGTAATATGATGGAATGAGGGCCAGATTTATCGTTGGAGAATCTGAGTTCAAATCCTGCCTTGGCTATTTATTACCTACCTTATTATCTATGACATTGGGCTAGTCATCTCACCTCCGTGGACAGTTTTCTCATCTGTAAAATGAGGGGGAGGGACAGATGACCTCCAAAGTCCCTTCCAGTTCTAAACATGTGATCTTACCTATTGTGGCAAAAGTATTTCTAATTGTTCACACTTATATAGAGCTTTAAGGTTTACAAAGCGCTTTATGTATATCATCTGACTTGGTTCTTATAGTAACCTTGTGAGATAGGGCTCTCTCTGTTTTTTTTTTTTGTGTGTGTGTGTATTATCTCCATTATGTAGATGAGAAAACTGAGGTTGTTACACTAATGTCACTCATTTAATAAATATGTACATATTACATATCTACACACACATACATACATACACATATATATATATATATATCTGACACACATTTAAGTTTAATTTGCATTATAAACATTGTCTTTATCACTTTCTTAAGTAGAGACAATCCACTAAACAATAAATCAAGCCTTGATGCATAGCCAATTTCCAAGATACATATGCTCACACTGAAAATTTAACATTTAAAATTTAACATCCACCTATTTATTGGAGGTACATTTCAATCTGTGAGGAACCCCTGTGCCTGGAGATGGCCTCCGCTAGTAACAACAACAATTACTCAACTTTATGTCTATTCTGCATTTATTCAAAATGTTGATGGGTCATCCATACATGAATCAAGGCCATCCTCAGTGAAGGCGCTAATAGGGAACAAGCAAATGATCTTTGACAATGAATCATGTTATTACCATTTCAAGATTAACTGAAAGTAGCAGAGAATAGGTTTCCATTCTGCTTATTATTTGCTGAGTATAAACAAAATTGATTCAGTGAAATAAACCACTACTTTATAATCTCTTTTTCAATAAGGTGTTTCCCATCCATACATCGAGATTATCTAAGATTTCTTGGAAGATAAGACAACAGAAAAAAAAGAAGCCTTGTTTAATGACCTTCTGATGATCATCAGTCAAGACATAACATAGGGAGATGCATTCTTGCCAAAGTCATTTTCTTTTTTTTTCTTTTTCAAAATCATTTTCCATTGTGATGGAGAGAGTCTAGTATAGAGATCCCAAAGGGATTCCTTGTGCATGTTGAGGTCCTCCAAAATTGCACTTTGTTGATGGCATTGTATTTATTGCATCAAGTCTTAGAACACTGCTTTATGGAATGAAAAACAAAGCATCCTTCTGGAAGAAAGCTTTGGTTACTCTTGGAAACTTTACCTTGCCAAGGAAATACCAAATGGATGAAGAATGTCAGTTTCCCAGATTTCAACATGTATCTGAATGAACATCTCATAAAGCTTGTTCAATAGTATGGACAGACAGTAGGACAATAGGACAGACAGTACATATGGATGATGAATTGGATCTAGAGTGGAACAGGAGGAAGAAAGCAGGTTGGATTGCTTTGGGGAAATTGCAAAGCCCCTTTATTGACTTCAAGCTGATACATTTTTACCAAATTCACATTTTATGAGCATTGCTATATCATTGAAACCTGGATTACCATTGTCTCTGGAGAGTTAAGGATGAGTATCCTATGAAGGCAATAGAAAGGCTCATTGTTAACGTGAACAGGTTGCAACATATAACCAAAGAGGAACTACAAAAAACAGAATCAAAGGATGTCATCAAGAATGTATATGATAGGAAGAAGAGGAGGTGGGCTAGTCATGTTGCAAGAGTGAGGAATGAAAAGTAGACCACCAGAGTGCTCCACTGGTACCCTCATGATATTAAGAGAATGCAAGGAAACTTCCACTAGGTTGAGTGAACTCCCTAAAGCAAATTTTGGGAGATCATGGACAAGAGTTATATGAAAGGGGCAGGTATGGATTGGTTGAAATAGGCATAAAATCAGCATCTTTGGAGGGAGCTACTAAATCAATGAGATTGCAGATCCATTTGAATATTCAAATTTGCGTATGAACAAGAATTGTGCAGAATGAGAAGCCATGAAGAGGTCACAATCTTCATGATTAGAAATGTTAGACCAGCTCATGTCAGCAGACATAAAAAAGTCCAATTATTAGGGCACAAAGACCAGGAAAATGAGACACACACATTATACCTTAAGAAAGTTACCTCTTCAACTATGATTTATATTCTGGGCAAAGTGGGCCATTTCCATGTTCCACTAAAATCCCACCTCATAGGAGTCCCCAGGTAGATGTTTTCTTCTTTGACTTTCCAGCATGAAAATATATCTGCTCAGTCCAGTTCTGACAATAAGATCACAGATTAAATGAACTGCTAGACTGAAAGCTTGTTAAAAGCAAAGAGAAGTTCATGATTATCTTATCATCTTTATAAAGAATAGGTCCTTAATTCAATTCAGCAAGCATTTATTAAGCATCTAGTATTGTCCTTGCTGTATCCTCCAGCTTTAATTGGAGAGAATACAAGAAATCATGTGGTGTTTCTTCTTTACCACCAAGGTTTAAATTTTGTATCAAAGAGTTTTCTTTCACTTCCATGAAGGAGAAGAACTCATTTGATGCTTATAGCACAATTCTGTTCACTTCATGACTGGACACGTATTAGAATAATAAGTAAATAGAATTTATTTAAATAAAGTTTACTTAAATAAAATTAGAATGATAAGTAAAAGAAATAAGATCTGTGCAAAGCTGAAGTCCTAATAGTGATGAGTTTGGCAACATTCTTCTCTAGAATGTTGCCAATGGTTTCTTATCACCTGCTCTGTTTGGTATTTAAAGCCTTAGCTCCAATCTACCTTTTCCAATTTATCTATATCACTTCTCTTCAGACACTGCACCCCGCCCCAAGCCTGGAAGGCATCTCTTCTGCTTCAGAGAATCCCTAGTTTCCTTTTAAAAATCAACTCAGGATGAGACTGTAAGGAAGCCCTCCAGTCTTCTACATGAAGCTTGTTTTCATTTCCAGAAGATGTCCCTGCAATGCTTTATCCTTTGGAAACTGCCAGAAATTTCAAAAGGAACATTCAACTTCGAGTCTTTATTGTTACTCCACCAGGCTCAAAACAGACTGACAGGTTCTTTACATTCCTGTAGTTTCCGAACATTGAAGGCTACCTACAGTTTGTCTGGAAGGGAAAAAACGGACACTCAAGGCCTGGCATCCCAGCGCTGGAGGTTAAGACCTGGACAACAAAGCCCTAAGAAACACATAACCTTTCTGACCTGGGTCATACCTGTCTTTTGTAGGGGGGTCTGTTTATTTGAAGAGACATTTCCCAGATAGTTGTCTCTCTAAGGCATATGGTCCACTTTGCTGGACAATATTCCACCCAGGCCTCAGAGGGGGATTTCCTTAAGCTGGCCAATCTCCTTTATCCTCCATGCAGATGTTCTCAGAGCAGGCCTGAGAAAGGGGAAAAAAGAAATCTGTTTGTGAGCCTTGTGTAAACTTCCTTTAAAAGTTCCAGTGATTACAGATAGCAAGATTAGCTCCCTTCCACCCCTACATACACTTTTCCCACCCCCTCCAAAAGGCACTCATCCAAACAGTGGTTCTTTTTATGAAAACCTTCATTCTGCCTGGTAGGTTAGGTACTGATGTTTCTTTACCTCCAAACTTGACTGAGTCAACGCAACATAAGTGAACCCTCAGGATTTCCTCCTCCCCAAAACATAAATGAATTGGCATGAAGCTTTTTTTGAGAAAAGAAGTTATATTATCCACCTCCTCCCAAGAAGAAAAATAAATGAGTTTTTTTTTTCTGGGAGGTAACAAAAATTTGTGTGCTCTACACACACACACACACACACACACACACACACACACGCATACTCCAACAGATACACTTAAGCAAACACATGCAAACCTTTTCCATCTCATCATGGTGACTATAGGTAGTGCCCTAGCTTAAAGGAATCTATTGATTAAACCAGACCAGGAGCCCAATTTGCCAAATGTCAATCATGAATAAAGAGGCAAAGAATTGGTTGAAATTTTAGAAGCCCATGACTGAGAATACCAATACTTAAGAGACATATCATGGTAGCCATGCTAAATTACTTAGAATAGCTTGTTCCAGCCAGCTACACAAACCATTAAATATGTATTTTTTTCTAATCTTCTCTTTGTCTTTGGCTTGACTCTCTTAGCCTCCAGTGATGTATTTAATTCTTTTCTTTAACCAAATTTTGAGACCAACTGGATACAGTGAGTTCATTTTTGCAGCATCCAAGAAAAGGGGAGTTTCTTTGGGGGAAAAAAAATCCCGCAATTGCTGTAATGGAAAGAGCATGAGATCTAAATCAGAGAATCTGAGTTCAAATCCTGCCATTACCAATTCTTACCTTTATCTTGCTGGATAAATCATTTAATTTCTCTTAGCCTCATCTCTAGAATAAATGTATAATCATGATCTCTATGGTCCCTTCTGACTCTGAATCCTGTGAGCATGTGATAATTTATCTCTCAAAACACTTTACAATTTTTTTTCAGTGATTGCCCTGATGCCCTACAAATGACACAGGCATTGTGTTCTTGAGGAAAAGTGAGGAAACTGAAAGAAGATGAAGCAGCTACTTTGGCAGTTCCACAGAAAGGTCAGTAATCATCTCTTTGTAGCTTATTCATGGGATGATGGGCTTAGGTCTGAAAGAGACCTTAAAAGTCAGTCAGGCTAACACCTCCCCATTTTATTAACAGGAAAACTGAGGCCAAGAGAGGTGAAGCAACTGACCAGAGGTCACTATATATATTAAGTAGCAGAGCTGGGATCTCTTGATACTTTGTACTTTTTTGATGGAGATGCCTGTTGTTCCTGCTATTGTGACTTTTAAACTTAAATGATTTATTAAGAATTGATATCGAGCATCAATACAATTAAACTTACTCAGTGACTATTGCAATTTAAATTAATTAATTTCAACACAGAATGAACTTTTCAGTCACTATCTCTGAAGATCATTTGTTAATTTCTTCCCCTTTACTTTTTTCTTTTTGTTTTGTGATCATAGCTAAGAGGTTTCAGATAGACCAATTGGAGTCAAGAAGACACGAGTTCCAGCCTTACCTCTGATATACATTATCTAGATGACCATGGGGAAGAAATTTCCCTTCTCAGTGGTCTAAGTAACCCTAAGAAATGACAGAGGAAGTTGCTGAACAAATGAAATCAGATATGCCCCACCCCACCCTCAAAACATTCTAGGAAATGTAATATTAACGTGAGAGTGTTGTTGTTGTTCAGTCTTCATGACCCCATTTGGGGTTTTCTTGGCAAAGATACTGCAGTGGTTTGTGATTTCCTTCTCCAGCCCATTTTACAGATGAGGAAACTGAGGCAAACAGAGTTAAATGACTTGCCCAGGGTCACATAACTAGTAAGTGTCTGAGGCCAGATTTGAACTTAGGTCTTCCTGGCTAGAAGGAGAGAGGGAGGGTAGGAAGGAAACAACGAAAGAAGGAAGAAAGGAGGGAAAGAAGGAAGGAAATAAGAGAGGAAGGAAGGAAGGAAGGAAGGATGGAAGGATGGAAGGAAGGAAGGATGGAAGGAAGGAAGGAAGGAAGGAAAGACACTTCAGGAAATAAACAAGGGCAAATATACCCTGTGATTTTGTGAAGGACCCACAGCATACTCTATAAATACATATGGTGGTCCTGCTTTTATAATCCTGGATCTGAAAATAGACACCAAATCACGGAAATCACATCATTCTAGAGTCAGAATGAATCTTAGAAACCTTCTAATCCAACTTCTACCCATGGCATCAGTCCCATCTATAACAAAGCTGATAAGTAATTATCTGCTCTATGTTTAAAGACCCCTAGTAATGGAAGAACTCACTTCCTCCTAAGATGGCCTATTCAATTTTGGGATGGCTCTTAGTGTTAGGAAGTATTTCCTCACATTGAACTGTGAACTCTTCTGGGAGGTTGTTTTTTTTTTCCTTATTTTATTTTTTTCTCAATTACATGTAAAAAAATTAACATTCTTTTTCTTAAATTTTGAGTTTCAAATTTTCTCCCTCCCTTACTGTCCTTCCCCTCCTTGAGAAGGCAATTTGATACATGTACAGTCATGAAAAACATATTTCCATATTAGCCATGTGACAAAGAAAACACAAACACAAACCAAAAAAAAAATCAAAGAAAAATAAAGTTTAAGTATGCCTTGATCTGCATTCAGACCCCATCAGTTCTTTCTCTGTAGCAGATAGCATTTTTCATCATAAGTCCTTCAGAATTGTCTTGAATCATTGTATTGCTAAGAATAGCTAAGTCATTAACAGTTGATAATTATATAATATTGTTGCAACTGTGTATAATGTTCTACTGGTTCTGCTTATTTGCATCAGTTCATATAAGTCTTCCCAGGTTTTTCTGAAAGCATCTTGCTTATAATTTCTTATAGAACAACAGTATTCTATCATAATCATATATCACAATTTGTTCAGCTATTCCCCAATTGATGGGCATCCCTTTAATTTCCACTTCTTTGCTACCACAAAGAGAGCTGATACAAATATTTTTATACAAATAGGTCCTTTTCCTTTTATGTTTTTAAAATCTCTTTGGTAAATAGACCTAGGAGTAGTATTGCTGGATCAAAGGGTGTGCACAGTTTTTAGCCCTTTGGACATAGTTTCAAATTGCTCTTCAGAACTGCTGAAGCAGTTCACAAGTCCACCAACAGTGCATTACTGTCTCAGTTTTCCCACATCCCCTCCAACATTTGTTATTTTCCTTTTCTGTCATATTAGCCAATCTGATAAACGTGAGGTGGTGCTTCAGAGTTTTAATTTTCTTACAAGAATTTTAATACAACCTTTATGACCAAACCTATTGCAAATTCTAAGTTCATAGGAGAGGCAAATTAGGTCACCATCGGAATTCATTCTTCTGTAGCCTAAAAAAGAATGTTATCAGAAAAGCCATACCCTTAATAAATATTGCCTGCCTCCTAAGATATGCCTGAGTTTGTTCTCAGCCCCCTCCTTCCTCCTCTCTCCACCTCACCTCTACCCCAGCCCTGGTTTTCTTTAAGGGAAAGTGAGGGCATCACTTAATTGATCAGGGAAAGAGCTACTCACTAGTCTATTTCAGAACTGGAACAAGTAAGTCTGTTTGGTTTTTATAATTAGCTTTATCTCTTCAGAGCACAGGATCAGGAAGCCAGCAAGCAGAAGGGAGCATGGTGAAGAGTACACCAGATTTGAAATAAGAACAGCTGAGTTCAAATCTTACTTCTGCTGGTTATTAGCTGAGCAAGTCATATCTTCTCTCTGGATCTTAATTTCCTCTTCTAAATCAAAATTCTATGCTTGATTCAATGTCCTCTAAGGATCACAAACACTTCTGTAATGCTTTGAAGTTTTGCAAAACATTTTACATCCATAATCTCATTTGTTAAATACAATCCTGTGAGATACAGGCATTATTTTTTTTTTTTAATTTGGACCAGACCAGTGATTTTATTAGGGATTTCATTTCACAGAGAACTCCCAGGGAGGGAATTCTCTCTAACAATGTAGTTATACTCTTTGAGAGTTGCTTAGTGCACAGAAAGGGTGAATGATTTGCCTAGGGTTACACACTCTGAGATATAGTTGTCAGAGGCAAGCCTTGAACCTGACCCTGAGGTTAACTCTCTATCTATTAAGCCACATTGCCGCTCACTATTCTTTTAATAGAATAGTATCCCTGTTTTACAGATGAGTAAACTGAAGTTCAGAGCATGGTCTGGAACATGGTCTTACAACTTCTAAATAGCAGAGGTGGGATTTGAACCCAAGCCTTCCTCCCCAGCCCCAAATTTATATATTCACTCATTCATTCATTTTTAACATTTGTTTTTTTCAATTTTGAGTGGTAAAATCTCTCCCTCCTTCTAGCCCCTCCCCCACCCATCAAGAAGGCAAGCGATATGATATGCATTATAAATGGGAAGGCAAGCAATATATCAATTATACACGTGAGAAGCCAGGTCTTCTAAACTCAAAGACCATCTCTCTAACCACTACGCTATTCTGGTTCTCAGACATCCAGTGCTATACTAGGTATCATGGGAGTTATAAAAGAAATATGACATTGCTGTCAGATATGATTCCTGCTTTCAACAAGTATATAGTCCACTTAACACTCAAACAGAGCCAAAAGATAAATTGCTATTTTATTACCCTTTCCCAGAAAGAAGACTTTAGGATCCATGTATTAAATATAGAAACATACAAACAAAGAAGCAACCACTGAAATAAAATAAGGAAAAAAAAACAACCTCCCAGAAGAGTTCACAGTTCAATGTGAGGAAATACTTCCTAACACCAAGAGCCATCCCAAAGCTGAATAGGCCATCTTAGGAGGTAGTGAGTTCTTCCGTTACTAGGGGTCTTTAAACATACAGCAGATAATTACTTATCAGCTTTGTTATAGATGGGACTGATGCCATGGATAGAAGTTGGATTAGAAGGTTTCTAAGATTCATTCTGACTCTTTTTGAATCAGCCCAGGTGAAGGAAGCCTCAGGTGGCCAGCCGAGAACTATTCACAGAAGCCATGCAGGCAAGGTGCCACATATATGGCTAGGCAAAATAAAGCAACAAAATGACACACAGCCATTATGTTCACATCTTACTCTAAGTATAGTCAGGTGTCTGTAGCTTGGAAACTGATGATCAAATCTGTGGATTCCAAATCTTTCTCCCAATGTCATCTTTTAGACATGTCGAGGTTCAGTCTGTAAAAACAAAAAAAAAAATGAAAGTAGTGTAAAAAGAGAGTTTGAAATGTTAATCAGTGCTGTTATTAATTACTAGCTCCGGTGAAAGAAAGTCCAACTGTTGGCTAAGCTCCTTTGCTTGGTATTTGAAACCCTTTACAACTCTAGCCTAGCTTTTTAGATCCTTATTGCACTTTACTCCCTTCTGTGCACTCCCCAACCCAGCCAAGCTGGCCTTCTTGCTGTATTTCATACATGGCACTCCATCTCCTGACTTTGCAATGTCTATGGCCCCTGTCTGGAATGCACTCCCTCCTCACCTCCCTCTGTCAGAATTCCTAGTTTCTCTCAAAACTCAGCTTATCCTTGCCCTTCTCCACTGGGACTAGTGCACTCCTGCCAAAATAACTTATTTATTTTCTCTATAGGTAACTATCATCTCCCCCAGCTGGATTATAAGGTCCCCTAGTACAGGGACTACCCCACTTTTTCCTTTGTACTCCCAGGGCCCAGAATATAGTAGATGCTTGATCATTTCAGTCACAAATACTATCTGCTATTGCTTCCTCTTTTCACGGGAGTTATGTTGTAGGCTAACTTTCTGCCCTAGAGCAGGGCTTCTTAACCTGGGACCTGTGAACATTTTTAAAAATTTTAATTCAATTTTATTTTTATTTCCAGTCCCAAATTCTTTTCTCCCACCATCTCCTAACCATGGAGGAGGCAAAAATTATAATACACGTAATATATATGAAGTCATATAAAACATTTCTGCATTAGTCATTTGTGAACATGTTTTAAAAATATTTTGATAACTCTTTTTCAATAAAACCGGCTTCTTTGTAATTCCATCTACTTTATTTTATGCACTTAAAAACGTTTTTCTGAGAAGGGGTCCATAGGTTTCACCAGACAGCAAGAGAGGTCCAAGACACACAACACATTAAGAATCTTTGCTTTAGAAGATTTTCCTTGACTTTCCTTTCTTGCCCTTAGAAAGTCCAGAATCAGCTCTAATCAGCCTGGTAGAAAGACTGGCTGAAACAACTAAATGTTTCACCTGGATTTTTACAAAGAGAATTCCTCATAGGCTGAGGTTTTCTCTTATCTGCCATGAACCTTCTCTTAGATAAACAGCAGTATCAGGAATGTCAGTGTAACTGCTTATCACTGAACCTGACTCCAGGACCACAACAGACAGAGAGAAACTGAAAAATTTTCTCTCTATGTAAATAGGTTCAATTATAGTGATGAGAGACAGAGATAACACTGATAATTGAAATCCACAGATGAACCAGAAACTTTAAAAGAAAAAAATAATTAACTTCGGCCTTCTAAAGCTTCTCAGGGGTGTAAACAAATCTAAAGCAAAGTCTTGCACATAGTAAGTGTTAAATACAGACTCACTGCATATATGAATGAATTAATGAGTGAGTAAAACTACTTATACTGGCTGTCAAAAATAGTTGGTTTGATTTTCTCTTTCCCCCTGCCCATGCTTTGATTTTGTTGGTTAGGAGAAGGGAAATGGCAAGAAACAATGAATTTGCAGGAGAGAAATATAACATTTTGATAATCCACAAACATTTGCCTCTGGGGAATTGAGTTGGCTATTTATAAATCATAGATTTTTAGAGTTTAAGAACCCTAGAAATAATCTAGTCCAATTTTCCTTTTTATTGATGAGGAAACTGAGGCTCAAGAAAGGTGACAAACTTGCCCAAGGTTACCCACCTCAAGTGGATAAGCATTTATTAAGCCTTTATTATGTGCATTGGATTGTGAGTTCTTTGAGAACAGGGGCTGTTTCATTGCATTTTTTTTTTTTGGAACTTCAGCTTAGCACAGTATCTGACACATAGTAGGTGCTTAATAAACATTTTTGACTATTGACTGCTTGGCACACAGTAGGAACTTAATAAATGATAACCAGATACTGCCAGATACTGGAGATACAAATAGAAGCAAAAAGAAAGACATTCCACACCCTCAAGGAGTTTATATTCTAATGGAGGAAGATAGCATATAAAAGGGAGCTGAGTTGGAAAGAAGGTGGGGAAAGGATGAAGGAGGCACGATGGCTAGCTAGCTTATGGTAGATGAAGAAGTTCAGAGAGTCAGAAGCTGAGCTAAGAGAGAAATAAATGAGTGAACATGGTTGGCATGGGATCCCTTTCTTCTTAAAATGAAGGTTTTGAGAGGAAATGACCAATCAGAGGAAGTATCCACAGGGGTAGAAGGGTTTTCCAGCATGAGGTTGTTGGAGGATGGTGGCTGGATGTTGGATGTTGGTGGAAAGGGAAGCTTGTAGGTTAAGAAGGTTGTGGGAACATGGTGGGAAAAGATACCTGGGGAGTGAGGAATAGGACCTAGAGAGGAATGATGGAGTGAGCATGGGTGACCAGGGGACCCTTCCTTAAAACAGAGGTTCTGAGAAGAAAAGAACGATCAGAGGAAAAGGGTGAAGGGACCACCCAGTGTGAGAAGGCTGCAGAAGAAGAGAGATAATACACTGGAGAATGGTGGAGGAAAATGTGAGCTGGTTAATGGAAGAGTTGGTATGAAACCACCAAATCCCAGTCGAATGCTTTTCCTCTTCTCATGCTACCTCCAAAAGGAGCCAGAATCCTGGCAAATATTTCATTTTGAAGAGGAAGAGATAAAGGATAATAAAATAAGATATATGAATGATTTCATCAAACCAATTCATTCCATGTGTGCTGGGATCAGTATACAGTTAGCCTAATTTTCTGTATTTTTTGCATCTGCAGCCTTATATAGGGAGAAATGATGTTCAAAACTAGAAACCATGATACAGTGGGAAAAGCAGTAGCTATAAAGTCAGAGAGCCTGGTTTCAAATCTTGCCTCTTACCTTCTTTACCTGCATGACCTTGAGCAAGCCTCCCTAGCTCACAGTTTCCTATAAAATGAAAGAGCTGGAGATCATAGCCTTTGAGGTAGGACCCTTCCAGCTGTGGCTCTAGAGCTATGATATAATAACAACAAAATAATAGCTAGCATTTATATAGTACCTACTATACACCAGGCAGTTTGCTAAGCTCTTTCCAAATATTATCTCATTTAATCCTTACAATAACCCTAGGAAATAGGTGCTATTATTCTTCCTATTTTATGGTTGAGGAAACTGAGGCAGACAGAGGTAAACTGATGTGCCCAGGGTCCACACAACAAAAAAGTGTCTGAAGTCCTATTTGAACTCAGGTCTTCCTAACTCCAGGCCTAGTGCACTATCGATTGTACTACCTCACTGCCTTTCTAAACACTTAAAAGCCTGTACAGCACGTTTGTTGTTGTTGTTCAGTCATTTCAGTCACATCCCATTCTTTGTGACCCCATTTGGGGTTTTCTTGGCAAAGATACAGGGGTGGTTTGCCATTTCCTTGTCCAGCTCACGTTACTGATGAGCAAACTGAGGCAAACAGGGTTAAGGGACTTGCCCAGGGTCACACAGATAGTAAGTGTCTGAGGCTGGATTTGAACTCAGGTCTTCCTGATTCCAGGCTCTATATTCTATCCATTGTGCTACCTAGCTGCCCACTTTGCATATAGCAAATACTTAATGAACATTTGTGCAATTAAATTTCATTGAATCATGGTGCTGAAAAAGTATCCTCAATTCAAATTCAAGTAAATTCAAGAAAATGAAACATTTTCATTGTGGGTTGAAAACTCCACAGATAACCAGAAAGTGATGTAAGATCCATACCACTTCCTTCAAAAACTCTTGCTGATTAAGAATTTGTATTTTGACTTCTGTTGGTTTATATTATCATATATGCTTTCATTTCAATCTTTTCCAAGCATGTTGTTTGTTTTGGAAGTTAGGTGCATTCTTCTTATTTGAAAATTCTACTTAGCTCCACCACCCTGTATTTCACTTAATGAAGGGAGCCTAATTTGAAACTTCATCCCATAATGCTATGTTGTTTAGATACGTAAAGAGAACTCTTTCTATTTCAACAAAAGTTAATGCCATCACTCTCTTAAATAAACAAGTTGCTGGTTTGAAGAGAATTGAAACTGGTTATTGTAAGAACATCAGAACTGCCAATCAGATTACAGGAAAACCTCTGCTCATGCATTGCTGGACAAGTCTGGAGAAAAACAGCCCAACCTACCTACTCACTTGGCAAGCATCCAGGATGGGTTATCTCAATCCAACTCCTTAAGTTATCCCCACTTAAATATATACATATGTGCAAATATATGCATATATTATATGTTTGTGTTATATGAATACGTCATACAAATACATATTCACATCTATTAAGAAATGTTTATTCAGTTGTGAATAAAATGTCTTACAGATGTGTCAGCTTTTATCAAAGTAATGACTACTAATTAAAATGAATGAAAAAACTCTGTTTCTTTCTCAAAATATTTTTTCCTATCCTTTAAAAAAGGTTGTGGTCCCACTCACTAACTTAGAAAATGTTGATTAAATAACTGAGAAAGTAAATAGATAAGAAATATGTGGCCATGCAACTCCCTAACAATGGAAACAATCCTGAGGAAAAGAAACTAAGTTAAAATGGAAGGGAATGCCAATTTTCTCCTAGGGTAAAATGTTATTTCATAAAATTTCCAAAGTATGCAGGATTAATTTCACCCCTCTGATTCGCTATGCAGTTTTGCACAACAATACACATATATTTCTTTGATTAAGGAAGCAAAGGAAAGATGATAGTGCACAAAACAGACCATTTTGCAGCCATACTTGGTCTAGGCTGTCAATTGTAATTGAATGACATTTCATGTTTCATTTTCTCCTTTCCAGAGGTTGTGGTATTTCATGATTTTCTGCCATATAGTATCACTGGAAGACTATTTGGTGAATTTTTGTTTTGAGCTAAAATTTGTAAAATGACTGTAAGCTTTTCCTAACAAGTAGAGTCATCCATAAATGGAATGGTTTAGCTCAGGAGGTAGTGACAATCTCTCTGGTGGTCTTCAAGCAAAGGTCGGATGATCCTTTGTCAAATATATCATAAGCAGAATTCTTGTTCTGGAGCCTTGGTGGACTACATGGTCCTGAGGTCCCTTTTAACTTGTTAGTTTAAGATGCTTTGTGTTATGGTTTCTTGCCAGGTTTACATCTACCCATGATCATGGGGGAAGAGAAGGGTCTTCCATGACAGGAACAACATCTTTCTCAGAACTAACAGGTAGTGTTTCCATTGGAAAAAATATCCCATTTGTGAACTCTTTGGGTTCCTAACCTTTCCAGCTGCAATAGGTTTAAATAGAGAGGAGGTAGCATAGCCGGGATTCTGTGATCAGCCAATGTCAAGCAGTTTGCACAAGTTATTTGGCCTCGAACAATCAGAACGAATGATAACTAACAACAGCCTCCATTTTGTGGACCCTGACTTCACAAAACTGCCCTCTTTTATGTACATTGGGGATGATTCAATTTACTTCTCTCCTATCTCTTTCCTGCTAACCATCTGAAATGTGCTTAAAGATAAAATGGACTTTAAGGCAATATGGACTAGTGGATAGTGGGCTAGCCTTGAAGTAAAGAAGACCTGGGTTCAAATCCTAACTCAGACTTACACTGCAAGTCATTTAACCTCCAAGTGTGCCCAGACAACTAAGATGTAATGCTCACAGGTACTGGTAAAGGAAGTTTCCTCACCAGGAAGTTTATCAGACTGATGAAATTGGTGATCTGGATCTGAAAAAGTATACATTTTTATAAATAACATACATCTGCAAAAATTAACAACTTTAATTCTGGACAAACTCTTTACAAATAGTTTTAATCCTTTCTCAACTATGAGTGTTATTGGAAGATAGTCTTGCTTTGGTGCATATCTAGAAATGGAACCCTATTTTCTCTCTCTCTCTCTCTCTCTCTCTGTCTGTCTGTCTCTCTCTCTCTCTTTCTTCTTTCTCTCTTTCCCTATGTGTGTGTGTGTGTGTGTGTGTGTGTGTGTGTGTGTGTGTGTGTTGGGTATGAGGGGAGGTGAGGGTAGGGTAACATCTGTCTTTGTTATGAAAGGGTAAAATTCTGGCATTCTGGGATTTGGGGATTAGCAGTTCTTCCTGCCCCCTATTCCATAAGCCTTGAATTTCTGTCAAAGGTTTGCCAGATGTGGGTCACTGACCTGAGTTTGGACCTTAACTTGTGTTTCTGGTTCATACTTTTTCAGACTGCGAACCTTTTAAAAGAATTGAGCCTACCTGAGATATGACAAACTAGGGTAGAGGGAATGAACACACACAAAAGAGAAACAATGGGAATTAATATTTACCTACATTATCAGTGAAAAATTACTTTGCCTTCTGCTACACTTAAGCACAAGAGATTCGTTCAAGTGTTAACATCTTTTTTTTCTTTTTTTACAATTGAATTTTAGCTATATTTGCAATTTTTTAAAAAATTGGACCTGAGATGTTAGTGGTTTGACAAATAACATTTTCTACACCAAATAAAATCTTGGAACTTTGAGGAACTGTTCCTGTAAGTCCAAAGGCTTATCCCTTTCCCTTGAATTGACAGTTATTTCTAGTTAACTTATTTTTAAAACTATTTCTTGTTATTTTCTCTTACTGTTATTTTTGGAGACTTTTCTCCCCGCCCCTCTCCTCCAGAAACAGTGGTGGCGTGGGTACTAGTCTTAACTCTTAATGGTTTGGTTTTTTTTTTTTTGAGATCAGGTTTTCATTTATTTATTTTTGTTTTCAACATTTACTTCCACAAGATTTTGAGTTACAAATTTTCACCCTATCTCGCCCCTCCCCCCACCCCAAGATGGCATGCATTCTAAATACCCCTTCTAGTCTGCCTTCCCTTCTATCTCTCCCCCCTTCTCTTATCCCCTTCCCCTTCAATTTTCCTGTAGGGCAGGATGGATTTCTGTACCCCATTTCCTGCATTTCTGTATTCCTGTTTTTCTTATTTCCAAAAAATGTGAAAACATTTTTTCAAACATGTGTTTTTAAAACTTTGGGTTCCAAATTTTCTCCCTTCCTCCCTCCCCACCCACCCTCATTGATAAGGCAAGCAAGTAAATATAGGTTATATATGTGCAGTTATGCAAAACACTTCCATAGTAGACATGCTGTGAAAAAATAACTCTATTTCCCTTAAT
>NW_020940355.1:25832976-25886382 GCF_900497805.2 Vombatus ursinus
TCCCCCCCCCCCCGCATTTTACTATGGGGTAAGACAGATTTCCACACCCAATTGAGTGTGTATGTTATTCCCTCCTTAAGTCAAATCCTATGAGAATAAGATTCACTCATTCCCTCTCACCTTCCCCCATTTCCCCTCCACTGTAAGAGCCTTTTCTTTTCTGTTTTTTTTTTTTGTGGGATAATTTACCCTGTTCTACTTCTCCCTTTCTCCTTCTCCTAGTATATTCCTCTCTCACCCTTTAATTTTATTCTCCAGATATTACCCCTTCATTTTCAACTCACCATGTGCCCTCTATCTATCTATCTATATGTATGTATACATACATATAATTTTTTCCCCTCCAACTACCCTAATACTGACAAAGGTCTCATGAGTTACAAATATCATCTTTCCATGCAGGAATGTAAACAGTTCAACCTTAATAAGTCCCTTATGATTTTCTCTTTCCTGTTTACCTCTTCATGTTCCACTTGAGTCTTGTATTTGAAAATCAAATTTTCTATTCAGCTGTGGTCTTTTCATCAAGAATGCTTGAAAGTCTTCTATTTCACTGAATGACCATTTTTTCCCCTGCAGGATTATACTCAGTTCTGCTGGGTAGGTGATTCTTGGTTGTAATCCTATCTCCTTTGCTCTCCAAAATATTATATTCCATGACATGTGGTCCCTTAATGTAGAAGCAACTAAATCTTGTGTTATCCTGATTGTGTTTCCACAATACTTGAATTGTTTCTTTCTGATTGCTTGTAATCTTTTCTCCTTGACCTGGGAACTCTGGAATTTGGCTACAATATTCCTAGGAGTTTTCCTTTGGGGATCTCTTTCAGGAGGAGATTGGTGGATTCTTTCAATTTCTATTTTGCCCTCTGGTTCTAAAATATCAGGGCAGTTTTCCTGGATAATTTCTTGAAAGATGATGTCTAGGCTCTTTTTTTTGATCATGGTTTTCAGATAGTCGAATAATTTTTAAATTTTCTCTCCTGGATCTATTTTCCAGGTCAGTTGTTTTTCCAATGAGATATTTCACATTGTTTTCTAATTTTTCATTCTTTTGGATTTGTTCTGCAATGTCTTGATTTCTCATAAAGTCACTAGCTTCCAATTGCTCTATTCTAATTTTTAAGGAAGTATTTTCTTCAGTAATCTTTTGGACTTCCTTTTCCATTTGGCAATTTTGCTTTTTAGGGCATTCTTCTCCTCATTGGCTTTTTGGACCTCTTTTGCCATTTGGGTTAGGCTATTTTTTAAGGTGTTATTTTCTCCAGTATTTTTTTGGGTCTCCTTTAGCAAGCTGTTGACTTGTTTTTCATGATTTTCTTGCATCACTCTCATTTTTCCCTCTACTTCTCTTACTTGCTTCTCAAAATCCCTTTTGAGCTCTTCAAGACCTGGAACTGATTTATATTCTTCTTTGCATGTAGGAGCTTTGGCTTTGTTGTCTTCTGGTTGTATGTTTTGATCTTCTTTGTCACCAAAGTAAGATAATATAGTCTGACTCTTTTTGCGTTGCTTACTCATGATCCTGGCCAATTATTTGAGTTTTAAGCTCTTTGTTAAGGTAAAAGTCTGCTTCCAATGTGAAGAGTGTACTGTCCCAAGCTTTGGGGGTTTGTACAGCTGTTTTCAGAGGTACTTCTAGGGACCTGTAAATTTGCAGTTCTTCCAAGGTGGTATGATAAGATAAGGGGCGAGGTGTTTTTTTCTCCACAGCCACAACAAACCTCATGGCACCAGCGTTCCTCCTTGCCCCAGGACAGCCCCTCAGAACTGTGACCCAGATCCAAGCACTGGTAAAGCAAGAGATTCCTGCCTCAGCCCTGGCAAAGAGATCTCTGCAATCCCTCTCTGATCAGCCACTCGAATCCCCCTCAGTCTGTGGGCCGGAAGCTCAGGAAAAAGCCGTGGCCTCGGGCCACGCTAGAGACTTGTGGCTGAGACCTAACTCCTTCTCTCACCGCAGTCACAGACTTTGCCCACTGACCTTCTAAGTTGTCTTTGGTGTTCAGGGGTTGAGAAGTGTGAAAACCGCCACAGCTGCCTGCGATTCAGTCCTCTGAGGCCTGCTCCAGGGTTGCACAGCACTGCGCTCCTCTCCCAGCCCGGCGCAATATACCTTTCTGATCAACCATCCAGGCTGTCTTTGGCTGGAAATTTGTTTCACTCTGTCTTTTTGTGGGTTCTGCTCCTTTAGAATTTGTTTACAGCCATTTTTTTATAGGTATTTGGAGGGCTTTGGGGGAGAGCTCTAGACAGTCACTGCTTTCCCTCCATCATCTTGGCTCTGCCCCTTAACTCTTAATGTTGTTGTTGTTCAGTTATTTTTCAGTTGTATCCAATTCTTCAGGACCTCATTTGAGGTTTTCTTGGCACAGCTACTCAAGTGTTAACATCTTAAAGAAGACGTTGCAGATGCCAATATTGTTGGCCCAGCCTGGAGAAAGGAGTTGGCACTATAACCAGCAACATTTTGAGAAGCTCATTGAGAGATTCTGAGCCCTCTGCCAACACAACGAACCACTGTGTTCATGAAATTGTTATTAGACTAATCTAAATGAAGTTTAACAACACTTAGAACTTCAAAGCACTCTAAAAACATTAACTAATTAATCGCCACCTTAGCCCTTCAAGGTATATAGATGGTTGTGATTATCCTCATTTTACAGTTGGGAAAAAATGAAGTAAAGAGTTTAAATGTACTTGCCTGAGGCACCAAACGGGGCTGAAGTAAGAAATGGCTATTACTTAGCTCTAGAGCCTGCATGTTGAACTCTGTACCCCTCCTCTTTCCCAGCTCTCCTCTCTGTTTGGGCCACTAAAAATCAGTAATGATGGTGGTTGGACTTGGAGACATTTCAAATCATCTTCCCAACATTACTTTGTATCTGACCCAGAAATTGTGTGTGTGTATGTGTGTGTGTGTGTGTGTGTGTGTGTGTGTGTGTTAGGAGGCAGAGAACTGAGGCAAAAATTTGTGGTTTCAATCTGATTAGAATTGTAATGCAAACTGAATCCTCTAGAAAGCATTTGCAGCAGCCAAAAGGCAAGATTAAACTCATTAGATAACTGCATGGCTTCTTTGAATAATCAATTACATCTGGATTGAGTTATTCCATTTGCCATTGAATTTTTTCCTTAGTGTGCAATATAAATGTAGAATTTCACAAAAATGGAACTATCCAGTCTTCACGTACTCCTGTCCTTTCTAGAAAAAGCAGACTTCCACAAAAGCTCAAATAGAATAAAAGAATCCAATGACTATGTAAATACTACTACTATTAATAACAGTAGTAGTAGCAGTAGAATCAGTAATAGCAATAGCAGCAACAGCGGTAGTAGTAGTAATAGTGATAATAACAGCAGCAGCAATACAAATAATAATAATAATAGTAGGAATAGTTGTAGTAACAAATAGTAGTGGTGGCAGTTGTAGTAGTAGTAGTACTGGCAGCAGTAGCAGTCATGGCAATAGTAGTAGTAGTAATAGTAATACAGTAGCAGTAGCAGTAACAGCATTTGTATAGTGATGTAAGTTCTACAAATTGCTTTACAAATATTATCTCATTTGATTCTTGGAACAACCCAGAGAGGTAGATTCTATTGTTATTCCCATTTTTTCAGAGGATGAAACTGAGGGAGACGGACATTAAGTAACTTACCCAGGGTCACACAATTATTAAATGTGTGAGGTCAAATTTGAACCCAGGTCTTCCTAACTTCCTGACTCCAATTCCAGTATTCTATTCACAGGGCCACAAAATATACAAAATGTAGCATCATTACTAACCTTTGGAAAGAAAGTTCTATTATTAGGTATAATCTTTCTCAAGGAAGTCCTACTTAGATTCTTTAGATTCTTTTGTACTGAATTGAAATATGTTTTTTTTTTGTGGGGAAGAAGGGAAAGGGATAGACATTTATATAGTGCTTATATGCACCAGGCTGTTACAAGTGAAATTTAAAATTATTTTCATGTAGTTTTTGTGGTTAGAATTATGACATTTGATACCTGGAGAGAAACTTGGAGATGTGGTCAAATCCTTTCACTTCACTCTCTCATTTTTCTCCAACTACTTATCTGACCACTCTTCAGTTTCCTTTGCTGGATTTTCATCCAGCTCACTACCCATAACTAATAGATATCCCTCAAGACTCTATCCTGGGCCCTCTTCTCTTCTCCCTCTATCCTGTTTCACTTGGTGACCTCATTAGCTACTATGGATTCAATTATCATCTCTATGCTGATGATTCTCAAACTACTTCTCCAGACCTAAACTCTCAGTTAACTTACAGTTGCATCTCCGACTGTTTATTGTACATTTCAAAATAGATATGTAGATACCTTAAACTCACTATACCTATAACTCAACTTATTATTTATTTCCCCAAACCCTGCTCTCTTTCTAACTTCCCTAATCCTGCAGAGGGTACCACCATCCTCTGAGTCAACCAGGCTCCCAAAGTACATGTCATCCTCAACTCCTCACTTTCTTTCACTTCACTCCCATCCAATCTGTTGCCACATCATGCCATTTCTATCTACATAATATCTCTTGTATAGGTCCCCTTATCTCATCTGATACTTCCATCACCCTACTGCCCTCATCACCCCATGCCTAGATGTTACCTATTTGTTGGTCTTCCTGCCACAGTCTCTCCTCACCTGTCAGAATGATCGTCCTAAATCACAGATCTGACCATTGAACTCCCAGACTTTATCATGAAATGAAAAATCGCATTTCTATATAGCTATAAGGTTTACAAAGTACTTTCTTTCACATCAACTATATGATTATCCCCCTCTTAGAGAGGGAAAAACTGATTGAGGGATTAGGTAACTTGCCCATTATCACACTACTAGTCATTGTCTTATCTGAGATTCAAATGTAGTTCTCAATCACAAATTCAGCGCTGTTTTCTCCACTACTCCATGCTGACTTTGACATTGACTTTCAAAGTATTGGGACACTTATTCATAAAATCATAAAATGATGGGTCTAGAGCTAAGGGACCTTCAAGGCTATCTAATCCAATTTTTTACAAATGCAGCTCAGGAAAATAATGTGACTTAAGGTCAGGCAGATAGTAAATATCTTGGGATTTGAACTCAGGATCTCTGACTCCAGAGCATTTTTCCTGTCCTCCCTTTCCCCTGTGCCACTTTGCTTTGTCATTGCATTTCTACCTTAGCATTATTTTGAGATTTTAAATCACATTTTATTAATAGTTCTTCAGCATTTTCATTTGTTAGCAGTTGGTTACAAAATGATATCTCAAATTGATAAATGGAGGAACTGTATTCCAGAGGTATTGAATGAGAAGTCATGTGATATAGGGAAAGGAGCAGTAGACTAGCATTGGAGCACTTCTCTACTGGTAACTGTGAATACTGATGATTTATTCATCATTTGTTAAAATAGGGATAATAAGATGATACTAACAATCTTGTAGGAAAAATTGAGGAGAAATCATGGAGAAAACATTGTGGTATTTAAATTAAGTGGAGCAAGCTAAAATAATTAAATTTCTTGACAGACAGTAAGTTTTACAACTTTTCACATCTTTAGAAGACTTTTAATATACAATTTTTTTTTGCTACAATCACTTGTTTTGCATGATTTGGGATTGAATTCACATGATCTTAACACACATTATTTAATTTATCAGTACAAACCCTTTCTTTTATTACATTGAATATTAAGCATACCTTTGATAAATAGTTCATTTTTCCAAGTCTTGACTTGATTATATCCCACAGGGTTTTCAGTGAGGTTTATAACAGCCAAGTCCCTAATGCCACTGAATCATATTTATATCTTTCTCTTGGATAAATTTCTGAACTTTTCTGTGACATGGTATAGTGTTAAATTTAAATAGAAACTGGCCACTACAATATATGGAAGGATCCCTGTGAGTGCATATTGATTTAGAAAAGTACATATTAACATGATCTATGTTCTACAGTATTTTTATTTAATTTATTTAATATTTCCCAACCACATTTTAATCTGCTTTGGGTACCTGGGCACTTAGTACTTTTTCTTCATAACAACAGTTAACAGGTGTTCATTTTTTGTTGTTCTTTTTACTGGTTTTCTTGCTATTTTTAGGTAAAGTACTTAGGTACTTAAGAACTTAGGCACTTAAGAATTTATGTAATTAGATACATAGATACTTAAGTAATTAGGTAGACATTTAGGTAATTAGAGACATCTTAGATTTACTTAGATAGTTTAGTAATTAGGCATATAGATGCCTAGGTATTTAGGTATTTAGTAAATATTTATGTACTTGAGTAATTAAGTTATTAGGTACAACTTAGGTACTTAATTAGTTGTTTAGTTACTTTTATCATGAGTAATTAGATTGGTAGGTGATTAGTTACTTAGGTATTTAACTACAAACAACACAGGCAATTTGTTAAGTAGTTATTAGCCACTTAAATACTGAGGTAAGTTGGTACTTAGGTAATTATATACCTAGGTATAAAGTTGCTTAAGCACTTAGATACTTAGATGATAGCACTTTGATACTTAGCTTATAAGCACTGAGGTACTGGAATACTTAGGAATTTAGGCAATTAGGTACTTAGGCACTGAGGTATTCAGGAAATTATGTTCAAACTTTTTGAACCTGATTAAACCAGACTGACCTGGTTTCAACCTGTTCAAACATATTTTAACCAGTTTGGGCCAGATTCACCTGTTTGAACAGCTTTGAAATGGATGATAGGCTTAGGTACTTAAGTCCTTAGAATTAGGTACTTAGGTACTTATATACTTAAGTAATTATATGTATGTACATACATATTTAACTACCTAAATAAATATGCATATATGTACCTAAATACATAAAGCTATAATAACACAAGTACTTAAGTATATGAGTACAAAAGTATATATTTGAGTGAGTTTCAGCAGGTTTGAACCTGTTTTGACTGGTTTGAACCAGACTAAACCAGTTCAAATCTGTTTGAACAAAAGTAAACCTGTTTTAACCAGTTTGAACCAGAGTTAACTGGTTTAGACTGGTTTCAAGGGTTGGAACAGATTGGACCAGTTTGAACTGATAGGCAGACTTAAGCACTTAGGAACTTAGATACTTAGGTAATTAGATACATGGATATTTAGGTAACTAGCCACTTAGGTACTTAGGTAACTAAGTAAGATAATTTGGTAGTTGGGCAATTGGGTAATTAAGCATATAGGTATTTAGGTTATTAGATACTCAAGTACTTTGGCACATAGGTACTTAGATAATTAGATACTTAGATATTTAGGTACTTAGGTAAGTGGGTAAGTGGGTACTTAGTCACCTTAGGTACACAGACTCTTAGATAATTATGTAATTAAATACTTAAGAATATCAACTTTAAAAAACCTATACTCATTGTAGGAGAGTCAGAAACAACTCCAGCTGCCAAGTTCTTATTAAGATCTTTGTTTGTTTTCTGAAGATTAATTAGTCTCTTTCAAAGCAATAGTGTGTTAGTTCTTTGAATTGTTTTTGTTTATTTCAACCACACTTGCCTTTTCTCTTCTATGTAACTGATCCTGTTTCATTTTGGGGCTTGAATTATCCTTGAAATACTTGACTTCTCACCAACAGCTACTACAATACCTCTAACAGTCATTGATATGTGCTCTGTAAGAGCTATAACTTTTGTATATTTCCTTGGAGTAATTTCAACTCTTAAAAACCACAAAATTAAAGACACAACAGAATAGAATAATGAAACACATATGTATGGCATGAAACATAGCATTCAATTGACAAAGAACTAACTAAAGTTGGGGAAACGAGCTCAATACAGTTTCATTTGGTCAATTTCAGACATTCTGAATTCTAATGCCTACCCTCACAAAATGAAACTATATTAAAATTATTCCTTGTCCCAAGAAATTAATATACTACTGTACAAATGAAGAGAGAGGACCCTAGTGGAAACTTTTAAAGGTACAGCAATGTGACTGGTGTTCTGATATTCTTGGGTAGCTTTTCTTGTTCCACTCTGTGTTCCCCTTTATTGAGACCAGAGAAGTCTGATATGCCCAGCTATGTAAATTGCCTGAAGTCTTAGGCACAGAATACATTGTAAAGTTTGATGGAAACAAATCTGTGTCACAAGATCAGCAACAGGTTTGCTCTTGGCAATACCATATGAACCATGCCCAAAACTCTTAGATATACACAGGCTCATCTGAGGTCATGGCACTCTGACACTCCAGTGCTGAAGTGATGACTGTATTGCTTAGATTAGCTCCTCAAAGAACATGTAGAAAACTTCTCAGACCTTTAAAAATGGGGGACATTCATTCATTCATTTGACATTTCTCTGGGTTTTAATTTCCTCATCTGTATACCTCGGTCACAGAACTAGCTGGCCTTTAAGGTCCCTAGGTGCTATTATTATCCATATTTTATAGGTGAGGAGACTGAGGCAGAGTTTAAGTGACTTGATCAAGGTCACATAGCTAGTAAGTATCATGCTGGCAATACTTCCAACTCTATGGCCTCTTCCTTTGGTGAGTTCACTCCTGCAAACCACATTTGAGAGAGTAATCTCACCACTCATGCTCATTTCAAATATAGCTCAGCCAAAGATACCTTGAATTCGTTCTCAATTTTGCCTCCCCCATCTACACACATCCTTTTGGGGTTTTCTTGGAAAAGATACTAGAGTGGTTTGCCATTTCCTTCTCCAGCTCATTTTACAGATGAGGAAACTGAGGCAAACAGTGTGTGTGACTTGCCCAGGGTCACACAGCTACTCTGAGCTACTCTGAGGTCAGATTTGAACTCAGGAAGATGAACCCAGGAAATGGCCCATGGGAATGGCATGAAGCCTAGGCCATTGGAGGGCTCCCTTTGCCTATGCCATCCCCGCCTCTACTGTCTTGGCATACAGCCCTGCTCCAGAAATGCCACTGGTTTCTGAGCCTCTGCCATTGGGACATGTGAACATTGCTATCCTGTGTCTGGAGTTTGTTGTATGAACTGTGAGCAGGGGCTCATTTATTTTAAACACAGATGTTTACAGAATAAAGAAATTTCAAAATAAGAAGCAAAAAAAGGCACTCTATCCATTGCACCACCTAGCTGCCCTGCACCACCTAGCTGTCCTCATATATCTTTAGTATCCATGTAATGTCAAGGGATCTAAAACAAATCCTTCCCAGACCCATCTAGGATTTCAAGGGGATATATATTAGAGGAAATGAATTACAGTTATACAGGAGGAGAAGGCATGGAGGACTGTGAGCTGTACCTTTGGGGGAACACCATCACTGATGAGATCACAGAATTATCAAAGTATTGAAAATATGTGTGTGTGTGCAGATATGTGCTAGACTTGGTATTGGACATCTTTATGAAAGTAGCAAGCTCCTTCGGCAAGCAGTTTATGTTTTCTTATTTAATGCCTCACTTGATATTAATCATTAAGGGGTCATCAAACAAAGTTTTATATATTATATAGTTCAAGGAATCTGTCATGAATTTTTGGCTTATACATAGATATACAAATCTATGCATGTATGTGTATTGTAAATGCATGTGTGTGTATATATACTACACACACACACACACACACACACACACACATATATATATATATATATATATATATATATATATGATAGTGATACTCTGCTGGGCTCAGGGGGCTGGGTGCTGTGCTCACTCCCTTCTCTACTAAGGGAGCCCTTTCACTGGATTCAGACACATAGTAGTGACCAAGTTCAGTCCTGGGAGAATCAGTCTTTAATGAGAAGGGTAGTTTCCTTTATTCATACCCTTTGGCTCAATACTCACCACCCTAGCAAAAAATAACTTAGGGCTTAGGTTTGGGTTCATGTCTAGGCTCTCCCCAAAGTGAGGTGCATAGGAACATAGTTTTAGATCTAGAAAGAAACTTAGGAACCATTGAGTACAACCCCATCAATTTACAAATGAGAAAATAGGCACAGAACAGATAAGTCACTTGCTCAAGGTCACATATCTGGTGGAAATTGAAACCAGGTCTTTCTGATTGCAAGTCTAGTGCCCTATCCACTATACCATCCTGCCTCTTTGGAACAGATGGTTTTTGTTTTTGTTTTGTTTTCCTACACACAAAAGAAATGCTGAACATAAAATACAAGTGTTTATTCACAGAAATTCTTAGAACAAAATCCAATAACTTAAGTGAAATTACACCATCCCTAGAGGTTGGTACTTAAAACTCATCAGAACTTAAACCAATGAGTGGGACTGCTGAACAAGCATTGTTACATTTCACCTCAGCTCTGCAGTGTCTCCTCCTGGGGCCATTGCCAGTGGTCTTGACCTATATCTTGCCACTGGACTCCAATGACTCTGGAGGAGAGAGTGAGGCTGATGACTTTGCACAGTTCTGCCTCACTTAAATCTAATTCACTTGCAAGTCAACTGCCCTGATGTCTTTGGACCTCTTCAAGAATGAAGGACAAACCACAATAACAGCATCATCCCCTCAAAGTCCACATCTACCAGCCATGCAGGACTTGGACTCCTCCATTTGCTGTTGGTCACTGATCACCAGAAACATCCTCTGCTGATGATCACCTCCATCTACTGGACCCAAGACCTCTGTACTTCTTAAAATCACATGGTTACCTCCAAGCTTGGACATATTTTAGAGAGCAAGATCGATCTTAAGACTGATGTGTGGTCACCTACTCAGGAAAGAAAATGAAAACTAGAAAGGTGGCCAGGAGCCTACACTAATTCATCTAATCAAATTACCTTCCTTTAGCTTCACATGGGAATAGTCATGATGATGCTAGGGGACAGAGGAAGGAAAGGTACCAGCCCATCACCCCCACCCCTCACCTCCTCCATCCCCTCCCCATCATGGGAAATCTAGTGAAAAAGAACTACTTGACACATAGAAGAATTGAAAGAAATTAACTAGAAGCTATGCCATGGGGTGGGGGGAGGGGGAGAAGGGGGAGAGAAGAGGAGGGTCTAATCGAGTAACCAAGAGTTTGTTTTATCATGCCAAAGCACCAAGTATTTTAAGTGATGAGCTACCACACAGTCAGAAGCATCCAAGGAATTCATTATTCCCAAAGTGCCCAACAACTGAGCTAGATGGAATGAGGAAAGAGAGCTTTGCACATCCTTCTTCACCTTCTGATTTATATAGATAGATAGATAGATAGTGTACAGATAGTTACAGATATAAATATATGTGTGCTTGTGCATGTGTATCATATAGATACAGGATACAGATAGATGCATACATATTATATAGGAGGAGAGGAGAGGAGACATAAATAAATAAAATCCTTTCTTTGGTATGAGTTTTAACAGCCTCATTCTTTTTAACAGGGGGGAAGTTGTTCATGAGAACTTGAGAGTGAAAATTAGCCTGTGTATGCCTTTAGGACTTGGCTGACAGTCTATGAACCCAAAAGCAATATTAATTCTTCACTAGTGATAACCATACTACCACCAAAGAAGATAGAAGAAACTGGAAATGAAACCTACCTACCTGTAAACCCTATTTACAGTGTCAGTTCTCTTTTCTCACACACTACATTTAAAATTTTTCCTAGATGGATATCATTTTTTCATTTCAAAGTCTTCTCAAAGTTTGGGTGGTTTTCAATAGTGTGAGGTAGTTGATGATATCCAAGCAGCTTAGGTATCACTACAGCTCAAACAGCCCTTGCAGGGTTGGGTGAAGAGAAAACAAAAGTCCCCAAGCTCCCTAAAACTTTTTTTGGGGGAAAGACACTACGTGGAGCAAATTTCCTTTGCAAAATGTGACCTGAGAGTCAAGAATCTGAATGTCCCTGCCATGCCTTAGAACTGATATTTGTGCCAACTATTAACCTGAATACACAGCATAAACATTTTTTTTTCTAAAACTCATGGTCTACAGCTCAGCTGTATTTATTTCATCCGTTACTAAAACGCATCGAGTTATTGGAGTAAATATCCAAAGAGCCACATAATGAGCAACAATTAGAGAACATTTGAAAATTTCCACAACCCACATAAATCCTGTGAGGACTCACTTTAAGTGTAGCTCTTAATTCTTCCACAGGACCCTGATGGAAGCCTTTCCTCAAGTGACTCATTGTTCCCTGAAAGAAGGAGCCTACTTGCTTGGCCCTGCTCTGGGGCCATTTTGAATGTCTGAGATAATCAGTTTTTGATCAGCTTGGGCCAAATTATAAGAGAATGTGAGGTCTCACATTACATCCTGAAGGCCAAAGGAAGTTGGCTGTGTTCGATCACAATCCAAATGGATTCTAGTAATGACAGCCCTACAGAGAGCATTCCCTTCCATGAATTAGTTGAAGTTCACACCCTGGGACCAGGAGGATGGTGTCTTACTGGAGTATGTAGCAAAAGTTTCAAAGTAGGGCCCCCAGGCAAGATTTCTGAGAGAACCTCTTGGCCCCTTGCTTATTGTCCAAAAAAGGATCTCATTTGGAGAGAAGGCCCTTTCTTTCCCAGAACCCCTTTCAATGCAAGGTCTGCTTGGAACTATTTGCCCATTGACTGGAGTGAACAAAAGTTTTTAAGGAATAAGTCTTAAAAGTTGATCTAGCCTGTATATAATATGAATTCAGTTTCACATACAATGCTCTCATTTAATTTGGTGTTAATAAAGTTCAAAATTTAAAAAAGAAAAAAGATTGGCCAGGCTTACTAATCCTATGTAAGTATATATATTTGCCTCCATTCCACCCTCCTTCTCTCTATTTCTTTTAACAAACATATTTAAGCCTTTTGTTTTGTGTATTGGCTGCCTTAACACTTTGGTTCAGCACCACCCTCCATCAGGGGAACCAAGAAACTAACCAGTAGCCTCTGATCCTGCCATCACTCACAAGTGCAGCAATTCCATATTCAAGAACTCTGAAATTCCCTTATCTGATTACAGTCCTCTCCACCTCTCCCTCTGTGTTCCCATACCAAATCCTACTCTTCCCCACACTGTGACACTGTGACATTCCAGTCCCTAGACCCCTCAGTTCTTTCCCTGGTCATCACCTCTGCATTAGTCATAGCCATACTCTCCTCCTTTCCCTGCTTTGACCTCTGGGTGAGCCAGTTATACTCTACACTGTCCTCATCTCCTGAATCCCAGGCCACCTTATCATATCATCAGTTGTGTCCTGCCAAGACTCAGCTTTGGATTGCTCCCACCATCCACTGACTTCACTCCTACACATGTGCTCCAAATCCTCCTGACAAGAAGGCAAACTCTAATAAATTATTTCAACTGAATATATTAGGGACTTCAGATGCTACTTCTCCCCCTTCCTAGAACCATTTTTATTTTAAAGGGTCCAACAGGAAAAGGAATGAATCCCTAATGGTACAGTTTCGAGCTCTACACTGACTAGTGATTTACATCTCCTAGGTAGGGGAAAGATTTTTAGAACTTTTTCCAGAGTCCCTCATGTCATGCTACATACATGGCAACTTAAATACATAGGACTCTTCACAAATGCTACAGTTGTTCTGTTCTTATTTCCTCTATTCTCAATTCCTTTAGTCATTCTGCTGTGCTGGGAAGATCTCAAGATTTTTTCCAAATAGACAACTGAAGAAAAACAGTTCTGAAGGCAAAGAGAGATTTCTAACTATGGAATAAACAAAGCAAGAAATGAAGGTCATGAGCTTCCAACTGACTCGTTAAGGCTTCCCTTTATGTAAAATTGAGATGAGGACATTCTAAGTTTAGAGGTTAACTAGGTAATCCCCAAACACTTTGTAAATATAAAGTGAGATAGATTAAAACAGGTCCTTTGGGCCAATTTCCATTTGACCTTAAAATCTCAAAACAATAACAAATACAGTGATACTCTCCAACTTCAGTTACAAAGAAGGATATGCAGCTGACCACATAACACCCTGGTGTGCTAGTTCACTGTGTTTTTCCTGCAAAATTACTGCAAACACATGTTTAGTGAATGCCTTTTTTACCGTGTTCATTAAAGTGAAGAACTGTTATTGGTTGGGTTGAGCTTCTGTGAGCAGGCATTGATCAGAAGAGCCTCAGTACAGATATGTGTCAGTGTTGGGAGATATATTTCACATTAAACAGTCTTTAAACTGTTCTGTCTAAATTCTAGCTCACATCTACATTATCACTTATTTGGGTCCTGGTGAGACCAACCAAATGACGGATTAGGCAGCAGTGATATACAGGGAAGCTAGCTGTCAATTTCATATATTCCCTATTTCATTTCCCCAAGGAGGAATGACTGATTTGCAAAATATGTGTGTGTTTTCATGATAAAACTTACAAAGGGAGTGCTTAAATACATTAGGGTAGTTTTGATTCTGCTTCTCTGAGTAGCTGCCACTGGCCCACAGAGTTTTATTACAAGTTAAAGACATACAACTGCCCCTCACCCTCTTTTTGGAACGAAGCACAAGATTGGAAGAAGCTCAATCAATCCTACTTAACCCAAAGCTGAGAAATCTCTTCTCAGCTTTTTTGCCCTTCCACAATAAGCTGCTTTATAAACTTCTACTTCTAGTCTTTCTTTCTTCTGTATGTTGTTCTCTCTCTGCTCGTCTCTGTCTCTGTCTTTGTCTCTTTCTGTCTCTCTCTCTCTGCCTCTGTGTCTCTGTCTCTGTCTCTCTCTTTCTCCCTCTCTCCTTTAGTCTCTCAGCATCCATGCACTACTTCCTTTTCTTCAACAGTTTACTCTGACATGTTACACTTGGTGTCTTTATCATCTTGACCTTGTGGCAAGTTTATTCTTTAATCTAAAAGATAGCCCAATCAAGAAGGCAGAACAATTGAGCTGTCGGAGCAAGAAAGAAGCAGCTGCTTTCAATAGCCCTAATAAAGGACTCAGCCTCCCTGAGCCTACCTGCAGGTAGCAAGCAGCAAAAAGGAGGAAGATACCAGGTTTCGGAGTAGTGCTCCTCAATAGGCCCTGTTTAGTTCTCTAAGTGACTTTGTGACTTTCCTTTTGGGTCTTTATTTTTGTTCCATTCTGTTGTGTGTATCCCTAAGAAAATTTTATATATAGAATTGTATGCGCTTTGCCTGAGATATATATACCAGGGTACACCAAGAGTCTGGGTGACAATCATTCTTTAGAACAAGACTAGTGATAATTGCTTCCTCAACACCTTCTGAGGCCTCCCCTATTCTCTCAGGTAAACCTCAGTAAGTGACAAAGGGATCCTTGCAGTCATCGGTCATGGGACTCTGACACAAAGTCAAGAAGGACTTTATGAGACATATGAAGCTGAACATCTGAAAGGCTTCTTTTTGCACTTCTACCTCTCATATTTCCACAATAGATGTAGGCAGGGACCATATTTTGTTCCTCTCCCACAATGCTTTGCAGTAGAAGGCATTGCATAAATATTTGTTTAATTGCTGAATAAGTAAAATCACACGCATGCATTCTGAACAAAAAGGAATGAGTAAGCACAATTCAAATAAGGGACTATTGGAACCACCTATATCCTACAACTTTTGAGCCTCCTTCCTATCTGCTTCCTTCTTTCCCAGTTCCCTTAGCCCTCTCTCCTCTACTCACCCTCCGTCCAAATTATACTTTTGTCCTTGGGAGAATTGGAGGGAATTGTGAACCAGTTCTTCCCTAATCACCATCTGGTCTCCTGACTTCTAAGAGAGTGGTTTTAATAATACTGAGAAAAGAGCATCTTCATTAGTGTCTCAAAGCAGGGAATGTGCTTCTGCATTATAGGAATGAACTGATTATTATTTACACTAGCAGATAGTAATCACTTGGTGAAATGTAGTACAATCCTCTTCCCAAAATGGAAAATTCTGACAAGTTCTATTGTGTATTTGTCTAATTTGGGGCAGGCACAGCTGTGTAGGGCAGTTAAGTGGCACAGTGAGTGGAATTATGGGCATGGAATCAGGGAGACTTCTAAGTTCAAATTTGACCTCAGACATGTACTAGCTGTGTGACTCTGGGCAAGTCACTTAACCTGTTTGCTTCAGTTTCCTTAGCTGTAAAATGAGCTGGAAAAGGAAAGGACAAAGCACTCCAACGTGTGACCCAAATGGGGTCATGAAGAGTTAGACATGGCTAAAAAATGGCTGAATAACAATAACAACACCTCTGTAGAGAGAGATTGGCAAACTGGCTCTTCTCCTTCTCATTCCTCCTTAGGATGATGTCTCCCTTACAATATGCCATGTTTGCCATGCATCAAGCTTCACATTCTACAATAACAGCAGAACAAGACTAGTCAAGTACAAGATTAAAGAAAGTGTGAATCCACTCACCCAGTCAAGCAAGTTACTTTGGAGGCCATCAATAAGGTCATGTTGATTGTATTGCAGAATCAAAACTGACTTGAAATAATTATAGTCAATTATAGTCAATATTCACCTCAGTTAAGTCCGACTGAGAGCAAATAGTTTAGTTACATGGAGACTGCCATGGTGATGAGATTTACAGACATTGAATGAGGAGAATATACAGACATTTAATGAGGAGAAGATCATAAGCTTTTTCCCGAGAGTACATAAGTTTTCTGAAAAAGTTCATTTTTAGAAGGTCCCTTCCCTTGGCTTCTATTTAAGGGATAGCAAATCACTTCAATTTTTTCCACCATACACTTCACCCCATGCTAGTTTTCCATATGTCTTTCCTTCAGCTTCTGTTCTCTACCTCTCAAGATCCATCCTCATTCCCTCCTCCTTCCCCCCCACCTCCCCACATACACATATAGATTTTATTCATTCCTGGTGAGGTAGAACTAGTAACTTAATTCCCACTACACTGAGAACCATTGCTGGTTGGAAATCAGCAAGAAGCAATTGTAACTTCCCTGACTGGGAAGCTTGGTGTGGGACAGGATTCAGAGGATAGAAATTAGTGTTAATGTTTTTGCAAGCACAAGAGATCATTAGCAACTAGGTCCTTAACCCTAAAAGCTGATTTGTAACTGAGATATAGGAGAATGGAATTTTCCAGGCTGAGTGGGGGCTACAGGGGTATTCAGAGGACCAGGACATTTTCATATGAGGTAATCTTGATACTACTAGGATAGGTGAAAATAGGGCAATTTTTTTTTTCAAATCAGTGTCATTAGCATATATATGTATATACATGCAAGTATGTATATGTGTGTGTATATTATCTTGAATGTGTGTGTCTTTCTGTACCTTAAATCCTTCAGCTCTCTATTAGGAGGGGGACAGTATGTTTCATCATTGATCCTTTGGAATCATGGATGGTCATCATATTGCTCACAGTTCTTACAGTTTTCAAAGTTGTGTGTCTTTAAAGAGTTGTTATTGTATCAATTATTTCATTGTTTGGCTCATTTCATGTATTAATTTATAAATACATCAATCTTAAGAACTGTTCAGTTCAATAATATTGATAGTTTAATATAAGTTCTTCTTATTCTGCTTATTTCATTTTGCATCTGATAATTTAAGTCTTTTCATGTCTCTTTGAAATCATCAATTTCCTAATTTCTTACAGTAGAATAACATTCCATCTACCACAATTCATTCAGCCATTTCTCAACTAATAGCAATCCCCCTTTAGTTTTCAGGGATTTTTTGCTACCATAAAAAGTGCCGCTATAAATATTTTTGTACATATATAGAACCTTTTCTTATTTTATTGATCTCTAGGATATAGACCTAGCAGTGGTATAGCTGAATCAAAGGGCATGCCTTTTGTTGTTGTTTTTGGTTTTTTTTAGTAAATTTTTATTTATAATTCCAATTGGTTTTCTAGAGTAGCTGTACCAATTCACAGGTCTACCAATAGTACATTAATATACCTATTTTTCCACATCCCCTCCAATATTTTTTTTTGTTTTTGTCATCTTTTCCAATCTAATAGATATGAGGTAAAATCTCAGAATTGCTTTAATTTGTATTTCTCTAAATAATAGTGATTAGAGTATTTTTTGGGGGTGAGGCAATTGGGGTTAAGTGACTTGCCCAGGGTCACACAGCTAGTAAGTGTCAAGTTTCTGTTCTGAGACTGGATTTGAACTCAGGTCCTCCTGACTCCAGGGCTGGTGCTCTATCCACTGCACCACCTACCTGCCCCTAGAATATTTTTTCATATAGCTATAGATAGCCTAGGTTTCTTCCCCTGAGAACTTCCTATTTATATTTTTAGACCATTTGCCAATTGGGAAATGATTCTTATTCTTATAAACAGTTTCAATTTCTTATATATCTTGAAAATGAGACTTTGATCAGAGAAATTTGCTACAAAAAATTTCCCCAGTTAATTCCTTCCCTTTAAATCTTAGCTTTTTTTGGATTTGTTTGTACAAAAACTTTTGAATTTTATGTAATCAAAAGTATCCATTTTGTTTTCTGCAACCATCTCTATCCTTTGTTTGGTTATGAACTTTTTTTCTATCGATAGATCTGATATGTAATTTTTCCCCATGTTTCTCTAATTTGTTTATGATGTAACATGTTTTTATGGCTTGTGCAAAACAAATAGTTGGGGGGGGGGAAGCTTGAGGGAGGGAAGAGAAAGAGAGGAGGTTCATATTCTTCATTCCCAGCATAATTTGCCAATTGGAGCATGTAATTACAACAGAACTGAGAATTAGTTGAAGGTACTAGATATGTTTAACAAAGATAAGGGATGATTTTTTTGGGGGGGGGTGGGAGGTGGGGGAATGTCGATCACTGTCTTAAGTATTGGAAGGTCAGTCATGTGGTAGAGGGTTTAGATTAGCTCCACTTACTGGTCAGAGCAGGAGTGATGGGTAGAAATTGCACAGAGATAGATTTCAGCTCCATACAATAAAAAACATACTAACAATTGGAGGAAATGGAATGGACTGCTCCCAAAATAGCCAGATCCTCTGAAGTCCCTTCCATCTCTGAGATTCTGTGATTTTGTGAATGTGTGGCTTCAGCCATCTCTTCCTTCTTAGTCCCTAGTCTCTTCTCGACCCTAGTCTACATCCCCACTCTTAATCTGATCTCTGTGTGGCTACCTTAGAAGGATTACAATATCCAGGTCAGCCCCTTGGAGACTACTTAGAATTGTCAATAGAAACCCACCCTATCCCAGCCCTGATGTCCCAAGGTGTGATGCAGAACAGTACAGTACAGATTTCCAGTGTATACAGTCTCATAAATTGTCAGCTGGGCAAGTGCATTTGATCTTATGTCTGGTTTTTTCACGTCTACTATTGGTTCATTTAAATCTCAAGATCCAGTATAGAATATTTGGGGGGGGGGAGGATTTTGGAAAGTTAACTATTTATATCTCATCATATTGTAACTATGTACAACATGGTGCTGTTGGTAAGAGCATTAGAATGGGAATCAAAATACCTGTGGTCCAAATGCAACCCATTGAAATAATCCATTACCTACACAGGAGTTAGTCAACTTCTCAGTAAGCAAAAGGAGAGGAGAAAATAGCAAATCGGACTCTCGGTATTAGGAGAAGAGCCATCTTGCCTGTCTAGATTATCAGAGGAAGATGATGTTTCATATGAAGATTTTGAGTGCTCCTACCTACTGCAAGGAATCTTGACTTACAGGGTCAAGGAATTAAATTACTCCAGTTCCAGGAAGACTTAGACAGTGGAGAAGAGTGGAGCTCAGAGCTGTCCCTTTCCTGCCCATTATTTCAGCAGAGGAAACCCATGGGGAACAATGAGGGTACTTACAGAGTCATACACAAGTAAAGGATCAGAACATGAAGGTAGCAGGCCTACGCATGATGGTTTTGAGGGAACTTGTGTTTTCTCTAACTCTGTATACTTAAACTCTCTGCTCTTGGTTTTATAAGAGGTACACTGTTTCTGAGATCTGGTCATGTTTACAACATATGAATATCATATGACTGGGAAGGATGCTAATCAGTACAGTATAATTGTCAATAAGGTATATGTTAATTTTTGGGTTTTTTCACGGTAGTGATGATAGACTTCAGAAATATTTGTGGTTATCCCATGTAACTTGACAGGCTACGGTAACTTTCCACTTTCCCCTTTGAGAGATAATGGAGAAAGAAGGCAGAGAAAAAGAAATGATGGGAAAAGAATGGCTGCTGTCAGGAGCTGGACAGCTCTCTCCCTTGGCCAGAGAGAGACTTACTGATCAGGACACTGTCAGGAAATAGGGAAACAAAAGGCAATTTTTGGCCAAGACCATAGCACCTTAGCTGAGAACTAGAGTTGAACGACAGAAGGAACTGAAGGAAGAGGCTCCCAGAGCAGACTGGGACTTGTAGGTTCTCCAAAGGCGGGGAGACATGGCTTTTGAGCCACAGCTATTCTCTGTGGATGGTGTGGTTGTCTCGGGGAGCTGCTGAGTAGGCAGAGACCATAGGATCCCTGGTACATGTTGTACAGGAAGTCAGGTGGCCCTCAGGACGGCCAGAGTTGAGGAACAGCTGGAGTGGAGAAAAACACCTGGATACAGCAGTAGCACTCCAGGGAAACAGGGCAGGGCAGCATGGAGATCAGGAGAACCATGGCCAAGAAGTTGGGCTAGTCTCAAACAGAAGCAAGATGAAAGCTCTAAGTCATGAACTGTTCTCTAGTAAGGGGAAAAATGACTTAGGCCTGCATGCATATTTATTTTAAAATCCATTTTATTGATACCTTTTGTCTTTTTATCACAATCATTTTCTCTTTCCTCCAACTCCCAATGAAACTTCTCTTGTGACAAATAAAACAACTGAGCAAAAAAAAAAAATCTGCGGGTCAGGGAAATGTGTAACCTTGAGTTATACAACTTCATTTCTCAGGGCCTCAATTTTCTCATCTGTAAAATGAGAAGAATTGGACTGGGAAATCCAAGGTCTTTTCTAGCTTCAAATTATATGATTCTATTTTTGTCCCCTGTTAATAACTAGGTTGTTGGCAAGACATATTCTAATAGTGATATGCTGATGTGATAGTCATAGTTCTAGAGCTGGAAGGGAAATCTCCAAACCACTCTTATTTTATAGATGAGCAAACTGAGGCCCAGGAATGTTGAAACTTGCCCAGGCTTCCACAGGTAGTTATCAGCAGAGGTGGTATTTGAACTCATATCCTCTTATTCCAGAACCAACTCTTTCCATTGTATCAAGCTACCACTGTACTTGTGAGGACAACGTGCTTTGGCAGATTCATGCTGGCTGGGTGTTTTTAAGTGCATAAATTTTAAATACATAACTTAGGTATATAGTAGCCAGAATAACACAAGATTTATGACTTATCTTGGGTTTTTTTATTATGTGGGCAGAGTTGGAATGTCAAAGGAAGCACTTGTGAGGACAAGGGACTTTGGCAGCTACCTGTATGTTTGCAGGTACATAGGCTTAGGAATATACCGCTAACTAGCCTCAGCCGCACCAGATTTGGAAGAGGTACAGAAACCAACTGGAGTATAATGACAAATTGGTTTGGATCAACTCAAAAGGAATTCACACCAAACCTTTGTTTTCTGCTTGTCCTCATCTGATGATGCCAGATTTACTTCTATTTATGTCTGTAGAAAGACAGAAAAAAACAATTAAAATGTATAAGAAAGACAATTTCCTGTTACTGAAGCCAGAAGGTTGACTTCAATTTAATTCTGTGAAATCCAACAAAGAGCTGACTGTGTGCAGAACACTATACTAGTCATGGTAAAAGAAGAGAAAGGGAAATATGATAAAAATTCCTATCCTCAAGGAGTTTACAGACTAGCAGGAGACACACATGCATAAAGAATGATAAGGTACATGGCACATGATACAAGTATGAGGAAGACACAAAGTTCAATGCAATGATTATGAAACACCAAAAACTGAGAAAGATTAAAATTATAAGTAATGTTCCTGATCCTCCCAGATGGCAATGATCCCTTTCATTTCATATAGAACTTTGCTTATACTTCAAAATCCCGGGGTCCTCTTCTCATCCCAATGAAGCATAGGAGGATGCTCAATTTCTCCATTTCATGCATTTCACTGGCTGTTCCCCATGCCTGGAATTCTCTCCTTTATTTCTACCTCTTGGTTTCCCTGGCTTCCTCCAAGGCTCAGATAAAATCCCATCTTCTGCAAGAAGCCTTTTATGAGGGGTAGAATCAAGATGGTTGAGTAGGAGGTAGCATTTTTGCCTAAGTCTCCCAACATGTCTCCTCCACAACAAGCTAAAAAATGTACCTGAGTAAATTCTAGGTATAGACCAACATCTCATACCATATACCAAGATAAAGTCAAAATGGGTGCATGATTTAGACATAAAGGGTGACACCATAAGCAAATTAGAAGAGCAAAGAATAGTCTACTTGTCAGATCTATGGGGAGGGAAAGAATTCATGGCCAAATAAGAGATAGAGAGCATTATGAAATGGAAAACAGATTATTTTGATTATATTAAATTAAAAAGCTTCTGCACAAACTAAACCAATATAACCAAGATTAGAAGGAAAGCAGAAAGCTAGAAATAATCTTTGCAGCAAGTGTCTCTGATAAAGGCCTCATTTCTCAAGTATATAAAGAACTGAATCAAATTTATAAGAATACAAGCCATTCCCCAGTTGATAAATGGTCAAAGGATATGAACAGGCAGTTTTCAGATGAAGAAATCAAAGCTATCTATAGGCAAATGAAGAAGTGCTCTAAATCACGTAGATTAGAGAAATGCAAATTAAAACAATTCTGAGGTACCACCTCACACCCATCATATTGTCTAATATGACAAAAAAGGAAAATGATAAATGTTGGGGGGGGATGTGGGAAAATTGGGACACTAATGTGCATCATTGTTGGTGGAGTTGTGAACTGATTCAACCATTCTGGAGAGCAATTTAGAGCTATGCCTAAAGGTCAATCAAATTATGTATACCCTTTGATCCAGCCATAACAATACTAAGTCTAGATCCCAAAGAGATCATAAAAAAGGGAAAAGGACATACATGTGCAAAAATATTCATAGCATCCCTTTTCATGGTGTCAAAATATTGGAAATTGAGGAGATGTCCATAAATTGGAGAATGGCTGAACAAAGTGTGGTATATGAATGTAATGGAATACTATTTTGCAATAAGAAATGATGACAAGGCAGATTTCAGAAAAACCTGCAAAGACTTGTATGAACTGATTCAGGGTGAAATGAGCAGAACCAGGAAAACATTGTACACAGTATCAGCAACACTGTGTGATGATCAACTATTAATGACTCAGTTCTTTTCAGCAACACAACGATCCAAGACAAGTACAAAGGACTCATGAAGGAAAATGCTATCCACATCCAGATAAAGAACTGATAGACTCTGAATGCAGATCAAAGTATATTTTTTCACTCACTTTATTCTTTTTTTGTGGTTTTTATATGTCTGATCTGTTTCTCCTTTCACAACTGTAACTAATATGGAAATAGGTTTTACATGATAGCACATGTATAACCCATGTCAAATTGCCTACCATTTTAGGAAGATAGGAGAGGAGGGAGAGAGGGAGAGAGGGAGAAAAATTTGGAAGTCAAAATCTTGTAAAAATGAATGCTAAAATTGTGTTGACATATAATTGGGGAAGATAAAATACTATTTTTTTTTAAAAAAAAGAATCTACCAGTAACCTCTTTTAAAAAAACCCTCAAAATTAAGACAACCAGGAATATTATAATGAAAATCCAAAGTGCCTAGGTTAAAAAAAAAAAGTACTGCAAGCACCCAGAAGGAAAGAATTCAAATACCAGAAACCACAATCAGGATCACACAAGATTTGGCAGCCACCACCATGAAGTGGAGTACTTAGAAATTTATATTCCAGAAGGCAAAAGATCTAGGCTTACAACAAGAAAAACTGTATTCAGCAAAACCACATACAACTCTATATTTGTGTGTAGGGGTGGGTGGATCTTCAGTGAAATATTGGACTTCCAACCATTCCTGATGAAAAGACAAATGTTAAGTAGAAATTTTAATAGACAAACACAGGAGTCAAGAGAAACTTAAAAAGGTAAATATGAACAAGCAATTATAAAGCACCAAACAAAGTTACTCTTACACAAGGAGATGACAAAATATATCACCTCATCATCATCAGAATGCATAGACAAAGTCCAATTAGACAGAAGGCCTGGGAGTGATTGTTATATTTGATGATCTCAAAAGAAGAATGGAAAGGGTAGGGAAAAAACATACACTGGAGAGGGGGAAGGAGAAATGAGCAAAATTATCTCACATAAATGAGGTGCACAAGTAGAAGTCTAATTAGTCAAAAGCAAAACAAACTTGTAAAGAGGGTACTAGAAAGAAAGAAAATAGAATGGAGGGGAAAACACAATTAGCCATTGTACCTGAATATTAATGATGTGAAATCATTCATAAAACAGAATAGGATAGCATAATGGATTGGAAACTGGAATCCAACAATATGCTGTTTACAAGAAACACATCTGAAACAAAAAGATGCACACAGTTAAAATAAAGGGCTGGAGCAGAATCTATTATACTTTAGCAAAAGTGAAGAAAAGAAGAAATCAAAAGTAGCAATTGTGATCCCAGACAGCACAACAGCAAAAAAAAAAAAAAACAAAACCTAATTAAAATAGAGAAATTAAATTTTGGCAAATGATCTCATAGATAATTAATATCAATATTAAACATATGCACCAAATGGTACTGCATCTAAATTGTTAAAGAAAAATTCAAATAAATTACAGGGAGAAATAGACAATAACACTGTGGTAGAGATGAACTTCAACTTACCCCTCTCAGATCATCTATAAATCTAACCAAAAAATAAACAAAAAAGAAATGAAGGACCTGAATAAAATTTTAGAAAAGTCAAATATGATAGACTTTTAGAGAATGTTGAATGGAAAAGAGTATACTTGTTTCTCAGCTGTTCATGGTACCTTTACAAAAATTGACCATGTATTAGAGCATAAAAACTCACAAACAAATGCAAAAAAGCAGAAATATCAAATGTCTATTTTGCTTAACATAATACAATAAAATTATATTCAATAAAGGGTCCTTTCAGCAAAGATTAAAAATTAATTGGAAATTAAATAACAATTCTAAAGAATGGGTAGGTCAAAGAACAAATGAAAAAGAATGAAAAAAATTGCCAGTCTAAAAATCAAAAAAGGTGGATTCATAGCCAATAAAGAATAAATAAAAGCAATTATTAGAAACTATTTTTCCCAACTATATCACTAAAACTGACAATCTACATAAAATAGATGAATACTTACAAAAATATAATTTTTTTACAGAACAGAAAATTAAGTATTTCAGTAACTTCATCATTGGAAAATAAGTTAGACAAACCACAAATGAAGCAAAGAATCTCTCCTCCCCTCCCAGGAACCAGAAAGAATTACAAGCTAATTCTACGAAACGTTTTAAAAAATTATTTCAATACTATAAGAATTGTTTGGAAAAAAGTTGGGAAAAGAAGGTGTTCTACCAAATCCTTTCTATGATATAAATATGGTATTGATACCTAAACCAGGGAGAATTGAAACAAAGAAATAAAATTATAGGCCAATATCCCTAAAGAATATTGATGCAAAACTTTTAAATAAAATATTAGCATGGAGACTACAGCAATATATCACAAAGATTATACACTATGACCATTTTGAATTTATCCCAGGAATGCAGGACTATACAATATTAGGAAAGCTATAAACCTAATTGACCACATTAAGAACAAAAATAACAAAAAACATCTGATAATATCAATAGATGAAGAAAAATCATTTGACAAGACAATACATCTATTTCCGTTACAAACACTAGAGAGCATAGGACTAAACAGAGCTTTCCTTAAAATAATAAGTTATATCTATCCAAAACCAAGGACCAGCATTATCTGTAATGGGGATAAACTAAAGATCTTTCCATTAAGATCAAATCAAGAATGTCCATTATTACCATTATTATTCAATATAGTGCTCGAAATTCTTGCTCTAGCTAGCAGATTGGCAAAGTTGACAGAAAAGAAAACAACAAATGCTAGCGAGAATGTGAGAAAATGGGTACATTAACACACTATTGGTGGACATGTGAATTGGTTCAGCCATTCTGAAAAGCAATTTGGAATTATCCTCCCAAAAGCAATTAAACTGTGCATATCCTTTGACTCAGGAATAGTGCTAACAGATCTATATCCCAAAGAAATTAAAGGAAGAGGGGAAAGGATCCCTATGTACAATAGATGGATAAATGAGATAAGATTGCTAGATTAGATAGATAGATAAATAGTAGCTCTTTTTGTAGTGGCAAAGAATTAAAAGTTGAGGTGGTACCCATAATTTGGGAAATGGCTGAAGTTACGGTACACAAATATGATGGAATATTATTATGCTATAATAAATGATAAAGGAAATGGTTTCAGAGAATCCTGAGAAGATTTGTATGAAATGATGCAAAGTTAAGTGAGCAGAACCAGGAGAACAGTTTATACTACATCAACAATATTCTAAGGACAAACAACTTCGAAAGACTTAGAAATTCTGATCAAGACAATGACGAACTACAATTCCAAAAGTCTCATGATAAAACACTGTCCTCCTCCAGATAGAGAGGTGATGGACTCTGATACCAATTAAGACAAATTTGGTGGTGTTTTTTTTAAATGTGGTTAATGTAAGAATTTGTCTTACTGGATTTATTTTTGTTTCTCAATTAGGTGAGAGGGGATGTGGGAGGGAAAGAATTTGGAACTGAAAATAAAATAAAAATTAAATTTCAAACAAGAAAAATTTTTTGTGAAAGCTTGCTAGTCCCTTATATTTTAATCAATGATACCCTTGATAGCTGTGTAGATCATTTTCACAATTATTTATGGGTATGAGAAAATAGGCATATAGGTCAGTTGTTTTTGAGGTCCATTTGATCACCTTTTTAAAAAATAATGTTATTCACAATTGTGTTCAGCTGTACAGTATTTAACCCCTCTTTCAGGTGTCTTAAAACCGATCCTTCAATATTTTCATAAACAAGCACATCAGTTCTAGCTGTTTTTCCTAATTTCATCTTCATAAACACTATTTTCAGTTATTCATGTAACATACTGAAAACTGTGGAATCTCAATATGATGGTTCTACAGTGGTAGATGATGAGACTACATTACTACGGAATTACTGAAAAAATCTGTTCCATTTTCCTTCTATTTGTTGCCGTCTTTCCAGCTTCATCTATAAATGCTCTTAATAGCATTTGGCTTAGTTCAATCTCACACCAAGCTTTTTTCAGTTGTTTTCTCCTCCATTATTTGTTGCTCTTGGGTGAAGTAATACTACTAAAATTTTTCTGTAGTCTATAATTACAACTTCACACCAATTGCCAGAGATAACCCCTTCTAGGAAACAGCAGGAGTCTTTCACTATCAGCCAACTACAAAAAGGCATGTATGCCAAGCCTTATACTGCACATCACAAACTGTCAGTTAATTATAGTTTCAATCTCCTGTCAGAATTTGGTTTTCCTGGTTACTGAGCATTCTGGCTTTATCTCAGTGATTTCATCATACCTCCATTTTAAAACCTGATTGCCTTTCTGTTTATTTTGATCTGGCCTGATCTTTCCAACACAGCTTTAGCAGTTGACCCTGTGCCTCCCATTCACTATCTCTCTCCTTTGAACTTTAGCCTCATATTTGGCAACTATTTGGCTATCTCCACCCATGTTTCTGGCATTCACTTCCTCTTACTATGTATTATCTAACTTCACCTGGCAGTCAGTGGCTGGGTCATTTAATCTCTGCCTGACCAATAACAAACAACTCTATGGGACATACTCTTCAGAGACATAACTAGCAATTTTTTTCAAGTGGCAGAAAACACACACTCAACTTTTTAAGACAAATTAATTTGAGTAGGGTAAAGACAGAGCTAGTACCCACCATGTCCCTTGCTGAATAAATTCTATAGTTCTATGTTCTTTCTCTTTTTTCTCTGTCTCTCTTTCTGTCTGTCCCTCTCTGTCTCTCTGTCTCTGTCTCTCTTTCTCTGTCTCTCTGTCTCTCTCTCTCTCTATGTATATATATACACATATACCTATATGGGAGACCACTTCCCATAGAAGAAGCAGGGGGGGTTGGGGGGAAGGAGCTCAAGTAGAAGTTTACCTGGGCTCTTACCCCTAAAGGAAAAGAAGGTCCCAATTTCAACTAATTATTCTTATGAATTAGGTGCTAATATCAGTTGATTTTTATGCTGTTGAAGGTTTATTAGCATCCTCTAAATTTCTGTACCTTAGAGGAAGCCCTGGTTGCCTTCACAAAACTAATTCATACACAGCCCTTATTTTTTCTTCTATAAAATACTATGGAAACATAAAACTTTTCTCTATGACCACAAAATGAAGTGGAAAGCAGAGGATTTATACAGATAATTAAAGCCAAATATAACTTTATTCGCTATTTAAGAATTTGGATATTTCAGATAAAATAATTTGGGAACTTGTTATTATGATGCATAGTTGGACATAGCAATTAAGTAATACATAATTTTATTTTATTATTTTAGTAAAAACATTTATCTTTATATGTAGTGATCTCTAAGATTTCCTGGCTCTACATTCTCTCTCTCTTTCTCTCTGTCTCTATATGTGTCTCTCTATGTGTCTTTCTCTGTTTCTCTCTCTCTCTCTCCAGATATATATCTATATCTATATCTATATCCATATCTATATACTATATATGTAGCCTACTAAGTAAAAAAGAAAAAAGCAAGTCTCAAAATACAGAGGCATGGTATATTCAATAGAGAGCTGACTTTAGAGTCAAGAAGACCAAAGTTCAAATCCATCTCTCACCCATAGTAGCTATGTGATCCTGGACTAATCACTTTACCTCTCAGTGTCTTAGGCAATTCTCTAAGACTATAAGATACAGAACTGGTACAGATTTTCATTGGTTGCACTGGGACAAGAAGCTACTCTCTAGGAGTTCCCTATACTGATGAAACCCTAGTTACTATTTTTTAAAAAATGTTTCAAAACAGCCCAATTTATAAAAGCCCCATTTTAAAACTGCATAAAATATTTTAAATTAATCAAAATATTTAAATATATTGCCTTGATTCCATAAAAGGATTTTAAAAATCAGCTTAGATAACTTTTTTAACCTGATCAATTTTATCACTATAATAATAATAATGTTTATATAGCACCTACTATGTTCCAGGCACCTTACAAATATTATTTCAATTGATCCTCACGATCACCCTGGGAGGTAGGTGCTATTATTATCCCTATTTTACAGCTCAAGAAACTGAAGCAGAAAGAGACTATGTGTCCAGGGTCACCTAGGATTGTTGGTCATCCTTTATTCTCAAAGACCAATGACATCAGGAGGGTAATGTATTGACTTGCAAGTGAATTGGATTTAAGTGAGGCAGAGCTGTGCAAAGTCATCAGCCTCACTCTTTCCTCCAGAGTCATCGGAGTCCAGAAGCAAGATGTAGGTCAGGATGACTAGTGATGGTCCAGGATGCAGTGGGAGACTTGTCTTTTTAAGCTAAGGTCTTTCCCAAGTCTCAGTTTGTCTGAGGCAATACCCACATTTAGACTTGTCTTCCTGACTCAGACCTGGTGCTCTATCCATTACACCACTTAACTGCCCAATCTAGGGAATCTCAGACAAAGAACTTTTTGTATAAGTGTATATTATTAGCATCTTCTTGGCAATTTACAGTCTTACAGAGTTGCCTAGAAGCATTCTGAGGTTAAATGACCTTGCCTAGGATCACACAACCATTATGTGTCAGATGTAGGACCTGAACCCAGATCTATCTTGAACTTGAGGCCATTTTTCTATCTAATATCCCACACTGGCTCTCCATCATCTTTAAATCTTATCTAGTATAAATACCCAATTTTGGGTTATTTGGCTAAATTAGAAGATTGAAAGTGAGACCTATTGGCCCTGCCTATCTCAGCCAAGGATATCAGGAAGCTGGAGACAAAATGAGTACTGGGCCTGCTAGCAGGTAATGATCTCCCAACTGCTCAAGATTTCCACCCTGGCCCCAAGAGATTTGCTCTAACCTTGGAACAACGTGATGTGACTGATGTGACTGACAGGTCCATCATTCCCAAACTAAAGCATTGTCAGAAAAGGGAGAAAACAAAGGCTTGGGGATTTTGCAATTTCTCAGCCTTTCTTCTTTCCCAGAATCTCTTAGGATGGGATCACATTAAGCCAGTCTGTCAGTATATAACACCTGCCTGTGTCAGAAAGGAGGAGGAAGTTGCTGTAAGATCTCTCTACAACTAGCAGACATTTGTCTGCAGCTTCTGGGAAGTCATGGCCAAGAAAGCATTACAAAAGCATGAACACTTCATTCTAAATTATAAGAATGATCTTCCCCTAATTCCTCTCCCTGGACATAGCTTTTGTATTATGTAAAAATCCCAAATGTTAAAATCAGTGTGGTGGCGAGCGGAGGTATCAAACTTGTGGCCTAGGCTGCAGAACTCTCCAATGCAGCAAGACCAAATTAAATGTAATTGGGAAAAATAGAATACAAGATAGATAATGTTAATTTGTGGTTTTCTAAGTCAATACGTGGCCTGCAGGGATCCATTTCTATTTGGGTTTTACACCCAAAGTACAGGACTGAGAAATAAGAGACCAAGTTGGAATCCTGACTCTGCCATAAGCTATATATAAACCTTATGATCTTAGGTAAGTCACTTGATGTCTAGCCAATTTCCTGTTCTGTAAATAATTGGACTTGATTTTTTAAATTTTCTGTGAAAAACTGAACTTGATGGTCTTTTTCAGATACCTTTGAACTGAAACATTCTTTGGTTCTAATATTTTAAATGATATTATTTCAACTTTTTAACACTTTAAGCAAAATGATCAAGAGGATTGTTTTGTTTGTTTTTTAACATTGTAATGTTGACTAATTCATTCAACATCAATCAATTACAAATTCACGAAAATATAATTACTCAAGCTCTTAACATAAGATAACATAAATCTTGAACAGCTAAGATAACTCATTTATCTCTGAGGATTAGAGACACGCTTTGGTAATCAATATTCACTTTTTAAAACTACTATGCTGGCTCCAAAACAAGTTTCAACAGTTCCTCTTTATTCACAGGGAGGAGAAAAGAGTTTCTGTTTATCGATGTCAGTGAGTACACCCAAGACAGTTACTCACATCCCCTCCTCCTCTGTGCTATGACCAACGCTCAGATAAGCATTTTCCACCAAGTCCCATTAAAGCCACAAAGCAAGATTAGAGAAGTTGATGGATGATTTCTAAGGGCTCTAAAGCTCTGTTTTGACATTTCAGCTGCATCAGAACTGAATGGCAGAAGATTTGGCAAATTCTTCTCCTTTAGGTAGGTGTTTAGTAGACAGCAAGTTAGTTCCCTGTGGAGTGATTGAGAAACCAAGCAGGATGGGGCAGGCAGCCACGGTCAAACAGAATACAGAGTCTACAAAGTAGAAAGGAGGGAAAAAACACCCCAGAATGCTCCATTGGCAGCTAAATTCACCTTAGTCGGTCACTAAATTTGAAGTTAATAATCAAGAGAATCATTTCACATACTGCAGAGAAATCCTGTAAACTTGGAATTAGCCTGTGACATTATGATGACATGTTTTGCCATTGTTTAGAAACATTTGAATGGTAGAAAGTTAACAAATATTTCTAAGTACAGTACGAGCCCAGCTAAGTGTAGCTTCCAGACATGTTATTACTTGCCAAAGCCTATGATTTGTCAAGGAGTTTACTTAGAAGGCTGTGGAAACTTTCCAAGTGACAAGAAGCATTTCTCCCCCACCCTTTCTTAAATAACAATAATTCTGATCAAACAGTAGGAGATATTTAGAACTGGAAAAAAAAAAGAAGAAACAAAACCCACTAATCCCCATTCTTTCATTCCATCACTATGGTTCGAACTTACCACCCCCTTTATCCCTCCTTCTTCCATGAAAAGTAATTTCATCACAAAGGATTTTAGGTACGCATGCCCATAGACAGTATCAAGTCATCTTAAGAAGCAAAAATATAATATTTAGGAAGCAGAGTGAAATTTACATATGATAAAACATCTTGGACTTTAGTTTCCCTATCTAGCATTTATACAGCTCTTTAAGGTTTACAAAGTGTTTTACAAATATTTATTTTTATCCTCACAACAATCCTGGTAGGAAGGTGCTATTATTATCTTCATTTACAAATGAGAGAAATGATGCAGACAGAGGTTAAGTTATTTACCCAGGGTCATACAGCCATGATGTGTTGAACTCAGGTCTTCCTGACTCCAGGTCCAGCACTCCAGTCACTATTTCACCAAGCTGCCTCCAGCTGCCTATCTGTACATATGAAGAGGGATGTATGTATCTTTTTAGTTTGTAAATCTCCTTGATGATAAATGATTTGGGGGCATAGTAGGTCCAAAATGCAGTAGAAATAACAATCAATCACATGCTTACGTAGTCTGTTAAAGTAACGTGTCACTAATGGCTGGACTTCTCTGGCATCACACGGAAGCCAGTCATTCCATGGATCATTATAAAGAGTTGCATAGTATCTGTAGGTGAGAACTCTTGCTGACTTTTTCTCCCTTGGTGCCATAATGCATGATATAAAAGGACTTGTGTTAGCTCAATTACCTTACTTACTGGCCAGTATACAGGGATATTGGCCTCCGTGCAAGGGCATTTCTTTATTGATTCAAATGTTCAATTAATTCCATTTCAATTCAAAATATATCTACTGAGCACTCTGGTGTGATATGTTAAATGATGGGCTAGGAGTTAAGAAGACCTGGGTTCACATGCTGCTGCCCCTGACACTTACTAGAAAGGAAACCATAGGAAATAGTTCAAACTCTGAGGCTTAGTCTCTTCATCTGTAATATATGTGTAATAATACCTGTAGTACTTACTTCATAGAACTGATATAAGGCTCAACTCCTATACCTGCCATGTGATAGGCACTATGCTAAGCACTGGGGATACAAAGAAAGGCAAAAGATGTCATGCATGTACAGCGCTTTCCAAACTTAAAAATGCTATATAAATGTTTGATGTTATTTTGTGTAAGGCACTGCCATATGCAGGCCTCTCCAGACTAACCTTAGCAAACTGACTACAATATTTAGCCCAATTTGATTCAGTTCTGTTGAGCTCAAAATTTATTTATTAAATTCCTTCTATTTTTAAGGCACTATGCTAGGTGTTTAGGATAAAATTTTTTAAAAAATGGAATAGCCCCTGCCCTCCAAAAGCTTACATTCTCTTTGGCAGATATAGCATGTGTACTTGTCATTGTTCAGTCAAGTCTGACTCTTCATGACTCTATTTAGGGTTTTCTTGGCAGAGATACTGGAGTGGTTTGCCATTTCCTTCTCCAGCTCATTTTACAGATGAGGAAACTAAGCAAATAGGGTTAAGTGACTTGCCCAGGGTTACGCAGCTAATAAGTATGTGAGGCCACATTTGAACTAAGGTCTTTCTGACTCCAGGTCCAACATTCCATCCACTGCTCCACCTAGCTTTCCCAGCATGTGCACTATGTACCTGCTATGTGACAGGCATTAATGCTAACCACTAGGGATACAAAGGCAAAAGATAGCCCTTGCTCTCAAGGAAAGAAGGAGGATGGAGGAGGAAAAGGAGAAGAGAAGAAGGAGGAGGAGGAGGAGAAGAAGAAGAAGGAGGAGGAGGAGGGGGGAGGAGGAGGAGGAGGAGGAGGAGGAGGAGAAGGAGGAGAAGAAGAAGAAGAAGAAGAAGAAGAAGAAGAAGAAGAAGAAGAAGCATTTATATAGCACTTACTAGGTGCCAGGTACTGTGCTAAATGCTTTGACAAATATTATCTTATTTGATAACAGTCTAATTAGGCTAGAGATGTTTATAGAAGGACACACAGGAGCAGCTGGAAATTAGTAAAGAAAAATAATTGGGAGAGGGAGGAGATATCAACAACTGGAGGGAAGGCTCTGGGTGGGAGGTCACTCCTGAGCTAAGCTTTAGGAAAGATAAAGACTCTGTGAGTTGGAGTGAGGAAGGAGTGCATTCCAGGTATAGACAATTGCTTGTGCAAAAACTGGAGGCAAGAGATGGAATGCCGAGTCTAGGGTAGAGTTTGGCTGCCATGTGTCAAGGGGAATTTCTAGTTCTTTGATAACTTCCAAAGATCATTTACACATAGTGACAACCACAAACAACAACACACACACACACACACAAACACAAGCTTCCACATTTTTGCTTACTTCAGCATGGTATTATGAGAGTTCTTGACCTCCAATAAGAACACCTGGGTTCAAATCCCAGCTCAGGTACTTACTTACTTACTTTATGATTAGGGGCAAAACACATAACTCCTCTCTGAGCTTCATATTCCTCATCTGTAAAATGGAGGTGATGATACTTGAGCTGTTCAACTAGCAGGGTTGTGAAAGGAAAGCATTTCTAAAATTTAAAGGATTATGTAAATAGGAGTTATCACTTTAACAGAGTGTAATCATATTTTAACCTACTCTTACAATTTCTCAGGAACATGCCATCTTAGATACGGAGCTGGAGGGGCCAACTGGTCCAACCTTCTCATTTTATATATAAGGAAACTGAGGCCTAGGCTAGGGAAGTGACTTGCCTAAGGTCAAAGAGGTAGTAAGCATCAAAGGTGGGATTTAAACCCAGCTCCTCTGACTTCAGAGTCAATGTTCTTTCCACTGTACCAGGCCAACTCCTGGCTATTTTAATTTACAATTATAACTGTAGTCACCCTATAATTCTTATTGATAAACCCGTTGACAGCACATATTCTTCACCGCATGTGAACCAAGTTGCCATCCTCTATCATCTTTTCATCTAGAAAACTTCAGAATAGAAGCAGGCAAAGCAAAAGGAACAGAAAAAATCAAAGACATCTGGGCATGAACCAAATGAATTAACTGTCTCTTCTCTCTCCTATATCCCCCTCTCCCTTCCCTGTCCCCATCCTTCAGGAGTTACCTGTAGAAAAGAGTAACATTAGAGTTAATAAAGTCTTTCATACACACTATCTCATTTGTTCTTCTTAATGATCCCGTATGGCCCATGGCTGTGTTAGCCTGACAAAGTTAGTTTTCCATCTCTGACTCTGCTTCTGACTTCCTGGACTTGGCTACTGTTCCTCATTTACCCAGAAAGTTCCCTCAAGACATGCGGTCTCCTCACTCTGGAACATCCCCTCTGGCCCTCTGGCCCCTTGCTCCTATTGGTGAGTTCTTCCAAAAATCTCCATTTTGAGGAAGGGCCTGGGACAACTCTTTTTCTTTCCTCCCCTGGCTCTGCTTCCGACTCTTTGGCCTTTGCTACCATGTCCCTAAAAGGGGGTACCTTCCCGCCACCCACCCACACACCTGTTTTTCATTTCCCTCCTTAGAATGTAAGCTCCTTGAGGGCAGGAGCTTTCCCTGTGTTGTTTTCCCTCCTTAGAATGTAAGCTCCTTGACGGCAGGAGCTTTCTTTCTTTTTCCTTGTACATATATCCCTAGCTCAACTTTTAAAGTTCTAACGCATCTTAATTATTTGGAAATCCAAGCTCTTCCCATTAAAATCTCTTAGGTTTTACTCTGTACTTTCTTTTTTTTAAATGGTGACTTCTGATCTTTCCTCCCCGACTAACCTAATAGCTGTTCTTACTTTAGGCAGTTTCTTTGTAGTCATAACCCAGTCCCAATGGAAGTCCTTGAAGCTGACCATACATCTGTGCACAGAAGTGAGAGCTTAAGTGTCCTTGCAGGGAAATGAGCCTGATTGGAAGAAGCTGTTTCTATTTTCTGCTTTTTCTCATTAGATCTGAGAGCCTAGGTTTTCCCCTCCTGCATCTACCCACCCCTAGAAATTTCTTGTTTAGGCACAGTCCTCAGACATCCAAAAGATTCTACATTCTTTAAAATTAAAATAAGAGAACCCTAACTTAGTTTTGGAAGATTGTGGGAAAAGATCAAGCAGTATTTTGTTCAGCCACCTGTGGAAAGACCTGAAAAGACTCAGCAGGAAAAATACATCCTTGGAGTGGTGGAATTGATCTCTCTTTCTGTGTCTCTCTGTCTCTACCTAACTGTTTGTCTGTGTACCTCTCTCCCTCCCATAGGTCTCGGTCTCTGCCTCTATCTCTGTCTCATTGTCTCTGCTGTCTGTCTCTGCCTGTCTTTCTCTCTCTCCCACATGTGTCTGTCTCTGTCAGTCTGTCTGACTGCCTCTCCAGCCCTGAGGAAATTTGTTACTGAAGCATCCTGATTATCAATCATTTGACCTTAGATAACAATGCTCCTAAGATATGTGAGATGAAATTTGCCAGACCAAACCCTTCCTTCATGAAAAACTGTATTGGGGGATGGGGGTGGGGAAAAGAGCTGGCCAGTGTCTCATGAGTCAGAATATTGTCTAAACTCAAGCCAAATCCTATGAGATAATAGACCTTAAAAATCATACATTCTCTTGGTGGAAACAGAATTATTATAAATCAACGTTTTCCTGCCTGTTCTGATCCTAGCACTGCCTACTTACAGAAGAAGATGCAAAAGAAATATATGACCGTTCCTTGCCCTCAAGAAAGGCAAAAATACTAGGAGACATTCCACAATTAGCAGTACATTTAGAATTCATTCAAAATCATTTATTGAACACTTACTATGTACAAGACTCTACTTTAAGCCTTAAGGAGTACTAAGACAATTATGACATAAACCTTTTCCTCAGAGATTTTATGATCTAAGGAGATAATTATATAAAATAACTATAATAATAGGCAATATAAGCACCATAAGAGGGTATGAATACTCAAGGAGTCTGAACAAGGTGTTAAAGGATTTTAGAGAAGGAAGATAACACCTTGAGCTGCAGCAATGTGAGATAACTTCATGGCAGGAGGTAGTATTTGATCTAAACCTGGAAGGACAGGTAGATTTCTGTGTGGCTGAGACGGAGAGAGTGGACATCCCAGTTGCAAAGATTGCTATGAACAAGGTACAGAGGAGGAAAAGTACAAAGCGTATTCAGGTAAGTGTAAGTGGTCCAGTTGTCTGGAGTATGGGGTCTCTGAGTATATGTGTGACATACCCTCAAAGCTGGGTCTGTTTTCCCTTAACCTAAAAGCCATGTTACATATATAATGATGAATACAGAGTATGTTATACCTTTGCATCTCCCAAAGTAGAGAGTGGGCTGGTATAGTCACAGCAGGTTTCGTTAGAGATGTGGGACCTAAGTGGGGCTTAAAGAAATTGGTAGAATTTAGATGGACAGAGACAGGACATTCTAGCACAGGTAAGGGACAATGCCAAGAACAACTGGAGCAGATGGTGGGAAAATATAATTTATGAGTAGCATAAGCCGGGATTATGAAGAAATATGAAAGACAGGATTTGATGCAGCAGGCAAGAGGGTGTCATTGTAAGTTTATAGATTTAGAGCTTGGAAGTCTTCAAGTCCAGCACTTCATTTTATAGATGAGACCCAGAGAGGTAAATGACTTAGCCAGGGTCATATAGCTAGTAATTGTTTAGGCAGGAATTTACCTTAACTCTTCCACTCCATCCACTATATTAACAGCTCTGTTGAGCAAGGAAATAATATGATAAAAGTTGTATGTTAAGAAGATTTGTCTTTCAACAGAATGTAAGATGTAGTGTAATAGAGAAAGGAGGAGCCAGAGAACTAGTTGTTAAATTTTCAGCGTGAGCATTTACAGCTCAGAAATAGGCAAATGTTACAAATCAAGACTTGATTTATAGTTTTGTTGATTGCCAAGATTTAAGAAAGTGATGGAGAAAAATATTAAAAATATTAATAGAATGCAGATAAAACTTTAGAGTGTGTTGTGGGTTTTCAGAGAGCTAATTGTTAAACATTTACCAGCCCACTTCTGCCTATAGTTAACATAATGGCATTTTGGTTGATATAGGATTTGATGTGCATTGCCACTCCTTCTACCTGTGCAGATCACAATTCCCCAGGCCTTCTCATTCAGTTTGTCTCTTGCTTATATTTCCCCATAAATCCTTCATAGACAGTGCATCTGAAAGATTTTTAATAAATGAATTAAAAAGCTCTCACAGTTTTCTCATGCATTAAGAGGTGCTTTATCATTCATTTCTGATTGGCTTTCACATGAAAGGGGCTCCTGACACTTTGGCTTTATGTATCTATGTCCAGTTCTACTCTCTCCACACTTCCAACCCATCTCTATTAGCTCTATCTAAACAAACATTGAACAAAGTTAGGGAGACCCTCTTTAAAAGTTCCTGCAGTGAATCCTTCATAAAGAGAAAAATTACCTTCTGCAAGATAGCTAATCACCTCCTAATTCATATTAGATTTAGATATCAAAACCTTCATATGCTATGTTAGCTCAAGAAGATGTCCCTTAACTGTGCCAAATTCATGCACGGCCATGGAAAACTAATGCCATGTCCCATAAACAACCAGTTCTATGACCAGAAAATTCATCCAGGGAAAAAGCAATGAGGGTGGCCTGTCTTTGATTTTTCTTTTTTTAAATCACCGAGATAACTAATAAATGGTTATAATGCAAGATCTAGGATACATTTACATTTATTATTTTCAAAGTCTAAGAAATATAACTGTCTACAGAGACTACCATTCAATAAGGACATTTTCCTAAGACATTCCAAATATTGCAAAGGGCCAGGTAGACCCAAGATGGATACCAAGAAGGTAGCTCCAGAGTGAATATAATGAGCATGAAACTTACCTGAAGTTAAAACCAAACATTTTCTGAGATCTGTGAGTTCAGAGGGCTTACTTGTTTGGACTGACTTTAGCAACCCTCCTCTCTGTCTCTACTTCCTGGTTTTGATTATACCAAAGAGAGGCTGCTTCAGGGAACCAAATTCCCATCCCTTGTCATCCTTTGAGAGAGTGAGTTTCCCATGAAGCTACACAGTCTAGGAGTATTGTCCATTGTGTTGTAGAGCAAAGAAATATCAGTGATATCCTCAAACAGATATAAATAGTCCTTACTGGGATTTCTAACTCAAAACAGTATTCAAAAGGGTGCCACCAGTTTCAAGTCCAATCTTCTTGTTTCTCTTCCCATCTAACGACTGGCAACTAAATGATATTTTTTTTAAAAACTCCCTCAGCAAATTATTTTCCATTACACCCACTTTGTAGATATCTGCATATGCGTATATGTCTGCCCCCATTAGAATGTAAGCTCCTTGAGGGCAGGGGCTTTTTTTTAAATTATTTTTTATTTGTATTCCCTCCACTTAACATAGTGCCTATATTAATAAATATTTGTTGATAGAGTAGGGCTGTGTCTTTTAATAATTCAGTGCTTTAAAGAGCCATAATTTTCTAAATATGGATACTCCCTCCACCAAATGCAGTTTGCAACTCATTGTCTGCTGCTAGACTTGGACCCAAATCCTTTCTAGTTTGGTAGGATAAGCCTGAGTTTGCCCGGTGTTTATATCACGTTCAAGTACCTACAGCCATCTTTATGCAATGTTGGAGTATGAGAGCAGAACTCCTGTAGGTCTGCTCTTCAAAACAGCTTTCAGCTTGTAGAATCATATGATTACAGTATCCAAGACCTAGAGCTTGAAGAGACCCTTAAAGGCTGTTAGTCCAACTTCTTAGGAAACTAAGTCACAGAGAAGTTAAGTGGTTTGCCAAGGTCATAGAAGTAGTCAGTGGCAGAAAAAGAATTTGAACTTGGGTCCTCTGACTACAAATTCAAAATTCATTTCACCATATTGTGCTGCTGTCCTCAGCACTGCTATGCTTTGATTCTTCGTGTGTTTCACTGCAAGCACTAGAGCTAATTCTGTGAGTTCATTGGCTCAGATGTCTTTACCTTGAGCTGATAAACTCTTGGTTTATTTTCTATCTATTCCGTTTTCACACTGAATATCTCTATTTCCACTGATTGGACAGATAGGAAAGAAAGAAAATGAATCATGCAACTGCTATCCACTGACAAATTACCACAATTTCTCAAAACCACTTTTACTTAGCAGATGCGCTAAAGAAATGACAGGTTCTTTAAAAAACAAACAAATAAACAAAACAAGTGTACTCTTAACATGGTTGTAGAATTTAACAAATGAGTCAGGGCACCTGGTGCCCATTTCTAATCCTAGATTGAATTTTTAGCTGAGAAAACTTGAAGAAATCTTGCCACTTCTTTTTGTTTCTATTTCTATTGTCATATAGAAGTGTTTTGTTAAGTTGTCTTTCAGCTGTTTCTGACTCTCTTGGACCTTATTTGGGGTTTTATTGGCAGAGATTTTGGAGTAGTTGGCTATTTCTTTCTCCAGCTCATTTTACAGATGAGGAAACTGAGACAACAGGGTTAAGTGACTTGTTCAGAGTCACATAGCTAATGAGTGTCTGAGGACAGATTTGAACTCACAAAGTTGTGTCTTCCTGACTTCAGATCTGGCACTCTACCCACTATACTGCCTAGATGCTCCATATGGAGGTATCATGTCTCTTTTGTGAGTCAGGATGTATGGGGAGGTTGAAACATTGTATAAAGAGCTTTGAATATTTTGGTTCAATTCAAAGACTCAAGAGTTGGAGGAGACCCAAAATACATTTCTTAAGGATGAAGAAACTAAAGGTAAAATTCATACTCAGATGTATCACTCCATTATGTTTTTAAATCTGTTAAAAATATGGTTGAATATTATTAAAAATGTCTCATTCTCATTAGAATACAAGTTTGTTTAGGAAATACTGAGAAGCAATTTCTCTAAGTTAGTCTCTTGTCAAAGGGACTTTGATATTACAAAATAATAAATTTCAGTTTAGTCAAGACCTAGTTGAGAATTGTTTTTAAATATCTAAGTCCTGGAGTATGGAGGAAATTCACTCCTTTTCCTTAAAAGGTAAATTGGAAGTAGGATTTCAAATTGGGCAAAGGCAATCATGTGAGGTCACCATGAAACATGGAGAAACATCTCTTTTACAGTGGTCTCTTTCTTCTCTCTGCATTGAGGAGAAGATAAAGCAATTCTTGAGAGGCATTCTGGTTAAGATATGCTATTTTTCTTTCTCTTTGACAACAAAAGAGTGAAGGAAGCTACAGGAATAGGGACTTTCACTACACATGATAACTCAGAACTAAGCCAAGAAAAAGCATGAGTTATTTTGTTTGTTTTGAATTAAGTGAAAAAAAAAAACAGAATGAAAGATAAATTTCTTTGCAAATACAAAGGAAGGTGGTGTTCCAGATCACCAACAAGATGGAGACCTAAAAATTTCCTCTGGTTTTCATAAACTTGCAAAACTCTTCAAAATAAGAATTAGCAAAGTACCTGCAGTTGTATCTTCCAAGGCAACAAGAAGTCTAATGAGGTAACAACCTGATGATTTAATAATAGAAAAGGCTAACCCCCAACATGCTCACTCAGTGTCCCTTCCCTTACTAGCTCCCATGATCTGACCCAACAGCACAATGAAATCCATGGATTTGTACTCTTTGTTCTACTTGGCAATTTCTTCACTGCTGTTGCTGCAGTCTCTACCAGCACGCCTGGCCTCTCAGCTCACCATCCTGTGGCAACAAGAAGTAGAATTTAAAATCTGCCTCCCATCCCCAACCTCTGTGTGAAGGAGGTAGGTGTAGATATAAGAAAGCAAAAGCATGCTCTGTCTGGGGAATCAGTGCCTTGTGCTATAGCAGCCAGAGAACTGAAGAACATGGAGAACTGGAGCAAGTCACCACTGTTGCAGGGGGTGAGGCTAAAGGGCTACAATAAGTCTGAAGGAAGGGGAACTGGCCCAGCTTTGGCTGTCCTCCAAGAAGTCACTTGGGGGAAAACTGAAGTCAGTGAAACGTGAATTGCCCATCATGAGTGAAGGCTGAGAAACCTTTGAAACTCAACACCTAGGAAACCCACCATCAAAGTAGTGCATAGGGGAATACAAGGGAAAAAAAAGACTAAAACTAACAAAGATCTCAGGAAGAGGGGAAAAAACCTCAATTAAATACCTCGAGCACAAGTAGGTAAAACAGAAGGGACAATATTAATAACAAAGAGAAGATGGCCTTCAGATCATGCAAATAGATCCAGACATCTATTAATAAATACAATAAAACAAAGAAAATGAATCAACCCATGTTAAGGCAGAGGCTTCTGTGGATACTTAAGAAGCATAGAACCACAGCAAGATGCTCCTGATGGTTTTATAAAGAAGAACTGTAAAAACAGAATTTATGTCTTGCAAAGCAGAAATAATTGGCATAAAAGAAAAAAAAACTAATCAATAGTGACAAACCTGACTGAAGACACAAAAGAGAAAAATGGATTAGGAACACAAGTACACAGAAGTAAAGGACAATATGGAAGAATTAAAAAGTAATAATATTAAAAGAAAATGTGACCTCTCTGTGAGTAAAACATACAAATCTTTTTTTTTTGTTTTCAACATTTACTTCCACAAGATTTTGAGTTCCAAATTTTCACCCCATCTCGTCCCTCCCCCCACCCCAAGATGACATGCATTCTGAATACCCCTTCCACTAGTCTGCCTTCCCTTCTATCTCTCCCCCCCTTCTCTTATCCCCCTCCCCTTCAATTTTCCTGTAGGGCAGGATGGATTTCTGTACCCCATTTTAAAACATAAAAATCTTGAAGACAAGATGTAAGGAGTTATACAGTATGGAACTTAAAGATTATAATTCTCCCAGAGGAGCATGAAGAGTCAAAAAACCTGAACAGCATAATGAAATAAATAATACAAGAAAGCTACCCAGAACTTCTGAACATGAAAAGCAGTACCAATCTGAAGAATTCACTCATCACTTCCTGTGTGAAAAACTGTATCTTGTTCTGGTTCCCCTGACCACTCCACCCCCTTCTAGTCAGTATAGTAAGTAAGTTATAAGACAGTATAACAGAGCAATGGCAGGAAATAAGATTGCAAAGGGGAAACTGAAGTCCCATACAAATCACTCCAAGAATCAAAAGATCATAATTCACAAACTGTATCATATAGTACCAAAATTCACATCCTGGTAATATGTACTGAACTAGCATATGCCATCTAGGTGCTGTAGTCAGAGTTCTTATCCTATGATGTATCTCCAGACAAATTCTAGACCTCCACAGTTGCAGACTACCAGAACATAAAAAGACACTAATGACTTTGATATGACAACTTTAAAATTTTATTGATAACTTTGAGATAATGTAGATATGTTAATGAACTAACCCCAAAATAGCACAGATAAGATTTAGCTTGTTTCCCTAAAAACCCTATAAAACGAGACCTCAAACTCCCAGGCACTTTTCCATCTCTATTGGGTCCATGCTGCCTGGTGCTCCTCTAATCCATGGTTATGTAAGTGACTCATCCCTTCTCCATTCTCTTCCTCATGCTGCCTGCCTCCTTTCACCATCTCATTCCCTTTTTCCAATGTCATCTGTCTTTGTACCCCTTTCACCACTTGTCTCTGTAGCCTCAGTGCCTCATTAAAGTGTAATTGTTGCCCTGTTTCCTGCTTCCAGTCATGCTCTTTCCTGGCAAGTACCCAAAGAACAAGGTGTGCCCGCCTCCATTTCATAATTTCATAAATTGATCATCAATTCACCTCCAGAAAATAATGGTGTTATGAATTCTAAGATTCATGATGGTTAAATTTAATAATTCCAATAAAAACAATGAATTCTGCAAGTGACCAGGAAAAAGAAATTCAAATATAAAGGAAAGGAAATTCAAAAACTACAAGACTATTCTGCATTCACAGAAACCACAAGAGAATAGAATGTATTCCAAAAAGAAAAGAAGATAAAGACGCAACCCAAGATGCCATAGACTTCAAACATGAGCCTGACTATTAATGGGGAAAAAGTCAATTTTTAAAAAAGCATTTGAATCATTCCTGTGAAGAGAACCAGACCTGAATAAATTAGTCATCCTATAAATACCCAGAAAAAGAAATACTCAATCTTTTAACCTTCTTTGAATAATTCTCGTTGGCTCCTAGAGTCCTTAACTTCTATTTAGTTCGTTCTTATTTTTTAGGGAGTTCGTTATTAGGGTTTCTGTATATTTGTTAAACTGTTGATATTTTTTTTCTACATGTCCCTCTATAGCTCTCATTTCTTTTAAAACACCTTTTTTTACACTTTTTCATCACTTCTTTGAGAAACTTTAATTGTTCTTTTGGAGAAAATGCTTTTTTTTTTCTTTGATGGTTTAATTATAGGTGTTGAATTATTCTCCTGTTTTAGGTTTGGGTCTCAGCCATATCTGGCATCATAAAAATCTTTAATTTTTGTTTTCATTTATTTTTATTGCTGAGGCCTCTTGAGTTCTAAGTTTTCCTTACTCTGGGGATCAGATCAAATTGAGGATCTTTCCTTTGTCCAGGGATCTTTCTTTAGCCTAGACTGTCTATTGTTCTCGGAAATCAAACTAAGTTAGGACTCCTTTCAATCCATGCCTTTTCCTTCACCATAAACACCAAGGTTCTCCTCTTGCAGAAAAAATCTTTGTAGAAGTTTCTCTGATAAAGGTCTAATTTCAAACACATACACACACACACAGATATAGATACATAGATACATATACATATAGGTGTATGTATATGTGTATATGTACATGTGTGTGTATGTGTATATATGTATGTATATATACACACATATATACATATACATTGTGTGTATGTATATAAAGAGACAGAGAAAGAGACAGAGAGCGCTATGTATAGATATAGCTATATATACATACACACATCTGAATATATATGTATACATATGCATGTGGGGAGAAGACAGAGAAAGACAGAAAGACAAAGCCAGAGACAGAGAGAGGGAGAGAGACAGAGACAGAGAGACAGAGACAGAGAGAGAATTGATTCAAATATATAAGAAAGAGAGCCATTCCACCATTGATAAACGTTTTAAGGATATGAAAAGGCAGTTCTCAAGGAAAGAAACATAGGTTATCTATAGTTAAATGAAAAAAAATGTTCCAAATAACTACTAATTAGGAAAATGAAAATTAAAGCAATTCTCATACCTACTAGATTGGCAAAGATGACAAAAATGGAAGATGGCAAATGTTGGAGAAGCTCTGGGAAAAAGGGAAAATTGCTGTATTCTTGGTGGACCTGTGAATGGATACAAACATTTTGGAAAGCAATTTGGAATCATATACAAAAGTTACTAAATAGTACATGTCATTTGACCTAGCTATATCACTGCTTGGCTTATGCCTAAAAGAGATAAAAGAAAGAGGAAAAGGTACAATATGTACAAAAATATTTGTAGCATCTCTTTTTTGAAGAGACCAAAAAATAGAGATGATCTCAAGTTGGTAAATGGCTTAACAAATTTTGTCATATTAATGTGATAGAATGCTATTGTAGTGTAAGAAATGAGGAAATAGATCATTTCAAAAAGACTTGGAAAGACATATATGATCAGAAGCAGAATTAAGTTAGCAAAACAGGTAGAACAATTTGTGCTCTAACACTAATATTATAAAAAGGACAATTTTGAAGGCATTTACAGACTGATGAAGAATGAAATGAGCATCGCCGGAATAATTTATACAATAATCAGAAACACCATAAAGACAAAAAACTTGGAAATCCATAACAATTATGATCAATAAAATGCCATCCATGATTGTAGAAAATCGACAATGAGATATGATGTGCCCCACTTGACAGAGAAGTGATGCATTTAGGGACTAAAATATGACACATGCACACAACCACACAAACACATGCACATACTGGTATACAGTCAATGAGGGAATTTGTTTTGCTTGATTGTGCATATTTGTTACAAGGAATTTATTTGTTTTTCTTTTTTTCCCATTGAGGTGGTGGGGTTGGGGGGGTGAGAAAGAGAGAAAATAGATTTATTTTCATTTTTTAAAAAACACTTGAAAATAAAAAAGCAATCAGTTCACTGAACACAAACAAAAGATAGAACTAGGTGGAGACTGAACAATATAATCCTAAATAAAGTGTATATCAAAAAACAAATCATATAAACAATGATTAATTATGTGAAATAAAATGACAATTATGAAACACCATTCCAAAATTTCTGGGATGAAGCTAAAGCAGTCCTGAGGGTGAAAATTATATCCCTAAAAGCATAGATTAACAAAAAAAGGAAAGATTAATGAATTGAATATAGATTTTAAAATTAGAAAAGAAAAAACCTCTAAGTACAAAAGAAGACATTAAAATTAGAGGAGAAATAAATAAGTTAGAAAAATATTTTTAAACTATAGAAATGATAAATAAAACTAATGGCCTTTTTTGAAAAGACTAATAAAATTGATAAGCATTTAGCCAATGTGGTTAAAAAGGAGAGAAAATTGAATCATAAAATAACAAATGAGAAAGTTGAAATCACAACAGAACAAGAAGAAATTTTTAAAATTATCCAACATACCATGATATGCTAGCAAATCCAAGAACACACACATACATACACACACACATACACATACACACACATACACACACACATACACACACACACACAGAAATATAGGAATGCCCTCAGAAAACATAACTATTTAAACTAACAGGGGACCAAATAGAGATTTTAAATAAGCCAATATCAAAAAAAAGAAAAAGAATCAGTTATATAGGAACTACAAAGAAGAAAAAAAACTCTTGATAGATTCGAAAGGCAAACTCTATTAAGCTTTTAAAGTACAATTAGGACCAATATTTCACACTAATTGTCTTTAAAAAACTGGAAAAGAAAGCATCCCACCAGATTCCTTTTATAAGACAAATATAATCTTAACACCTACACGGGGAAAGTATAAATCACAAAAAGAGATCTATAAATCAATATAATTAATGAATATTGGCAGCTAGGTGGCTTCATGGATAAAGTATTGGGCCTGGAGTCAAGAAGACCTGAGTTCAAATGTGCTCTCAGACACATACTAACTGTGACCTTGGGCAAGTCACTCAACTTCTGTTTGCCTTAATCCACTGTAGAAGGAAATGGCAAATCACTCCAGTATCTTTGCCAAGAAAATCTCATAGACAATCATTGGTGACCTGTGGTTCACAAGGTCATTAAGAGTTGGATATGACTGAACAATAACAAATGAATATTGGTTCAAAAAATGTCAAACAGAATACAGATTTCCATCTAAGAAATCATTCATTATAATGAAGTTAATTTTATGTCAGGGATACAAGAATGTTTCAACATTAGACCCTGATGGACTCAGTGTCCTCTAAACCAGACCTACTTCCAGCAGATCCCCCACAGCCATTATCAAAGTGATAAACTATTGTGCAGAAAGAACCCACCTTCTTATCACCACCAGCAATAATTGCTGAAAACTGCCACTAACAAGTAGATAGGAACAAAAACTCAGAAAGTGGCAACACTCTCCAGACACTGGACCTGCTTTCAGCCAGAACTCACAATCATCATCTTGGGAATCAGCTCCCATAGAGAAGGCGCCAGACATCCCCACCAATACTACTTACAGGTCAAGCAGCCCAGCCTCCTTATTCATCAAGACTCCCTGAGGGAGAAATGAGGCAGTATATGCCAGGCAAATCAAACCACCATCACCACTTTGACCCATATTTCCCCACAGAACCCAAAGAAGATATTCTAGAACCATGAACCTAAAAGCTTTGGGAATAGCAATGCTCCCATCCCCACACACCCTCAGCCATTCTCCTCTGGAGCAATTCCTGTGGAGGGCAACCTGGCATCTCTTGCTGAAGGTTCTACAGTCCCAGCCACTGAAAGTCCCAGTCAGTCAGTCAATAAATATTCATTAAGCACCCATTATTTACCAGAGAATGTGCTAAATTCTGGGGATACAAATAAAAATACAAGAAAGACAAAGGAGTTTACAATCTATTGGGGGAATACAATGCACAAAATAAACTGAAAAAGTGTGGGGGAGAAGATGGTAACTGGGCAAAGAACTCCAAAAGACGGCAACCAAATGAGAAGTGAAGAGATCACCTGTGCCCCTCCTGCAATGGAAGTTTTGGAGTTCATGGCTCTGACCTCCTCAGAGGGTCACTATCAGAGATGAGATCTGAATACCAAATCTGATTGGATCTCGCAGGATAATGAGATTTCCTAATGATGGTAATCCTGGGGCATGGTGGCAAAGTTCAAAGCAATCCAAAAGGGCACTGTCAGGTAGGAAATGAAGACTCAGAAAAGAAATTTCTTGCCACCAAAGTCCTTGGCACTGTCACATGGTTCAACATCAGAAACTGGTATGATTTTTATCCATAGAAATAACATTAAAGAGTCCAAGAAAAAGGCAATAAGGACCTAGATTAAGGTGGTGACTCTGAGTAAAGTTCTCCCTAACTTGGATGTAAGAGATATTGCAGAGGCAGAAAGGCAAGATTTGGCAAATAATTCAATACATGAGTTGAGAGAAAGTGAGAAGCTGAAGGTAACACCAAAGTGGCAAACCTGAAAGACGAGAAAAATGGTAGGGAATGGATATTTTAGAATGGTATTTAGAAATAGGAAATAGTAATAGAAATAGGAAAAATATAGAATATTTTCAATAGAAATAGGAAAGTTTGGAAGAGAGGTGGATTTGGGGAGGGAGAGGTAAAGACAGTGAGTTCTGGTTTTGGACATGTTGAGTTTGAGATGTTTCTGAGATATCCAGTTTGAAATACCCAATGGGCAATTTGTGATATGGGACTGAAGTTCAGAGGAGAGAATGGGGCTAGATATATAGATATGGGTGTTATCTGCATGGAGATAAAATTAAACCCACTGATAATGTCACCAAGAAAGAAAATATACAGAGAGAAGAGAAAGCCCAGAACAGAGCCTCGAGGAACACTTAAGAGTTCAGATCATAGATTCAGAGCTAGAAGGGGCTTTTGTGGCATCTAGTTCAACCAGCTGATTTTATATGTGAGGAAACTGAAACTCTGACTAAGGATTGAGAAAAGACCATCATATTTAGCAATTAGGAGATCATTAGTAACTTTAGAGAGAAGTTTTGGTTGAGTGATGAAGTCAAAAGATAAATTAAAAGGGGGTGAAAAGAGGAAGTGGAGGAAAGGAAATAAGCAGCTAGATGGAGCAATACTGGATCTAGATCTGGATCTAAAGTTGGGAAGACCTGAGTTCAAATTTGGTTTGGATATTAGGTATATGATGTTGAACAAGTCACTTAGCCTATGTCTGTCTCAGTTTCTCCAGCTATAAATATAACAGCACCTACCTCACAGGGCTATTGTGAGGGGATCAAATGAGAAAATACTGGTAAAATGCTTAGGTCATAATAGGCACTTAATAAATGCTTGTTCCCTTAATGAGCTTTTTAATGCTTTTGTTGATCATTTCTGTTTCTTATGTCACCATAAATATCCCAAGTATCTCTCCCTCTCCCCTTCCCAGAGAGCCATTCCATCTGACAAATAGCACTTTTTAGATAGAAAAAAAAAATATCACAGCAGATAAATACATTGAAAAAGTCTGAAAATATACATGTGGAACTTCCACCTCCACAAAGGAGTAGGTTGTGGTGTTTTCTCCTATCTCTTCGAATCCTACTTCATCCTTATGTTTCTTACAGTTATTTTTTATCTTGGGGGTGTGTAGTTATACTTTGTATTTACACTGTTACAGTTACTGTGTGTATTGCCTCCTTGACTCTGCTTACTTCACTCTATATTAGTTCATATAGATCTTTTCTAGTAATTTTTTTTCATTACATAGCTTTTCTTATAGTACAGTAATATTCTATTACATTCATATGCCACAATTTGTTTAGTCATTTGCCGATTGGTGGGCATCTACATTGTTTCTAATTCTTAGCTATCACAAAAAAAAAATACTACTACAAATATTTTGGACTTTCTTCATATCAATGGCTTCCTTGGGTTATAAGCCCAGTAATGGAGCCTCTGATTCAAAGGTAACGGATAATTTAGGCACTTGCTTTCCAAAATGGCTGTACCATTTCATAGCTCTACCAACAATGTGTTAGTATGCCTATCCCTCCACACCCCCTCGACCTTTGACTGTTTCCATTTTTTTTTTGTCATTTCTACCAATTTTTTCAAGGTATGAAGTGAGATCTCAGGGTTGTTTTGATTTGCATTTCTCTTATTATAAGTGATTTGAAGCATTCTTTAGTGTGGTTGTAGCTACTTTCTAATTCCTCTTTTGAATATTGTTTGTTCATTACCTTTAGATTATCTATTGGGTAAGGGTTATTAGTGCATGTATATGAAATTTATATATCTTAGATATCAAACTCTTATCAGAGATATATTATACAAAGATTTTTTCCCTTATTTGACCAACTTCCCTTATTCTAGATGCATTACTTTTGTCTCTGCAGAAACTTGTTAGTTTCAAGTAATCAAAAGTATCTATTTTTCCCACTTAATAGTATTTTATGTTCCAATTACACATAAAAATAGTTTTCAATATTCATTTTTATAAGATTTTGAATTTCAAATTTTTCTCCTTCCCTACCTCCCCCTTCCCCAAGACAGCAAGCAACTAGATTCAGACCTTAAAGCTTACATAATAACAACAATATTTATTGAACATTTACTGTGTCAAGCACCGTGCCAAGCACCTTACACTGATTTCAAATGATCCTCACAACAACCTTGGAAGATGGGTACAATTATTGTTGTTCGGCCATCTCAGTTGTGTCTGGCTCTATGTGACCCCATTTTGGGATTTCTTTGGTAACGATTCTGGCATGGTTTTGCACTTCCTTCTCCAGTTTATTTTATAGATGAGGAAACTGAGGCTAACAGAGGTTAAGTGACTTGCACAGGGTCACAGAGCGAGTAAGTATCTGATGGTCACATTTGAACTCAGATCTTCCTGACTCCAGGCCCAGCACTCCATTCATTGTACTACCTAGCCATATTAATGTGGGTGATTATTATTCCTTTATACTTATATGATAGTTGTTCAGTTGTTTCAGTTGTGTCTGATTCTTTGTGACCCCATTTGGGGTTTTTTTGGCAAAGATACTGGCGTAGTTTGCCATTTCCTTCTCTGGCTCATTTTACAGAGGAGGAGAAAACTGAGGCAAACAGGGTAAGGTGCCTTGCGCTAGGTTTTAATAGGTAGTAAGTATCTTTGGCCACATTTGAATTCAGGTGTTCCTGAGTCTGTGCCCAGTGCTCTACCCACTGTACCACCTACCTGGTCTTTGCATGATAGCAATAGCTCACATTTACATAGCACTTTAAGGTTTACAAAGACTTTATGTGCGTGATCTGATTTGATCCTTACGATAATTCTGTGAAGTAGGGGCTATTTTTATCCTCATATTTCAGGTGAGAAAACTCAGGATGAAAAATTTAAATGATTTATTCAGAATCACCCAGAATGTAAGGGTCTGAGGGAGGATTCAAACCCAGTTCTTCCTATCTCCAAAGCTAAAGCTCTATCCATTAAACTACACTGTCCTTTGATACTAGAAAAGAGCACTGGCCTTGCAGTCAGGATACCTGGGTATGAATTCCATCTGACACCTGCCAGCATATAATCCTTGAGCAACTTGTATAGGATCCTGAGTCTTAGCTTCTCACCTTAAAAAATAGACAATAATGCAAATACTATTTATTTCACAAGGTTATTGTGAGGATCAAATGAGATTATGTATATGAAGCATTTTTCAAAGCTTAAGGCATCATATTAATATTAGCTGTCATTTGTTTTTTAAAAAGAGAATTTAGGTAAAGATCTTTACAAACATTAAAAGACTATATACATTTCAAGCTTTATAATTATTATTAGGAAGTTCTGATAGCTGGGCAATTCAAGGATCACTTCTTTTTAAGAGACTCGGTTTCACAGCAATATTGTTTTAAGAACAACTGAGCAACTAAGTCATTCTGAGAGTTACAAAAACACAAATTAAAAATAAAGGACATATGAAGAAAGATGCTATCTGTATCCAGAGAAAGAACTAATAAATATAAGCATGTATAGAATAATCTTACATACACACACATATACTTATGTGTGTCTAATGGTAGTCATCTCTAGGGTGGTGGGAAGGGGAGGGAAGAAAAAAAGGAACAAAAAAGAAATTTACATGATAAATTTGTTTATAGTTGGAATGAATAACAAGTTGTACATGTTAGATTTGCAGTTTCAAAAAAGAAAGAAAGAAAGAAAGAAAGAAAGAAAGAAAGAAAGAAAGAAAGAAAGAAAGAAAGAAAGGAAGGAAGGAAGGAAGGAAGGAAGGAAGGAAGGAAGGAAGAAAGAAAGAAAGAAAGAAAGAAAGAAAGAAAGAAAGAAAGAAAGAAAGAAAGAAAGAAAGAAAGAAAGAAAGAAAGAAAAGAGAGAGACTAGGTTTCCCTATCTTGCCCCAGTAGGAAGTACAGAGGTTGCTTACAGCCCTGTCCCACTACTGATCAACCCTGAAGCTTTGACCCACACTATTTTTAATCTAGGCTGGTTTGCCTCTTCTTGGAGAATTTGGTGGTCTCCAACTCTCAGGGATTCACTATATTGATGTTGGACTTAGTAAAGAAACTTGATTGGTTTAGCTCACTGCAGCTCAGAACTCCTGAGCTCAAGAGATCCATCAGCCTCAGCCTCCCTGGCAGCTGGGATTACTGGTACATGCCAGGTCATTTTGGAGTAAGATGATCTGAGTTCAAATCAGGGTTCAGCCCACCGCTTAATACTTGACCTTGGACTGGTGAATTTACTTCTTGGGGCCTCATTCTCCTTGTATGTAAAGTGAGTGTTGAATTAAATAATTTCTAATGTTCTGTCCCACTTTTTGACCCTAGATACATGACAGCTAATGATCTGAGTCAACATTTAGTCTCTGGCTTTGGGAAGGTCCAAGTCTACTCTTCCTCACATTTAAATATTTGATTACTCTTTCTCCTTTATTTTCTTTTAGATCTTTATGTTGCTGCATTGAAACAAAGAGAGTTCAAGTGTGGCCATCTTAAACCCCAAGGTTCAAATATCACTGGCAGTAACTCTTTGGGCTCCAAAATGCAAGCACTTCTTTTGGACTGGTTTTTGCTTTCTTTCACTGAGATTGCAGCATGAACTGTCAGTGAGGCCTAGTTCCTGAGAATGAAAGCCTGTCTTCTGGGGTATGAGGCACCAGGACCACCTGCAGATAATGTTTATAAATCCAACATTAGGAACTGATTGATCTCACAATGGGGCTGTGTAATATAAACATTTCATTATTCTACAAAAGAATATGCACAATACCACCTAAGGCACCTAAGAATAGGTTCTGAGTGGTTGAACAGGGAAACCCTACTTACAAATAATAGATATGTGGCCCTTTCAAGCTATGTTAATGTCTGGAGTGACCCACCAAAGAAAAGGAAATTCAAAATTATGGGATCTTTGCAACCCCCTAGGCATAATAAGGTGAATTCAGGGCAGAATGTTGAGCCCTGGATTTCCTGGCTTTGAGGGTTAACCATGTTTTAACACAGGTTTGTAGCTTTGTTCCCCTTTGAGG
>NW_020940355.1:25886482-26194634 GCF_900497805.2 Vombatus ursinus
GGGGGGGGGGGGGGGGGGAAGAAAGAAGCCAACCTTCCAAGCATCACCAATAAACACTTTGGCAAAACTCGACCTGAACTCATAATATAACAACATCTGGATTGAATCTATTTCTTGGGGATCAATCTCATGTAATAAGATCCAATCCATTATCTGTTCATGGAACTCAAGAAACCATTTATAAAAAGTCAATTTGAAAACATGGGTTTTTTTCCCCACTGTAGCCAAGCAGATGTAAACATCTCTGCTGTGGACCAATACCGATCTAATCTATTTTGGGGATTGCTGTGGGAAAAGATGAAGGTGGAGCCTGTGTGTGAATTGCCAACTTAGTACTCCAGAGGGCCCTTTGAAACCCCTCCCCAAGTCAGCAGGATGAGAGCTGTTAGCAGGGAATGAATGAAAAACATGTTCAAAAGCAAAGGATTATGTGTTTTATTTAGGCATAAACAAACTTCACACATTATTTAAATTTATGAATATCCGCCCCACTGGGGTCGCCTCTGGGAGCATGTACCGGTTAAGATGCTACAAACTTTTTCTATTGTAACTATATTGTACCAACCGCAGATGTTTACACATTTACAAACTAGAAAATAAACAATTAGCAAGGCTTCACCTCATGCTGAAGTTCAGAGGTGCTTTTTGAACCAAGAGATGAGGAACAGAGAATGCCTTGTCAAAAATAGTGCTTCCTGGAATATGGGTGGCAACTAGGCTACACAGCAGACAGAGCATTGTACCTGTATTTGAATCCCAGCTTTGGCACCCACTTCCTGTATGCTCTTTGCCATTTCCTTTTATATGTCTGATTATCAGTTTACTCCTATGTAAAATGAGTGGGTTTAACTAGTTGATTTTTGAGGTCTCTTTAACAAGGATCTTATAACTTTCATTTTTTCTTTGTCATGAAGTTGAGAATAACGAAAACAACAATAATGGGCAATAATTTATATAATACTTTAAGATTTATAACTCATTTGAATCTCACAATAATCCTGTGAGTTAGATGCTATTATTATCCCCATTTTAGAGATGACAAAACTGAGAATGTGTGAAATTAGGCAATTTGACCAGGGTCACAGAGCTAGTAAGTTTCTGAGGCAGGATTAGAACTCAGGTGTTCCAAACTCCTGATCTAATTCGTGATCCCCTATGCAAAACTCCCTTTTCTAATACAGAGCATCACTAAGATACATTTTGAAAAAGAAACTTGAAAGAGTTCTAAAATCTTGGGGAGCTAGGTAACAGTGGATAAAATTCTGGACCTGGAATCAAGAAGACCTGAGTCCAAATGTGACCCTAGACACCTACTAGTTGTACGACCCTTGCAAGTCATCCCTGTTTGCCTCAGTTTCCTCATCTGTGAGATTGGAAGAATATTACCTACCTCCTAAGGGTGTTTATGAGGATCAAATAAGATACTTGTAAAGTGTTTAGTAAACCTTAAAAAGTGCTATGTAAATACAAGCTACTATTAAAACTGTCCCCAAGAAAAAACACTGACACATCCATTCCTACTATTACTAATGAAAACATTACTATTTTGTACTAAATGGATCAAGAGTTGATCTAATTCAGTGGAAATAATACCATAGATTTTTTTAAATGTAGTTTTATTATATCCAAATACATGCAATAATGAAACTTATCCTTATGGAGGCTTAATAAAGGCCTCATAAATAGGTGAGAATGATTGGTAAATATTCTCTAAATTGTGTATATATGTAAATATACATATATGTAATATATGTATGTATACATATATTATATATATATAAAACATATGAAAATACTTAGAATATTTAAAGGTATTCATGAATCTTAATGTTCTTTCTCGATTTAAGCAATAGTTTAAATGATTTTACTTTTTTTTTAATTCCAGTAATATTTGATTCTCTAACACCTGTTCTGAGGTAAGCTGACATAGTGGTTAGACAGCTGATCTCAGAATGTGTGAGACCTGACTTCAAGTCCTGCTTCTGAATAGCCGTGTGACTTCTGGAAAATTGCTTAACTTCTCAAGGCCCCAGCAGATTTCTAAGACTACAAGTAGAGGGAATTCTTCCCTGGGAGTTACCTACACCAAAAAAAAAAAAATTAAAGCTTTGAAAAGTTGGTCCAAGTATTTATTAAATGCTTACTATGTACCAGGTACTGCATTAAGTTAGTACTTGCAATACAAAAAAAGGGAAAAACAGTTCTTGCTCTCAAGTTCATATTCTAAGAGAAAAGCAACAGGTAAATAACTAAGTACACACACACTAAATATAGGGTAGATTGAGGCGAGGAAGATGTGAGTATTGGAAGCATCTAAGTGGAACAGGGGATAGAGTGTTGGGTCTAGAGTCTGGAAGACCCAAATTCAAATCCAGCCTCAGACTAGCTGTGAGACCTTGGGTAAATCATTTAACTTCTGTGTGCCTTAGTTTTCTCATCTGTAAAATGGGAATAATAATAACACCTACCTCTAAAACTACATTTATAAAAAAAAAGGGAGGGTGGGACTTAGCACAGTGCCTTGTATATAATAGGCCCTTAATGCTGATTCCCTTCCCTTAACCTTCCCCTAATAGCTGCAGGGACTGGAAAAGGTCTCCTGCAGAAGGTGAAATTTGAGCTGAGTCTTGAAAGAACCCAGAAGAGCAAAGAGATGAGGAGGGAGAGCATTCCAGTTAGGGAGACAGACAATGAAAAAGTATAAAATGCTTTAGAAAAACAATCACTTTGGCAGCTGAATGGGCCATGGACTGGAGGAGGAATAGAGTTGAGGAAGGGAGACCAACTAGAAGGCTATTATAATAGTCTAGGCATGAGAAAATGAGGAACTGTACCAGGGTGATGCCAATATCAGAGAAAAAGTCTTGGAATATATTATCATTTAGCAGGTGGGACATGGATGATTATCTAGAAAAAAGGGGGACTAAATTGGAAGCATCAGAAAGGTAGAAGGAGAATGAGGGGCACACAGTGTCATGAAAATTCTAGGAGAGAATATATAGAAGAAATGGGTGGTCAACAGTGTCAAAAGCTGAAGAGAGGTCTGTAAAAAAAAGAGTAGAGAATGAAAAGAGTATTGCATTTAGTAGTTAAGAAATCATTGGTAAATTTGAAGCGTACAATTTTAGTTGAGTAGTGGGGATGGAAGGCAGATTACAAGAAGTGGCTCACATCATCCAAGAGTATGGAAAAGAGAAAAGTTTGTACCAAACCGAACACAAAGCCCTAATTCAAAAAAACAAAGATGAAAATATGAGTAAACAGGGGTGGGGGGATGGGGATGCTGAATACAAAAAAGAAGTAACTTGGACAAAGGTAAGCCCAAGAGGTAAAACCTGGAAGAAAAGAATAACTCCAGAATATGTCCAAGTATAACCTTAAATAATGTCCTGGCCACAGGGAATAAAAGAACACTTGGAAAAAATAAAATAAGAGATACAAAAATAATGTTAAGGGAAATAACAGCTAGTTTAGAACAAACAATGGTAGAACTTACCCAAAAATTGAACTTGCTTAATATCAGAATGGAGCAAACAGAAAACAATAACTATGAGACAACAAGAAATGTTAAGACAAAACTAAAAAAAAAATGCGAAATACCTACAGAAAGAAAAATAGAAGAAACTATAAGTACCTGAAAATAGAATAAATGGAAAATAGAATATAGAAAAGGAGAAACTAAAAAAAAAACAGAAGAACATATAAGTCAAGGAGAGACAATCTAGGAATCATGAGACTACTGGAAGATCATAACCAAAAAGAACAAAAAGCCTGAATACTGTATTTTAAGAAATTAGTAATTAAAACTGTCCAAATTCATTAGAATAAGATAGCAAAGTAAAAATAAAAAGAAGGCACCAGTCACTTTGTGAAAGAAAACCCAAAAGAAAAACTCATAAGGATTTTATATCCAGAATAAAGAGCTTCCGAGTCAAAGAAAACAAAACGAAAGAAACCAAAAAGAAAGAATTCAAGTACCAAAGAGATAGTTAGGATCACACAAGTCTTAGTGACTCCAACTATAAAAGATAGTAAAGCTTGGAACATGATGATCCAATTGTTGTTTTTGTTCATCCTTCATCTTCAAAGAGGACCAATGACATCATAGGGTAATGTCTTGACTTGCACATGAATTGGATTTAAGTGAAGCAGAGTTGCACAAAGTCATCAGCTTTATTCTCTCTTCCAGAATCACTGAAGTCCAGTGGCAAGACAAAAGTACAGATGACTGGCAATGACCCCTGAAGTAGTGTATGACCTTGGCATCTTTGATGTTTGATCAAGATCTGAGTGCTCCACAGTGCCTGCTTTAGCCACCTTCAAAGACTTTGGAGAAAATTGTTTTCATCTGCTTATTCTGCCAAGGGAAGTCTTCACATGCTTGAGGTATATATTCCCCTAACTCACCAATGAGTTTGAGGCCTATTGGTTACTCTCAACCTAGTTTAGCCCCCCTGCCGAGATGATCCAGTAAGGAAAAGACAAGGGCATACAACCAAAAATAAGCTATCTGACAAAAGTTAGTATCATTTTAAAGGGAAGAAACAAATTTTCAGTGAAATAAAGGGCTTCCAAAAATTCCTAATGAAAAAGCCACAACTAAGTAGAATTTTTTTAATACTAACACCAAGATCAAGAGGAACATAGAAGGTAAAGATATGTGATGAAGTCAAAGAGACTATACAGTGATGAATTCCTTACATTCTAATAGGAATAGGAGAAACAATTGCCTTCCCCAAATCCTAATGTCTTTAAGGTCATAGAGAAACTTAGATAAGATGGGTAGAGGGCTTCTGGGGTGTTGATTTTCTGTTTTTATGGTCTTAGGAGAAGACAAAATGGCACATAAAGGGAACCATACTGGAGAGGAAAGGAGAAGAAAAAGGAACCAAGAAATTATACTATCTCATAAAATAGAGATTCATGAAATGACAAATATATAATCATGGAAGAAGGTGAGTGGGGACTTGGATCTCCTGAACATCACTTTCATCTTAACCAGCAAAAAAAGATTGAATACATATGCCTTCAAATCCACACACAAAGAGTTTGTTGAAGGAATATATTATATTCATCACTCAAGGGAATATACTCAATACTCAAGGGAAATGGGTAAGGAAAGAGAGAGTGAAGAGTGAAGTTTAAGAGTGATGGAGGAAGGGTAGGTGAGTGAGGAGGCACAAGCAAAACAAAGTCCAGCACCAGAGGGTGCAATGTGAAAGGTAGGTTTAAAGGAAAGAGAAAAAATAAAACTCATAATTGGTGACAGAGCAGCAGAGAGAGATAGGGGATAACATAGCAGAAATAGATATCTGTATTTATAAGTTACTAACATTATGTAAACTCCTTTTATCACCTTCTTTTTCTTTATAAAGAGGGAGGTGAGAGGCAAAGAAATGGAATAGTACGAGAGGACTAGATGGAGGGAAATACACAATTAACAATCATAAATGTAAGTGTAAATGGGATAAAAAGGAGGTGGCTAGCAAAATGGACTAGAAAGCAGAATCCAAAAAATATGTTGCTGCTGTTGTTGTTGTTTACCAGAAACAAATCTGAAAAATAAAGATTCATACAGAATTAAAAATAAGGCATTGAAGCAAAATAGGGAAATTTGGGAGCAAAAGATGTGGGAATTTGTTTTGTGCTTAACATGGTGCCTGGCACATAGCAGGTGATTAGTAAATGCTTACTGACTTGACTTAACCATGCTTATTTGTTATAAAGGCTTTATTTTTCTTTTTTCTCAATTTAGGTGGGAGAGTTGGAAGGGAGAGGGGAACTAGAAATAGAGAAAGAAAGAAAGAAAGAAAGAAAGAAAGAAAGAAAGAAAGAAAGAAAGAAAGAAAGAAAGAAAGAAAGAAAGAAAGAAAGAAAGAAAGACAGAAAGACAGAAAGAGGAAGGAAGGAAGGAAGGAAGGAAGGAAGGAAGGAAGGAAGGAAAGAAGGAAAGATAATGCCATCACTGAAACATGTTTTTGAAATGCACAATAATGAACATAAAATTCAGACATTATCATAGATATGCAGTACAGCTTTTAAAGTAACATTAAATTTATTATATACACCAAGAGAAAAGCAAATAGTACATAATAGAGACTTGTGGTTTCATGCACAGCCCTCTCTATTCTATTGTGACTATGGAAGTGCTTATTTTAGTTAATTTTCTGCGAGATCAGAATTTTTTATGGGAAAAAATAAGAAGGTAGGAATAGAAGTCAAAGGGTATAGGAATCAAGAGCACAAGTAGAGAAGTTAATTTTGATATGGAGAAGACCTACTTCTTCCTCTGAGGCTGGAGCAAAATCTAAGAGAGTCAGGAGAGATAATTGACAGGCTTTGAGGTAAAAAATTAGAGAAGATGGAGCTCCTCTCATGTATTGTCTCCATTTTCTCAGTAAAACAAGAGGCAATATTTTCCACTGAGAGCAAGTCAGGCTGAGTTAAGGTCATCATTACACGATAGAAAAAACACCAGACTTATACTTAGGATGTTACACCTCCATTTTCCCTAACCTTTAATTGAAATTTAGCATTTCCTTCAATTACTTAAAAACATTCTGAAAATAGTCCATAGGCTTCATCAGATTGGCAGGGGAACCAATGAGAAACACACATTAAAAAAAGGTTTAAAATCCTTTCAGTCTAAAAGGAAACAACCTTTTGAACATTTTGCAGATATGAGTGCAATGCTTCTACTTTTCCTCTCTCCTCCTATCCCTGACTCTCACAGCATGACTAGCCTATCTTCCTTCCCAATCCTGTAGGTCTTTGATGATATCTTTTACCCCATTATCTCACATACTGATCATTGTTGATAATGACCTATGGCCTACTTATCCCTGCCATATGTCTTTTTGTTGCCCTTTGGGTCACTTGCACTGTTAGTTCTTCTGAAATTATAGAGTTAACGTAATTTACAAACATGGGACATCACCTGGAAAATCTTCACCTTAAGCAAAAACAAACAAACAAACAAAATATGCTTTGGGGACTAGGAGCAGCCTGGGAATACTGAAAGTGCTGCACAGTTTCCTAAGTCAATTTAACCTATTTTCTTCTTCCTGTGCTGTTCTGGGCCCAGCTCAAGTACATCTGGAAAAGAAAGGGAATTTTATAGGAAGAGGGTAGATGGTAGATGATAGAGTAATGCCAAATATTTTAATACACTAAATAGTTTTTACTTCTCTGGAATTAAAATACATATCATATCAAATAATTGTATCTACATTTGCAGGAAATTGTTTTACTCAATTATGCATATTTGTTCCAAAAGTTTTGTTTTTGTCTTTCTTTTTAAATAACGATTGATTGCTAATTTTTAAAATATAATGTTTTTTGTTTTTTTTTTTAAAGAGAGAAAAAAGTTTGTATCTATGTATTCATCTCCAAATTCATATCAATCTCTGAAGAGGCATGTGGGGGTATCGTCTTCAAAGACTTTGAAACAAAAACTTTGTAAAGGTTTTGCCAGAAACAACATTTAATGCTACTAGGTTAAATGGACTTCTAAAATGCAGGAAGAAGTTATAAATGGAAGCTCTGGCAGAAACTCTTGGAGGAGTGTTTGTGGACCTGTCTCTAGCATATTAATGAGGTTAGATAACATTCCACCCTTTATATCACTCATAGTGCATCAACCGGTCATCTGAGTTTTCTGTTTATCTTCCCAGAGCTGTAATAATTCTAAAGTCTTGGGCAAATTCATTTGAGTGGAGGATTCTGAGAAAGAGCTTCAGATCTTGAGACACAAGGCCTTGTGGGTAATGAGATCCTTGGGCATGGAAAGCATATTTGGGGGAGGAGAAGATAGGGAGAGGTGGAGCAAAATGGCCTTGGGTTGGTCTAGAAGGAATTTACCTGGAATGTGGTTATTAGAAGACAGAGGAAACTGGACATTATTTTAACTAATTATTCTTGTTAGCTAGGTGCTAAGCTCAGCTGTTTTTTACCTGTTGAAGGAATATAAGCACCTTCTAAGTGTCAGCTCCCCAGGAGCAAAGCTCCAGTTGACCTGCTCTGAATATGGCTCTTGATCCTCCCATTCTCATTGAATACCAAAGTGTATTCATCATCCAGTCTTAGGAAAACTATTATATTCCAACAGGCAGAATGATTGCAGGTAAGCTTTTTGAGAGCAGGGACCATTTCATTTTTTGGCTTTGAATTCCCAGTACCTAGTACAGTGGCTGGCACATAAGCATTCAAATAACGCTTGATTAAATACTAAAAGGATTTTAACTAAATATTTCATTAAAAAGATCAAAATTGACTCTGGAGCCAGAGGTCCTGAGTTCAAACGCACCCCTGACGTTTACTGCCTATGTGACCTTGGATATCACACCCTCTCTGGCCTTCATCTGTAAAAAGGAAGGAGGAGGTTGGTGATCAGATTCCCCTCTAAGGTCCCTTCCAGCTCTGATTCTGTGATCTATGACGTATTTCACACAAAACAAATGTAATGCTTATTTGAAGTAGCCTATATGTAGTTCTCCAGTAAAGATTATGGTCATTTTGTAAATAAAGGCAAATCTTCCCCATCCTCAGACTTGGGAAAAGAGTCCCCCACTTTCCACTGAGAAGATAAATCAAGCACAGGGTGCATAAGCAGCCAGTCATATCTGAGTTGAAGGCATTTGTAGGCAGCTGAGACATTATTCCAAGTGCCTATGGTGCAGCCCACTCACCCACATATACCTTCTCTTGAAGCTTACATTATGAGCAAAGAAGTCTTATCTTAAAACAAACATGCACAAAAAGAAATAGGTGAACAAGCTAATTGATTTTTAAGTGTTTGTCAGGTATAAATCTTAAAATTCCATCCCTGGAACACTTGCTGAGCTGTGTAGATGTTTGGTACAAAGTCTAGGTTCCTCAAGGTTCAAGGGGAGGGAATTGCTAGTGGCATTTATCCTAAAGAGCTCCACTTTGATGCCCTGGCTGCTACTTCCGTAGCTGGTGCTCCTGCTAAAGTGTGTTCCAAAATAACTCAAACAGGTTATGTAGTAACTGTGATAAGTATCTGGATGAATTTGACCTGAGGGGATCCTTTGCTCCAGAGTCAGAGATGTTTGACTGTGTCTGCACGGAAAGGGTCCCAGGAGCCCTCCTTACAAAACAAACTGAGAAGCACAAAAGGAGATAAAGAAGGAGCATGGGGAGGTGCTGGGGCGGGGGGCACCTCAAAGGCCTGTCTTGGGGGGAGAAGTTTACAGCCTGTGCTTTTAAAGGGTTTGGGACTGGGATTTCTCTGGCTGAGAACAACTTCAAATAAATAATTAATAAATGGGGAAACAGAAGAAGCCAGGGGTTGCTTTGGAGAAAATCAGCTTCATTCAGAGGGCTATAGAGAAGTGTCATTGCTAGAGAGATTTGCCATCTTTGGAATGTGGGCAGTGGCAGCATTAGTATCCAGGAGACTCAATCTCAGGTGTAACATGGGCTTTGCCCTGCTTTGTGTCTAGCATGTTATTGTTACTGAGCAAACTACCAAGCAGAGGAGGCCTGCACAGTGAGTGAGTAGTGAGTGTGCCTATGTCTGTGTCACGCTCTCTCTCTCTCTCTCTGCGTGTGAGAGGCAGACAGAGATAGAGAACACAACAGAGACAAAGAAATCCAGCTGCAAACACACTACATAAATAAATGTTTTAATAGTCTGAAAATGTTTGCGGCCCTTATTTTTTAAAACATCTGCTCTGGCATTAGTCATGCATTTCTTCCAGTAATAATTAGTAAGTACATTCATGTACATCACTCAGAACATGCTCTTGTGATTTTTGCAGATTCCAGTGAGGCTTTCCTTCAGAACTCATTAAGAACCATGTCTTTTTCTTTCTCAGGGTGTGTGGCCCCCTGAAAGGGAGAGAAGGGAAAAGAAGCCAGAGAAGTTACTTGCAAGCATGTGTGACCTAGTGAGAACTGAATTTAAGGATGAGAAAATAATTTATTAGCTGTATAAGAATAATCATAGGTTATAAAGGCAAACTGAGATCATTTGGTCCATCTTTCTGTCTTTAGGTAGGACCTAATGATGAGTATAAGATGAAAAATTCTACAACCTTGACTTATTATTTTAATCTCAATACATTCTACTTTAAATCTAGGATTAGAGAATGTCAAACTCAGTGAGACCTTAGGGATCACCCAGTCCAACCTCTTTTTTCAATTTTATTTTTAATTTATGGAATGAAACAACCATTTCCATAACATTGTACAATAAAAATGATGATTGTATATGAAACTGCAAATCTACTATGCACTTGCTATTCCTTTCAAATATACAACAAAATTATCATGTAAATTTCTTTTTTTCTTCCCTCCCCCCCAGATGGTTACCATTACACACACACACACACACACACACACACACACACACACAATTATATACAATTATTCTATACATACTTCTAGTTATCAGTTCTTTCTCTGGATGCAGATAGTGTCTTTCTCACATCTTTTATAGTTAATTTGGGTATTTATAATAGACATAACTTATTCACTGAAAGTTCTTAAAATAATATTGCTGTTACTGTATACAACATTTTCTTGGTTCTACTCATTTCACTCCTCATTATTTCATGCAAATCTTTCCATGTTTTTCTAAAATCATTGAGTTCATCATATCTTATAGCATCACAATCATATGCCACAACTTCTTCAGTCATTCCTCCATTGATGGGCATCCCTGCAATTTCCAGTTCTTTGCCATCACTATAAACATTCTAGAACATATAGGTTATTTTCCTTTTCCCCCTAATCATCTTTGGAAATAGACCAAGTAGTGGTATTGTTGGATCAAAGGGTATAAGTAGTTTAATAACTCTTTGGGCATAATTCCAGATTGATCTCCAAAATGGTTAGATCAGTTCACAATTCCACCAATAATGAATTAGTGTCTCAGTTTTTCTACATCCTCTCCAACATTTATCACTTCCCCTTTTATCATTTTAGCCAATCTGGTAGGTGTAAAATAATATCTCCGGGTTGTTTTAATTTTCATTTCTCTATTCAATAATGATTTAGCACATTTTTATATGACTATAAATTGTTTTGATTTCTTCACTGGAAAACTGCTTGTTCATATCCTTTGAACATTTATCAATTGGGGAATGACTTGTGTTCTTACATATTTGACAAAGTTCTTTATATATTTTAGATGTGAGACCTTTATCTGATAAACTATCTATAAAGTTTTTTCCCAATTTTTTGCTTTCTTTCTAATCTTGTCTATATTCATTTTATTTGTACAAAACCTTTTTATTTAATGTAATCCAAATTATCCATTTTATACCTAATTTTGCTCTCTGTCTCTTGTTTATTCATAAATCATTCACCTATCCGTAAGTCTGATAAGTAATACGTTCCATGTTCTTCTAATTTTCTTGTAAAATCTCTACATCTATATCATGTATCCATTTTCACTTATCTTGGTGTGAGATGCTGGTCCATGCCCAGTTTCTGCCATACTGATTTCCATTTTACAGATATGGAAACTGAGGCCCAGAGACATGATGAGGCTTGCCCACGATCACTCAAGTAGTCAATAGCGGAATGAGGACTACACCTCAAAGTACCTGACTCCAAATTCGGCACTCTTTTCATATTCCTCTGCCTAACAGGGTTGTTATGTAGAAAGAACTTTGTAAATTAGAAAGTACAATGTGCCTAGGCAACATGGTATAGTAATGAAATTGCTGGCCTTGGAGTCAGAAAAAAGATTTGTGTTGAAAAGATGATCGGGGTCTCTCACCCATTCCCAAATGTAGGGGCATAAGTGCTCTCTAAATGAATAGTTGTAAACACCCCCATGCCACTAAAAGGTAAAAGTAAATCCCAGTACACACCATATATGTTCCAGTGGGATTTATTGAAAGATGTAAATTATTACAGTGATGAATTACAGCCAGCTGGATCTCAGATGGAGAGTGAGTCCAAAAAAATGCCAAAGCCTGCCAAGAACCTCTCAGGTACTTCCCAATGCATGCCCCACTCTCTAAACCTCTGTAGCTGCTGTTCCTCCTGAAGAGTTCTCCACGTTAATATAAATACAAGTATCCACGTCAAGGTCAAAGGATGAGTCTTTAGCAACAATGAAATCTGAGACTGGATCTCTTTTACTTATATAAGGAAAAAAGGTCTACTGACATAATTTGCTATCAATAAAAGCCTTATGCTTCAACTGTTCTTAAATATTCAGAGCATTAATTTCTAAGGCTATGAATACTTGAAGTTATGGACTTCCCCAAAATGCCTTAGGCTAAGGCTAGGATGATTGCCATAAACTTTCATTATTGTTGTCTTCTTCTCTTTTTCCTTCTCCCCTTTCCTCTTCCTTTCCCCCTCCCCCTTCCCCTCCTCTTTCTTATCCTCTTCCTCCTTCTCCCTCTGCTTCTTCTTCTGCTACTTCTGCTTCTTCCTCTTGTTCCTTCATAGAGCTCTATAGGAGAGGTATAGGAAAAGTTAAGACCCTTACAAAGATTTTTTTATATATCAGGTAGAGATAGAATGAGCTGACTTAAAATAACACCTTTGACAACATAAACCCAAGGCAAAATTGTGCCTGTAATCCTAAACTGGTAACTTCTTGCCACCAATGCCAATGTAGGGGTGGGGAACCTGTGGCTTTGAGGCCTCATATGGCGTCATCTAGGTCCTTGGGTGCGGCCTTTTGACTGAATCTAAGTTTTACAGAACAAATCCTTTAGGGAAGTTTGGATTCAGTCAAAGGGCAGCACTTGAGGACGTAGATGCCACATGTGGTGTGTTCTCCACCCCTGCAAAGTTTTCCCCTTCATTCATCATGACTCTGTAGTGGTAATATTTCCTTTTTGACTATCTATCTATTTATCTATCTAATATTAATATATTATTTTAATTACAATATATTAATAATATGTAAAATGTGTATATCTAAATATATAATTCTTATAATTAATGCATTGCTATTAATATATTAGTAACATATGATATAGAGGTGTCTATATAATGTATAATAACTCATTTATAAGTTGCTTTCAGGTTTGGGAACGCCTTTGCATACATTAACTCATTTGATCCTCACAACCCTGCTACTAACAGAAGCCCCAAGGCTCTTTTCTATGGCTAAATTCTTGGGTACTTGAACTGGCCTCCCTTTATATTTCCTAAACCTCTTATCTTATTTTTAATAGTCAGAAAGCAACACACTCAAGTTAATCTCATTCAGGGTACCAGAAGTGCCTGATGGGAAGTAAGGATATGATGGACCTACTGGTCCATGATCACAGGACCACAGACTCAATCTAGCATCATCCAGCACAAAGCTGGTCAAGCCAGCCTAAGAGCCACATCTCCAGGTTCTTCAGGTTGAACACCTCTGTCCATGAACCCAGTGCATTCTACTTTGGCCCTGATCACAACTGAAAGCATGAGGAATTCTCCCCTTTGGTTTGGGTTGAACTTCCCTAATTCAATATAATTCCATTCCTTTCAGTTGACTTTAGGATAGGCCAAGTCAGTCTCATTCAGTTCAATTCAGTTCCGTTCCACTCACTTCAGTTCAACAAGTCTTTCCCTCCCTGATTCTGGGAGGTTTGTGTCTCTCTTAAGTCTTCTTACCACTGGCTGAGACCTCCACAAAAATCCACAAAATCTCTTCTGATCATTATTCTCTAGTGGCTAAAAGTATTTCTCCTCTACCTCTGACTTGCCTTCAGATGGATTTCTCTAGCTCCCATTTGATCTTCTGTTCTTCCAAATATGAGCCACACTGAATGTCTCCTGGAAGAGACTGAGAGATACCTCCTACTTACCAATGAGCAAGTTAGGATTTAACAAGTCATTAACACAAAATCTCTAAGTTGGAAGAGGACCTCAAAGGTCATTGGGTTCAACCCCTAACCCCAACAGAAACCCATCCCTTCTATAAAAGTTTGGCTAAAGGGTCATCCAGCTTCTGCTTGAAGACCTCAGGTACTGGGTAACTAAATGGTTCCTAAGGCAATCCATTCAACTTTTGGAGAGCTCTAATTATTAGAAAATTTTCCCTTGTATCAAGTCAGAAATCTGCCTTTTCACAACTTCCACCCACTGCTTCTGGCTTTGCCTTCTGGAACCAAGCAGAACACGTCTAATGTGAGAGATGGACAGACTTAGTAGCAATGCACGATACCAAAACTTAGGTCTACTAGATTAATTAATTAATTACAGCTAAATACAAGCAGAAGAGACTACGAACTGAGAATATAGAATCATGAGATAAATAGGTATAGAATAATGTCTCATTTGCACAGAGTAGTAGAACAAGACTATGACTGATCATGAGATGTAGAACCAATTATCCTGAAAATGCCACAAGAGAAGAGACAACCGTGTGACACACTTTGTAACTCTTGATAAACCAAAATAGTGCTGGTCTAAGCCAAAAATGGAAGCTTGGGAACCAAAAGTGGACTTCCCAGAAACAATCTTCTCTTGAGAGCAGCCTGGTACCAGTGAGATAATGACTGCAGTGCCTGTGATAGTCTGGTTTGCTTAACTGTGGCTCCATGCTAAAGAGGCTATGTGTGTGAGATCCATCCTTAACAAATTAGAGGAGATTTCTTACTTCTTTTTTGCTTCATGACCACACTCAGAAACTTTAAGAATAGTCATCTCTTCAGATAAATGATTCTTCCTGAGAAGATTTTAAGCTCCTTGAAGACAGGGCCTGAATCACCTTTCTTCTTTTGTCCCTTGTGCCTGGAACAAGGATTTGCACACCGTAGGTAATTAATAAAACTTTGTGGAATTGAATAGAATTGCCTTCAAAACATGCATTAAAGTGCCTGCCTACTTATGATTCTGCACTCGGCACCACAGAGAATTGTCAGGTTCCCCTGACCTCTAACAATCAGCACCTGCTAGCACAGGAAGGTCATGATGAGAAGTGACTGAGAAAAAGTCTTCTCAGGAGCACAGAATCTGCTGATTCTGGACACCATTCACAGCCTCCTTCCTTAGGTATAGACATAGTGGCTCCCAGGCAGCCAACAGCCTGGGCACGAAAGACACGTATCTCCAAGAATACAAGTCCCAACTTCCTTGACTTTGTTCCCAGAGTAAAAGCAATCAGTGGAGCACATATGAGGAATAAACCTAGGGCGGCTCAGCCACACCCACAAGCCTCACGTGGCTCTTTTACACACCATCTCTCTCTCTGCAAAGCCACACAATATTAACATCCAGCTTGTCCAAAATATGCCAGTGGTATTCATTCTGCCTGCTTGCCTTTATTATCTTGCCTACTGCAGCCCCCGATAAAATCAACTGGCTGCAACCCAGATTCTCTCAGCCCTCTCCAGCAGGCCTCTGAGGTACCGGAGGATTAGAGTGGGAAGGGATTATCTAGATTAATCCCTTAGTTTTATAGATCAGGAACCTAGGGCTCAAAAAGGTAAAAGTGATTTGCTTAAGATCACCAAGGTAAGGATCAAGATAACAGAGCTTGAGGGAAGAGACCTAAGAGGTTGCTTTGTCCAACCCCTCATTTTATAGAATGAGGGCCCCAGGGGCAAGAGAAAGTCAATGGCTTGCCTGAGACTACAGAGAAAGCAAAAGCAGAGGTGAGATTTAAAGCCAAGTACTCTGATACCCAATGCAATTCTTTGCATTCTATCCTACTGCCTCTAATCCACACGTGTTCTCTTCCCTACTCAGCAACCTCATGTTTCTTTGTATTTGATAACTGTAGCACTCCCTGGGGAGGGGGTGGAGACACTCGGAGCTCAGGGAGGACTAGCACCTCTGGTGTGAGGACTTGCCAAGCCCTTTTCAGGGCTGCTCATCCACCTTTCCTGTCTACCCAACTCTCACCTGTGTCTCCAAGAAGCTGCAGCATGCACAGTGTCCACACCCAGGTAAAGCCTTCTCTGCAGGGAGGCCAAACCAGGTTGAGGGTAACCAACAGGCCCCCAACCCTCAGGTGAGTTTGGGGAATACTCTCCCCCAAGCATGTGAAGACATCCCCCAGTGGAACGGGCCGATGAAAACAACCTTCCAGCGGCCATGAAAGTGGCTGAAGCAGACGCTGCGGAGTGCTTAGAACTTTGTTAGACATTGCCTCTGGAGGCCAGTCGCCTTGACTTTTATCTTGCCAACTGGACTTCAGTGATTCCAGAAGAGAAAGTGAAGCTGACAACTTTGTGCAACTCCGCCTCACTTAAATACAATTCATGCACAAATCAAAACATTACCCTGTGGTGTCATTGGTTGTTTGAAAAATGAAGGTCGAAGAGCAACGCTTCTGGACTCATTTGCTTAGACCCTACTGGGACTGGCAGGTTGGGTCCCCAGAGGGCAGATGACTATTCTTACCTCAGGATTCTATGGGTAACACTGAGGAGTTTGGCTATGACTCATGAGCACCTATCTGGCGTGCTCCCTTCCCCTCTTCAGTATCAATCAACCAGTTGACATCAATTAGTTTTTTTTTTTATGATATTTACTGAGAAGGTATCACAAAGATAGAAGCTACAAACTAGCGTGTATTTTACCTTATGCATACCCTCAGCTCCTGAGAGAGTAGATTCAAAGCTGAAACATGAAGGTAGTGAGATGTTTGTAGGGAACATGTGTGGCTGAGGAGTTCCTTGTGACTCTTGGACCTGGGAGTCCTTTTCTCTCTTTCAAGTCCCCACAAAGTTCACTTTATGCTATGGATGAGTTCACTTTATGCTATGATGGATGAGTTACCCCCTCACTTATCCAGGCTGGCTCTTTGATTGGCATGGTATCTTGGCTGACAGGTCAACCCCCTGCTGGGCTGGGTCTACCAGATCTTTTGGCTGCTTCATGGGTTCCTCACTAGACACAGTCGCCACGGCTACCAGCTCTGATGGCTGGTGACACCTTTGATGGATCTCCCAAATTCACTGATCACCTAGATACTCCCCTCTCACTTAAAATCAGGAAAAGAAACAGAAAAGAGACAAAAGAACCAGAGGTGCTGATTTGATGGATACATGGTGGCTGAGTTGGGAGATGAAGCAGTAGCCGCTCCTCCTCCCACCCAAATGTAAACCCTTCTTCTTGCCTATTTTACCACCAGGAAGGAAATCACAATAGGTGGATATAGATCCTTCGCAGACTATGTTCCAGTCCTGTGACTTCTGAGCCATCATTCATTCTATCTCCAAAGCCAATTAGAAGACTCTTCTTTACCACATAGTAGGGACCCCTGAGTCATCATGGCTGAGATCAATTTCCGAAGTTCCTTGAGTTGAATTGGTAGCAAGCAGAGGGCTGTCTAGGCTTCAAGGACGGGACTTAATTAGCCAGTTCCCCCATTATGTTATATTGACAATAGTTACACAGATGATGGTTCTCAGTCTCCAGAGGATAACCCAAATGAACAATCAATTAACCAACAAGGATTTATTAAGTGCTTACTATGTTCCAGGAACTGTGCTAAGTGCTGGGAATGAACAGAAAAAAAGTATAAACATGTCCCTGCCCTCAATCAGCTTACATTTTAATGGGATGCACAGAATAGGTATATACAATATACATACAGAACTGTTCAGGAGGGGCAGCTAGGTGGCACAGTGAATAGGTCTCTGGCTTTGGAGTCAGGAGGACCTGAGTTCAAATGCGGCCTCAGATCCTTGCCATTTACTAGCTGTGTGACCTTAGGCAAGTCACTTAACCCCAACTGCCTCACCAAAAAAGCACAAAAACAAAAAAACAAAACAAAAAAAAGAAGAATTGCTCAGGAAGGCAGACTTAGAGGGGAGAAATTGACAGAAGATAACCTTAGAGTCAGCTAGCTGTCTCAGTGGATAGAGCTCTAGGCCTGGAGTCAGGAGGATCTGAGTTCCAATTCAACCTCAGGCACTAACTAGCTGTGTGACCCTGGGGAAGTCACTTAACCTCTGTTTGTCTTAATCCCCTGGAGAAGAAAATGGCAAACTATTCCAGTATGGTTGCCAAGAAAACCCAATGGACAGTGTGGCCCACGAGGTCACAAAGAGTTAGACGTCACTGAACAGCAACCCTAGAGGGAACGACTAGCATCTGGAGGCACCAGAAATGGCCTCCTGTAAACAATAGTGATATGTATAAACAAAGAGTAGAACACAGCATAGAGATCATGAATGATTACAGGAAACAAGGCTTCCACACAAGTGGTAGTTAGAGTTAAAAATTAAAGTTAAAAACGTATGCTGGGTCCTGTCCTCTGGACTTTCCAACTCACATTCATTGGATCACGTGGCCACATAGTGATTCCTCTCAGGAGGATTTACTTGAGTCTCAAAGACTAAGCAGTTTAATTTGAACCACTGACTCTAGCTGTCCCCCTGGAGATGCTTTCTCTCCTCATCTCCACATCCTGGCTTCCTTCAAGCTTCAGCTAAAATCCCACCTCCCACAAGAAACCTTTCCTAGTCCTTCTTAATCTTAGAGCCTTCTCTCAGAGATTTGTTGCTGCTGTTCAGCTGTTTTCAGTCATGTATGACTCTTTATGACCCCTTTTGAGGTTTTCTTGACAAAGATAACTGACGTGATTGACCATTTCCTTCTACAGCTCATTTTACAGATAAGGAAACTGAGGCAAACATCATTAAGTGACTTGCCCAGGGTCACACAACTAGTAAGTGTCTGAGGCCAGATTTGAACTCAGGTCTTCTTGACTCCAGGCCTGGCATACTATCCACTTTGCCATCTATCTGTCCTCTCCAATTTATCCTGTATACATCTTGTTTGCACATAGTTGTTTGCATTTTATCTCTCTGTTTAGAACGTAAGCTCCTCTAGGACAGGGACTTTGTATCCCCAGAGTTTAGTACAATGCCGGCACAGAGCGTATGCTTAATAAACTGATTGATTGACTGGCCAATAGTGGAGATTTCCCATATTTATGCCTGAAACCATTGGGGCATTTTTACAGTGTTTTCTCTAATATTACAGAATGAAATTAAACCTCATTTTTTCTGAGAAACCCAGAAACAGATATGGAATCTACCTCCCTAATCCTCCTCCCTCACCATTCCGTTCTTATACATGAGAAACACTGGCTTGTAAAACCTCGTTGCTACAGCAGGTCAGCCCAATGATGAGGGAGATGATGGCAATATTAATGTTGATGGTAATATATTTACCTATTATCACTCTACTGTCAATATATTAATAATAATCAAAGTTTCAGGTCCAAGAGGTCAGCCCAATGATAATAACATGTATAAGAGCTGGCACTTACAAAGCACTTTAAAATCTGGAAAGCATTTTGCATCCATTGCCTCATCAGATGCTCATAACATTCCTGTAAGGTAAGTACTCCAGGTGTGACTGTTCATATTTATAAAGAAACTGAGGTTCAGAGACTTGTTGATGGTCATATAGTTAGACCATCAGTGTCAGAGGTAGGAATTAAACACAGTCAGTTATTCAGTAAACATTTATTAAACACCAAGTGCCAGACGTTGTGCTAAATGCTGGAGATACAAAAAAAACAAAAGACAATCCTTGCCCACAAGGAGCTCATAATCTATTGGGGAAAAAAACATGCAAACAAATATATACAAAAATCTCTCTTTCTTTCTCCATATATATACACATATATTTTTCCTCTCTCTCTCTAAACACATATATACATATGATAAATAAGAAACACTTAAAATAAGAAATGCACTATAATTAGGAGGGGTTAGAAAAGCTTCAAAGGAAGTCAGAGAAACCAATAGTCAGAGATGAGGAAGGAGGGCATTCCAGTCATTGGGGCTAAACAAAGAAAATGATGGGAGCAAAGGGATGGAGTTTCTAGTTCTTTGAAAAGCAAGGAGTCTAGTGTCACTGGATCAAAGAGTGTGTTATATGGAGTAAGGGATAAGAAGATTATAAAGGTGTGGAGAGGGGTAGGTTATGAAGGACTTTGAATGTAAACACAGGGTTTTGTATTTGATTGGAGGAAAAAGAGAGCCATGATATGTTTGCATCTCTGCTTTAGGAAAGTCACTTTGGTAGCTGGATGAAGGATGGATTGGAGTGGGAAGAGATTTGAGAAAGTCAGACTCACCAGCAGACTATTGTAATAGTTCAAGCATAAGGTTAAGAAGTCCCATACCAGCATAGTGGCAATATCAGAGGAGAGAAAGGGACATATTAGAAAAACATTGCAAAGGTGATTTGGATGTGAGGGAAGGGGGAGACAGTGAGGAGTTGAGCACAACACCTGGGTTTCAAACCTGAGGGACTGAGAGGATGGTGGTGCCCTCAACAGGAATAGGGAAATAGGTAGGGGAAAAATTGAGAAAACGATAATGGGTTGTTTTGGACATTTTAGTTTAATATCAATCAATCAATAAAAATTTATTAAATACCTGTGTACTTGGTACTGTGCTAAGCACCAGGGATACAAAATGAAGCAAAATATAGTCCCTATACTCAAGGAGCTTGCAATCTAATGGAAGAGCTTACTGCTAATCCAGTTCAAGACGTCTGAAAGGCATTTTGAGATATGGGATTGGAGGTCAACAGAGAAGCTGGGGCAGGATAGGCTGACTTGAGAAGTATCAACATGGAGATGGTAATTAAATGCATGGGATCTGACAAGATCTTCCAGAAATCCCTGACTTCTAGTCTAGCATGTTGTCCTCTATACCAAGTGGTCTCTCTCAAGGATCAGAAGGATCCACCATCTGGATTCAAAGACTAGGTCCAAACCAATGATACTCCATCATTACAGTCTCCTTGAACTTTAATTTAAGTTCCAGGTAAACAACAAGGTCATGTCAGTGGCAAAAGAGGTCATATGCATTTTTTTCCAAAAAAAATGTAGAATATCCAAAGCTTGTCAAGCTATAAAACTTTCTCTTCCTTAAATAGATAAGTCCTCTATATTTTTGTAATCAAATATCTTAATTGCAAGCTTTGCATCTTCATAGCAAAGAACTAGTGGCCAGCTCACAAGACAGATTTTTCTTCAATTAAATAATAACCAAAAGGTCCAAGGACCTTTATAGAGAGTTTAAAAAACTTTCACTGCCAAAGTAAAAAGCAACAAGAAAAACATGTTTTGTCAAACTGAGTGGGAAACAAGGCTTTTAGAAATTAAGTCTTCAAAGTGAATCTTAAAATGTTATATCAAACATAACCTATGGACAGATATACTATCTGGGTTGCATAGACCTATATTTCAAAGTATTCCTGTTTTAACTATGGCGAAATAAATAATGGTTCTATATTTAAAAATAGGCCAGACTAAACTGAATGACAGATTGATTTCACTCATTCATTCAGCAAATATTTATTGAATTCTTCCTATGCAAGGTACTATGCATAGCACAAAATCCCTATGTACGTATGGTACATTCTGTTTCATCTAGCATGGAGGAGTGAAAAGATGCTGCATTTGGAGTCAGAGGACTTGTGCTTGAATCCTTCCCTTGCCACTAAGGACTTGTGTAACCTTGGACAAATTCCTAACCTTTCTGAGTTTCAGTTTCCTCATCTATCAAATAAGGTGGTTGGGCCAATGGCACTCCTACTCAAGAACTTCTTAATTCCTGTGTAACCTGAGATCTATGAAACAAATTAATATATAACAATAGGTAGCCAACTCTGAAAGGGTTTTAGGTCATAGGATGTAACAGGAAGCATAACTTAGAAATAATATAACCTAGAAATAATTCCATACAATTCATTGTTGAGTTGTAAAACATACCTAGGAGTCTGGAGGAGGCAGATGACAACCTAAGATACAGTCAGGGAAGGTGGTAGAGACAAGAGAAGTCTTGTGCAGAGATAAGCCTCCTGCACTTAATTAATCCCTTAACAGAATTTTATACAAAGATAGGAAAATTTAGATAAGCAGCAGCAGTGAAAAAATAATTAGTCATTTGGAATACGGGGCTAGTGTTTTACTGTAACACAGCATAGCGCCAACACATATGCAGTTGTCTGATGCAAAGCTGCATGGGGCTAAAATAAACCTGACTGTAGTCAATCAAATTTCAATAAATTATATATATATATATATATATATATATATATCATACAGCACTAGCTCTGTACTTTTTCAAGTTATTAATGCCTTGCTGAGTGAAGCCTGGATATCAATAACTGAATCATTTCTGAAGATTCTGAAGATCACCTGGCCAAGATACCAGACACTGAGGTCCTTTCTCAAACTAAACTGCCAAACACTCAAACTCTACTTCAGAGAGAGCAACTCAGAAGGGCTGGCCACATTCAATTGCCAAATGTACACTTGCCTAAAAGACTATTTTATGGAGAACTCACACAGGGCAAGTTCTCACAGGGTGGTCAGAAGAAGTAATATAAGGACACTCTCAAAGTCTCTCTTAAGAACTTTGGAATTGATTGTGTGATATGGGAGATACTGGCACAGGACGGCCCTGCATGGTATGCCCTCATCAGAGAAGAGGTTGTACTTTATAAGTAAAGCAGAATTGAAATAGCTCAAAAGAAATGTGAGATATGCAAATTTAGAGAACCCACTCCAAATGTTCACACGGACTATTTGTGCCTGACCTGTGGTAGAGCATTCTGACCTCGTATTGGTCTGATCAGCCACAGTCGGACATATTGTAACTTGGCTCTAACATAGTGATGTCATTTTGATCTTCTTCGACAACAAAGGACCACAACCAACCAAGTTATATTGCACTGTCCTGTATCCATTTGTAATAGTTCTGGGAACACAAAGGGTATGATCTCTGTCCCTAGAAAGCTCACAATTGAATTGGAAAAATAAGATATTTCTACTCCCTCCAACTAGATATAGACACTAAAAGTATATGAAAGAATACAAGTCATTCCCCAATTGACATATGGTCAAAGGATATGAACAGACAGTTTTAAGACAAAAAAAAAAGCTATCTATAGTCACATGAAACTATGCTTTAAGTCACTAATTATTAGAGAAATGCAAATTGAAAGAACTCTGAGGTGCCACCTCACACCTATTAGACTGACTAATTTGACAGAAAAGGAAAATGATAAATGTTGGAGGGGATGTGGGAAAATTGGGACGCTAACACACTGTTGCTAGAGTTGTGAACTAATCCAACCATTTTGGAGAGCAACTTGGAACTATGCCTAGAGGATTATAAAACTTTGCATACCCTTTGTTCCAGCAACATCTACTATTAGTTCTGTATCCCAAAGAGATAAAGAAAGAAAGAAAGAAAAAAAGAAAGAAAGAAAGAAAGAAAGAAAGAAAGAAAGAAAGAAAGAAAGAAAGAAAGAGGAAAGAAGGAAGAAAGAGGAAGGAAGGAAGGAAGGAAGGAAGGAAGGAAGAAGGAAAGAAGGAAAAGAATCTATTTGTAAAAAGAAAAAAGACAATGCTGAAATCTAATGCTGCATCCAAGTCTCCAAGGACCTGTTTGAGGGTCTATATCTCCTATGATTAAGGCTTAGATTCCCCATTGACTCTGAATTTCTTCTGTGGAACCAGTGCCTATATAGATAACATCAAGTTGTAATGGTGAAAAAAGGATAATTTCCTTAAATAGCATTGCAGGATAAAACCAAGAAACTATACAAATAGCAAACTCTTTCAACATGTATGACCCAAACCAAACCACTTCCTAGCTTACTCCTCTGCCATTATACATTCCATCACTACCCTTCAAGAACTAAAGATTGAAAGTCTAGCCCCATCCTAGACCTCATGCCACTGCTATCACTTTACTGGGCTCTAGAACTTTCCAGGTCAAAATCTATGATCCCGTGCTCCTTGTGAGATCGAAACCAATTTCCAGAGAAGCTCTCTTTATATCAGTATGTAATCAAGTATCAAATTAGTGGTACTTATAAAAAATACTGTAGAATTTCAGAAGAGGCATAGAATAATGAGAGCTGGAGTGGCAAAGTAGCTTTTAAGAATCATCTGGAAATTGATCTTGGCCTTGAAGATTAAATAGGATTTGGATAAACAGAAGGGAGGGGATGAGACTGGTGGTATTCCAGACCGAAAAGGCAACATGAGTGAAGGTTCAGGTGGAAATAAAATGCTTGAAGATTGTGGTGGGACTTGAAAGTCAGATTAAAAAGATGGGATTTTTATTCTGTAAATAGTGGAAAACCATTGAAGATGGAAGGGACTATAATAAAAAGCAATGTTTTAGGACGAATAATTTAGTAATACTATGGATGAAATGGCAGTGTGCACAAGAAGAATTAAAGACAAAAGACTTGGATTTGAATCCCAGCCCTGCCGCTGCTACTATTAACCTGTCGTACTTTAGATAAATCAATTTATTCTTTTGCTCCTTAGTTTCCTCAACTATAAAATGATAGGGGTAAAGGCTTTTCCAACTCCAAATTTTATGATTAGGAAGAAAGCATTGGAAAAGTTTGAGAAGGCTTACATCTTTTATTTGTAGCAGGAATAGTCAGGAAAAGCCATTATTTCCTGAAACAGGATGAATCTGGACGTGCCCTGTGGCCTCTTGCTGCTACAATACAGCACTAATTTATCTGATTAGTTCATTGAGACCACAGTTGTGATCATGACTCAGGAGGACTGGGTGATGCTAACTATTCAGACTTTGTATATGATATTTTCCAGAAGTTTTGCAAACTATACCCAACTCTTCCATTGTTTCCTTCTCCACTGTTTTTTCTATGGACAGTTAATGGGGTTGCTACTTTTTCATTCCAGTTGCTGTTTTTCTACACTTGCTTTCCTCTCCCCCAGCTCTGTCTTTACGTACTGACTGTAAGATTTTTCCCAAAAATGAATAGAGGATGCCTAGTTCCACGCATGCCAGGACTCCCCATCCTTCAAAATCCACAGTCTCACATGAAGAATTACGAAACTTCAAATTTTTTCCAAGAATAAATGATTTGATACAAAAATAAATGCTCAAATCCCTCTTCTTTAAGAGTATCAGAATGTTTAGTGTAGTGCACCAAATACTAGATCCTTTCTGATCCTCCCTCATGTAAGGAGGACTCTCTGGGAATTCACCTCATCATTTCTTGCCCAGCTGTTTTCTTGGGCTTCCTTCTCTCCAGAAACCAGTCATTCTGCAGGATGAAATTAACCCTGAAACTCTCACCTCCTTAGATCATCTCCCTCCCTGGCTGTAGGACTAAATCATTACCACCCACCCTACCCCACCCCCTACACTCTGTGCTTGGCACACAGTAGGTACTTAATAAATGTTTATTGATTCTGACTTGAAGTCAAAAGAAGTAAGTTTAAATGCCCTTTCTACAACTAATCTGTAAGACACTGAGCAAGTCATTTAACCTCTATAGGCCTCAGTTTCCTCATATTTAAATAAGGGGTTGAACCAGATAATCTGCAAGGTCTCAACCAATTTTAAATCTACAAACCAATGAGCTCCCCTTTACAATGTTTCCTCATCATTAGTCTTCACTTAAAGTCATTTTCAATTCTCATCTCTAAAAATTTCTATAGCCAAAACCCAGAGAGATTAAGTTCCTTGCCCAGGATCACAGTGAGGGTCTAAGAGGGGAAAAAAATTAGATTCTAGTCCTTGGAAAAAAAGTAGTAAAAGGGTTTCAGCTCTATTTCACATTCCATGCCATGATACCCTTTTCCCCATTACTTTATGATTTTAGCAAACATCCTCACACACGCACATACACTCAGGTCTCTCTTGCAGTAAATTCCAAGACAGAAAGGCAAACAATCTCTCTCAAACAGTTCACATGCACACGAGGCAGCCTGCAGCAGCTCCATTGCCTCTTGGGTGGGTGTAAGTACCTGAGGAGCTTTCGGGCTGAAAGGCAGGTAAAAACATGCTTGCGCTGCCATCCAAGAGTCGAGTATTTACCTGTCGAAGCCCAACATAGTCAGGCCCACGCATACACCCTGTGACACCAAGTGGAATTTTAATGGTTGCATGGGCTTCTAGGCCCCCACCCACCCACAGTCCAAAAGGGTAATTTCTTTTCTTCTTCCAAATTCAAGATTCTGGGCATATTCATTTATTCCACAGGGACTGAGAACAACTTACTTACGAGGGACTTGAGGCAGGGATGACCTCCAGGGATGGGTGAGCTCCTCCAAGCAAATCAGAAAAATTACCTAGAAGCTCAGTTGTGGAGGCAATATTTCCAATGATGTCAGGACACTGTAGTTTCCTCCTTCATCTTGGAAACTGCAAAAAGTGCAGAAGTGTGATGGTCTCTGAATTCATCATCCCAGCTACCTCATATTCTTTCAGGGCAGAGGGGCTCCTTTTTACATTCCCCCCCCATGTTTAGAGGCATCTGGTGGCCCAGTGGATTGAATGCTGGGCCTGAAGTCAGGAAGACCTAAGTTCAAACCCAGCCTCAGACATTTGCTAGCTGTGTGACCCTGGGCAAATCATTTAACCTCTGATTGCCTCAGTTTCCTCAACCGCAAAGTGTGAATAATAAAAGGACCTACCTGAAGGGTTGTTGTGAGGATCAAATGAGATAACATTGGTAAAAAGCCCTTAGCATAGTGCCTGGCATATAATAGATGCTTTATAAATGCTTCTTCACTTCTCCTTTCCTCCATCCTCCCCTTTCACAAAAGGAAACCTTCAATACACATTAAAAACCAAGGCATAATGAGTTATTTAATTTCTTTTCTCTTTTCTCTCCCTCAAATATCCAAAATCAAATAATTTCCTTAAAATTCAGAATTATTCACCACCCATATCACTGCCATTTGATGTGCTTCTGTCCCTTTAAGGCTCAGTCCACAATCCATTTTTTTTTTCACAAAACCTCTTCTTCCCCACTCCCATCTCTGCTCAGATTAATGTCTTCCTTCTCAAACTTTCTTAGACTAGAATTTTGTTTTCTCTGAAACTCTTCTTTACCCTTATTATATTTTTACTTTTCATATCACAGTGGAAAGAGTCCTGGATTTTGAATCCAAGGAGCTGGGTCCCATTTCAGGATCAGCCACTTACTACGTGTGTGGCCTTGGAAAAGTCACTTCAGCCTTTTGGGTCTAAGTTTCTTCAATGAGGGTCCTGCCATAGATAATCTCTAAGGTTCCTTCCAGCTTTAAAGATACACAATGCACTTAATTGTGTATATGTTGTAACCTCTACCATCCGCCAATTAGATTGTAAGTTCCTTGAGGGAAGGGGCTATGTTATTTATTTCTGGTCTCCTAGAGCATACCAAACACAGAGCCTTGGCCACAGGGAACCCACAGTAAATATTTATTTAATTGGATGCAAATACTTGTAGGGTTCAGTAATTTAACTTTTTCATTATCTCTGAAACAAATCACTTTCTGATATCATAGAAAATGCTACGTGTGTAGGATATAAGTAGAAAGGGATGATTAACAATTTAATTCTTTTTTTGAAAGACATGGATATTTGGAAGTTGTGTTGAGGAGACTGAAAAAGTCCTGTTTAATTCCACTGGACAGTAGGCAGTGGAGAGTCAGATCACTGTCTTCAACTTTGTACAGAGTGGCCATACTTTTCATACATGGTCAGCTTCCTGTCAGCCAGCCGCAAGAGTAGCCATTTCTCAGAAATTTGACTAGAGGAAGTAACAAGGCCAAAGAAGTCTGAGGTGGCCCCATTGACTACATGCCACACAGGCATGAAAGCAATGCCACTAAATGCTCTCCCAGGTAAATAGGACTCTGCCAATAGGCCTCTGTATTTTAAATGGCAAAGTGTCTGAAGGATGTATGTGTATTTCTGTATAATAATCAAGGAGAAACTGGAAGATCCCAAAGATATCTGAAGATTTTTCATATTCATATGTAAAATAGCACTAATTTTCTGAGCAAAAAATCTGGACAATGTAGTAGAAAATAAAAGTTTCTTTTCATAGAAAAAAATCACTGTAACACAGAGGAGGGAAATGATATGTTTAAGATCTGACCATTTTCAAGTCAGAGTTGAAACAAGGATAATTTATCCTCTAGTTAGAAGTGATTCTCCCTTCTGACTCTTACTTAGTTCTTTAAAGTTTGCAAAAGCACCCTATACAAATTATCTCAACTGACCCTCCACTCAACTCTATGAGGCAGATTCTATAGGCTCCATTATCCTTGTTTTGCAGAGAAGGAAACTGAGGCCCAGAGAAGTTAAGTGACTTTCCCATGACTACACAGTTCTAAGTGTCACTTGATCCCAGATCTACCTGACTCATATCCATCAATCTATCCACTACTGATGATGCCTCTCATGCCATTGTGTTTGATCTTCCCTAGGTACTTAATCGTATCCTGGCACCTTAGTTAGAACTTAAAGAAATCTAGGGAAGTCAGTCTTTATATCTATCCCTTCTTCTCAATATCCACTGGCACAACTTTGACACAGGCCTTCATTAGCAACTGCTTATACTATTATATGGACTTACATAACTTTAGTCTTTCTCCACTCCAATTCATCCTTCATATTACTCTCAGAATAATGCTTCTTACACATAGGTCTTGTCATATCATCCTTTGCTCAAAAATCTTCATTGGATTCCTATTATTAGTTAAATTTCAAACTCTATGCTGGGCATTCAATAGCACCTATCACTTTTTCAACCCTATATCAGATGACTCCCCTATCACAACTCTCCAATCCAATCAAAATGGTCTAGCTTATGACCTAAAAATATTCTCTGTCCTCTCTGCCTTGTGCCTTCAATCATGCTCTTTCTGATGCCTGGAATGACCTCTTTCCACATCTCTGCCTAATGACTCTCTATTTATTTCTGTAAAGTACAGGTCAAAAGCCATCTCTTCCAAGTAGCTCTCTCTGTTTCCATTTGGTAATGACCTGTTCCTTTGTCCCTTGTATAATTCCTTATTTCATGGTTCTCTAATGAACTTACAATATAATGTTATAGTTATCTGTGTATTAGAGTTATCTATATATGTGTCTTATTGCCTTGTTAAACTGAGAACTTCCAAAGAAAGATAAGATAGAGATCAGATCATATCAAAAACTTGTATCTCAACCCCAACACCTTCCACAGTGCTCTGCATAAAATTGTTGTTCAATAAATGTTGACTTAATTCAATACATTTATATATCTGAGTGTATATGTGTGTGTGTATATATATATATATATATACATATATTACATTCTTAATAGCAGCTATCTGGTCGAAAGTCTTTTTTCCTTTTTATCTATAAAAAACACACACACCAGTTTATCCCAGGATTGTCCTATATAAAACAAGGGCTCTGTAGTCAGATTTATTCATCCCACATATAAGTTGATTTATTTCATAAGATTTTGATGTGTTCTTTTGTAATGTTCATTTTTTTAAAAACAATACCATAACCACCCAATGCCTGAACAGACAACACATTTTGTATCAACCAGTCAAAAGCAGAAAAATAGTGATGAAATAGAAGTAAGAAGTAATCATGAACTTTCTTGCAGGTAACTGAGTCAGAACTCAAGCATCTGGAATTCCACGGTTGTTGATGGGGAAATGAGGGATGGCTTATTCTCGACCACACAACAAAGCAATGACTGTTGGCCATAACAGTCTGGGTGCTTGATGCCTACTTTGGTTTATTTTTTTTTTTTTTTGGTAACTCTGTCCTATGGCCCCTCAGAATTAGAGAAAAAAGGAAAATTAGCCTCAAGGTTCCCAGATAGACACCAGTTTATAAAAATATAAATTAGAACCACAACCAAAACACAGAGAAGGAAGCTGTGTCATTCCAATGACTCCTTGTCCTCCCAAAGAACCTTGCCCGTACAGAGATTTGTCTAACCTAGCCAAACCTTCTCATCTTATCTCCCACGTAGAAGTATTCATCTTTTGACTCTGAGTTAAAACGCAAATATATCTGGAAAACATGTTCCCTAAATGAACACAGTCCAGTTCAGAAATCTTGGCACTCCATTTACTAAAAGTGTGTTGGTGAAAACTGGCTGCAGACAGATAGACACAAATACCATTCATCACATGACATTTGCTTGAGAAACTTGAGATACTTGAGAATGTATCCTAGAACACGCAAATCCAAATGAGGGGGAAAAAATTATGTGACCCAACTCAATGAGTTGCTCTTCTTAAAATAGATTCTAAGTTCAATTCTTCTTGGAAGTATAAAAATTATAGACGAACTCTCAATTACCTTGAGCACATATACCTACATATACCCAGTATTTGGGTTAGCTTCATATCTCTCCTCCTGGGCAGAATGAAAAATTAGGTCATCCAAGTTCCAAACAAATTCCAACTATTTGTCTGAGGAGCCTGCTCTAGGAATGTTCTCTCAGAGCTTCCCACCCAGGGACCTAGCACAAGAGGTCAGCACTTAAGCTCTGTCGCTGGGAAAAGTTCACCAGAGCCACAAAAGGGGCCCATGAAGGCAGAGCATGGAAATTCACAGGAAGTCTGCCTAATCTCTGATATCCAAAGGGAGACTGTTACTCAACAGCAGGGTCAGAAAACCACACCCGAAGTTACTTGGCTCTCAGCCAGAATTTTTGCCTTCAAAGACTCATGTGTCGATCAGTCCTTCCTAGGGGCACTGACCCTATGCAGAGAAACATCCTTTAATTCCAATTTATGGTGTTTAAGGCAGATTGGGTTATTTTGAATCTTTCCATTTTGATACTTGAAAGCTTACTTACTGCCCAGGAAATAACTTGAGATAGGAAGGTTCCCCCCACCCCCACCCCCACCTCTTGCCCCCGCTTCACCTTGGTTTCTGTTTTCCCATGGGCTGGTGACTAGAACCAAGATGATCTCCTAATACAAAATGAAAAATTATCAATGCCAAAAGGCAATTGCCCACACTGGGCTTTTCGATAGACTTTTAAGTGATACTGGATTCCAAACTTTCCCCACTGCCCAGGTCAACTTCACACTGAACCCTTCTCCATGTGACTCCTGAAGAAAACACGTATTGAAAACATGGCTTGAGCTTGATGTGTCTAATTTCTGGCTTGTTTATTTATTTGTTTTTTCCTATTTATTGTTATTTCATTTTTATTATCTCATTCTTTCTTTTTATTGTTATCTCATTTTTCTTACATTTTTAATGTTTCAGATAAAAATATTCTTGAGATATGTCACTGACTTATGGACGCAGGTAGATAAAATAAATCCTCATAGTTGAATTGAAATATTAGAATCTAAGTTCAAAACTTACTGAAGGCATTCTCAGTACAATTCCAATAACAGTATAGGGAATGGTATATGCACCTCATCTTGTTTCCACGTGATTTTGAAATCCCAATTAGGTCTCAATATTTTGAAAGCTTTTCCTCCCATGGAGCTTGGGGATGATGAGAATTTGGTGTGGTGATGCATAGTATGACTATTGTTATTATAACTAGCACCCTCCTATGTATATTATCACAACCAGTATTCTTAGCTAAGGCATTATTCTTATTCTTGCCTATGTTGCACCCTGTATCCAAACACTTGGTACTGTAGGTGGTTTGGTTTCTTTTTGTCGGGGGTACTTAACCTTTTTGGTGCCATGGACCCCATTGGCAGTTTGTTGAAGTCTATGGACTCTTTCTCAGATTTATGTTTTTTAATACATACAGTATGATACCTGGTATTATAAAGAAAATCAATCATATTGAAATACAAATTTTTAGGTTAAGAATCTTGGGAACCCAAGTTAACAATCACTGATTTGGGAACACTGGGAAAATCCTTTCAACTCCTGTGCCAAGACCTCAGCTTTCTGCTTAATTAATGACTGAAATTCCTTTAGTAGGCTAGAAAAATCTTCCATCCACTGCACAGATTTTAAAGGTAAAATGTAAATACCTCTGGGAGAGGTAACAGTGACTTAAATTTCACACTAAAGTGTGAATGATCTTCAGGAGCAGGTTTTGGTGGGGTCTGAGAGTAAGAATAGCACACGTCAGTACATACTCTTAAAAAAAGCAGAGAAAGAAGCAGCTGTTGTGTGGTGAATTACAGTAGGCCCACCACAAACCAGCAGGGCTAGAGAAATGTATCATTAATTCAATAAACATTTGGTAATTTGTTAACCCCAGTGTGCCTCAGTTTCCTTACCTATAAAATGAGGATATTTTAAAATGGTATTTGCATTACCAATCTCACAGGGTTGTTGTAGGGAAAGTGCTTTGTAAGCAGTATAACATTCAAACTACTGCAAAGAGTGCAACTCCAATGGGCTTGCCATGTTGCTTGAATGCAAAATGTACACTTGCCAAAAAGATTATTTTATGGAGAGCTCACACAGGGCAAGCATTCACATGATGGTCAGAAGAACTGATCCAAGGACACTCTCAAGGTCTCTCTTAAGAACTCTGAGGTTGATTGTGTGACATGGGAGACCCTGGCATAGGACCACTCAACATGGTGTGCCCTCATCAAAGAAGATGCTGTATTCTATGAGCAAAGCAGGATTGAAGTAGCTCAAAAGAAACACAAGATGTGCAAATTTAGAGAATCCACCCCAAATGCTCACATGGACTATTTGTGCCAAACTTGTGGTAGACCATTCCAAGCTCATATTGGTCTGATCAGCCATAGTCGGACACAGTGTAACTTGACTCTAACACAGTGATGTCATTTTGGTCCTCTTCAAGAATGAAGGACAACAACCAACTAACCAGCTGTATCAATGAGATTTATTGGTGTTATTATTTATTTATCATTTTTTATGCTTAGAGCATTATGCTAAATCAAGAGAAGGATACAAAGATGACATAAGGCATGGTCCCTACCCCCTTCAGGATTATAATCTGCTTTGGTTGGAACAAATCTGGAGTATCGTGCAAAGTTCTTGACACTATCCTGTTGGATGGACACTGATGAAGTAGATCCTAATCATAAGAGACAGCCAAAAGGGTGAAATGCTTGGAAACTATGCTATATAGTTCAAGGGACTAGGCACATTTGCTCTATAGAAGACTTAGGATAGGCATGACAGTGGTCTTCAAGTATTTGAAGAGGAATTCAACTTATTCTCCTTGGCCCCAGCAGGCAGAACTTGGAATAATCAGTGGACATAGCAGAGAGGCAGACTTTGGCTCAATGAAAGGAAAAATGCTCTAACAATTAGAGTTGTCCAGACGTGCCCTGAACTTCCTCAGGAAGTCATAGGATTAAAGGACTGGAAATCTAGAGCTGGAAGCAATCTGAAAGGCCATCTAAGTCAACACCCTCATTTTACAGATAAGGAAACTGAGGCCCAGGTTGGGGTAGATCAAGTGGATCAGAGTCACACAGACAGTAGGTGTAGTGTGTTATGCCTAGATGAACACTTATTGGCAACAAAATACAAGGGATTCCTTAGTTGAGCTGCTGAGGTTCCTTCCAGCTCTTGAAACAAGAGAACAAAGTATTTGTATACATGGAGTGGAAAGGTCATAGTTCCCATGTTCATCTGTTCAGTCACACTTCAACTTCAATGGATCTGTGACCACACTGGCATGGCTGCTTCCTCCACTGTTGTGTAGCCCAGCCCATCAGTGTTCTCACCACCTATCTGAGCCTTGTTGATGCCTTTCCATACTTCCTCCTTAAAAGAAACATCCAATGTATAGGAGGCTTTCCCCTGGGTCTTTTAACATTTTCTGAATACCAGTACAATCCTTATAATACCCCTTTGTTATTCTTCCCTTTTTCTGTACAACCATCCTGTTTCCTTCTTCAACCATGCATGTTCAAAATGAAGAGGACGGACTTTAGAGGAAAGTAGAAACATATCCCTGTTGGCAGCATTAGAAAACAACAAATTAACATCATCTATATTGTATTGAATTTTTATTTATTTTGATAAACATTTCTCAATTACATTTTAATCTGATTCCTGAGGTATTGAGGAGTTTTGTAGGTGCATGAGGCCTGCAGACTATGAGCTTGACCCCTCTGAACTAGATGACCTCTGAGTTCTACCTCTAAAACTCTCTTTCTATGGTCCTCACAACCATACCTTCAGAGTATGTAACTTCTTTATTCCCATTATACAAACTGGGTAGTAACCTGATGGTTACCTCTGCACTTTCCATCAGCAGCTCTGCTTGGTGAGAACATCATGGCCCACCTAGGAGAAGCTGATCATCTGAAAATTCATCATTATGCAGATTGACTCAGCTTTGGTTATTCATCACCTCAACTCCTTCAACCTCTTCTCTCTGATTAGAGGGCCGGAGGGTAGAGCAGTATACTCTTCTCAAAGCTTTCCATAATAAAAGGCTGAGATGTGGATTTTCCAGCTAACTCTCCACTTTCCACCAGCAGCTCTATTTGGTTTTGACTCCACAGAACATCATGCCCCTATGCCAAGTACCCCCTTGTGCATCCCCTTTTGGCCCTCTTTTATGTATTGTCTTTCTGATTTAGACTGTAAGCTTCTTGAGGGCAAGGTCTTTCTTTTTCTTATTTGCATCCCCAGCACTTAGGATAGTGCTTGGTATAGTAGGTGCTTATTAATGCTTACTGAATTGATTTGAATTGTTTCAATGATCTTCTGTTGATGATTGGCATTGGTGGAAAGGATAAATTAAGTGCCTACTTAATCACATGACCCACTTCAGCATTCATTTCACCTTTTCTAGCCATACTAGTCTATTTCTGGTTACTCACATATGACTCTATTTCTCATAACCATGCTTCATCTCCATGTGCCCCATGCTCACCTTCCTCACTTCCACCTCTTAGAATCACTGACTTCCTTTATGACTCAACTCAAGCACCATCTGCTTTTAATAAAAAATTTTATTGATATGCTTTGTTTTTACGTTACAAACATTTACGTATCACCTCTACTCTGTGAGACTGCTCTTGTAACAAAATTAAAGCCGTTAAACAAAATTAACAATAATGACCTCATCTGAAAGTGATTGTAACATTCTGCAACTGTAGCAACCCTCAATCTATTTTAATTGTTTTTTAAAATTAGCAGAAATTTATTTTTTCTCTTTCTCTTATTCCCTCATATATATGTATGTGTGTGTATCATATGTATATGAATATATATATATACATACATATATATATTATAGCCATTGAAGGAATTTGTTTTATTTGACAATGAATATTTTTACAAGGACTTTATTTTTTCTCTTTTTTTTTTCACTGTAGGGGGAGGTGAGAGGAAGAGAAAATAAATTTCTGTTAATGTTTTAAACAATTTAACAATTTTAAACAATTACAATATATATTTTTAAATATAATTTATATATTATTATATTGTTAATATAATACATTAACATACATATATATAATATAATATATTAACATACATATATAATATATTAACATACATACATATATTCATATACACACATATATGTGTGTGTATACGTATGTGTGTATGTATATATATATGATTTCATACCCTAAATTTATCCCCTCTGTAATGAATAGCATGTTGTCATCATGGGTCCTCCGGAATCATGGATGGTCATTTTATTGATTTTAGTTCTTAAAGCTTTCAAAGCTGTTTGACTTTACAATGTTGTGATTATTGCATAAATTGTCCTCCAGTCTCTATTGATTTCAGTTTTCACCAGCTTATAAAAAGACTTCAAAATTGTACATTTTTATAATATTGACGTTTCATTTTAAGTTGTTCTACTTCTGCTTACTTCATTCTGCAAGGTTTCCAGATCTTTCACCATCTTAGTTGTCCGTTATGACTAGGCTCTCAGTTCAGCTCTCTGAAATCATCTATCTCCTTATTTCTTAGAGCATAATAGCATTCCATCAACTTCATTTATCATAACTTACTTAGTCATTTCTCAATTGAGGGGCATCCCTTTAGTTTGGAGGGTTTTGCCATAACAAATAAAGGACTGTTACAAATATTTGTGTGTCACACAAATATTTTTTAAAGTATGCATATGTATACACACATATGCATATGTATATATATACACATATTTACATACACACACTTTTCCTTTTTCTTTTATCTCTTTTGGGTACAGGCCTAGCAATAGTATGGCTGGGTTAAAAGACAGGCACTGTTTAGTAAAATTTTGTGTATAATTACAAATTGCTTTCCAAAATGTTCATGCCCATTCATAGGTCCACCAAGAGTACTGTCTTCTGCAAGAACCCTTTCTAAGTCCCCCTAATGTTTAGTGCCTTCTCTTCTTGTATCCACTTTGTATGTATTGTACATGAGAATATTTTTTGTACACTTTGTTTCCCTGCATTAGAATGCAAGCTTTTTAAGGGCTGGGACTGTTTCTTTGTTTTGTCTCTGGATCTTAAGTGTTATATTCTTAGGATCCTACAACTTTCATTCTCTTCCTCACAAACTTGGCAATATGCTACAACTTGTACCCACCATATGTCTTTCCCTCACCTTCTGAGTCACTTGGAATTGTGATGCTTCTGAGACATGATGTCCAGTGATTCACCGTCACGCACACAGAGCAATTTTTTCATTTTGCAAACATTTCTGGAGCACCTCCTGTTTGCCCAGTGCTATGCCAGGTGCTTCAGGGGGTTTAAAAGAAGAGTAGGACATGTGACTTGTCCAGAGGAAAACTCACAATAGAGGTATTTTTTGAAAGAAGGTCAAACAGTTGAGTCTAAGGCACCATTCACCTATTTGCCAATGTGAGAGGTACAGTCAATAAGTCTGACAGGAGGTCAGAGAAAGAAGAGGTCAGTGCAAACTTAAATAGTCAGGATAGGCCTGAGTGAGAAAGTAAGATAGAATCTAGCCTTGGATTTGGAGAGAAGAAGAGGAAAGGAAATACGAGTAGTAAGAACGTTCTCAGGGCCATTGCCCAAAACAAAGGAGAGCATTCTACAGTCTAGGAGGTTAACCCCTCAAAGTGCACCATGTGGATCATGCTCTTACTGAAGCATCTCAACTTCTTCCACATCAAGGGTACAAAGACTTCTTTCTCTGGCCTGAAGGCATGCTTTCTCTCAACTTGCTGTCTCCCTTTGTAGGCCCTTCTGACCTTTTCTGGAATGTTCTACCTGTTGCCAGGATTGTCTTTCAGATTGAACAGACTTCTCCCATGGCTCCCAAGACAGGGTCTTAACATTAGTCACTGAGTACCAGGAATCATTTGAGAGAAGGAGAGCCCACAGAGGCAGGCCTGTTCCCTGCCCTGGCATGTAAGGCTCCAGCACTCTGTATTAAATAAACTTGGGGAAATGTTCACAAAGTAGATGTATGCATCTGATTCTACAGCCTCAGGGCGAAAATAATTACATACTAACATAAGGTTGGGGTTTTACGTGTCTCTTAAATGAGAGCTGATCTTTTAAGACTGAACTTACTTACAGGTAGCTGGTACCTATGTGTGTCTAAAAGGTCATCTGTTTCCATTTGCCCTCTGCCCCCTCCAAATTATCTATCTATCTATCTATCTATCTACCTATCTATCTATCTATCTATCTGTCTGTCTATCTATTTATCTATCAATATAAGTATAAGCATAGGGATAGAAATAAAGATGTTTCCCATCTTCTTGGGGATATCTGAAATTCTACATTATAACTTCATTTGTTTGACCAAGACAATTCTGGGATAGGGGTGTGGAAGAGAAGAAATTTGTCTCCATTAAAAAATAAATACTTCTGGGAGGAGTAATACATTAAGCCTAACAATTATTTATATATCAACTGTTTGGCAAAAAAAGAGCTGTAATTTCATTGATGTGGGAACCCTGTTCACCTATATAGACTGATCCATTAATATCTTAACAGCTAAGTCTTAGTTGTCAGATGCTCAGAGAAAGGTAAAGTGATTTTCCCAAGTTCACATAACTAGGTAGTATCAGAGGGATGATCTTTCTAAACCATTTTTGATGTTCTATCCACTATACTGTGCTTTCTCTCTGCCATTCATTTACGTAGTTGAATAAATGACTACATTGGAGAATTTTATAAAGCCTTTTTAATAGGGATGAGGGGGTAGAAAGCACCACTGAGGCTAGAAAAGGGCCCAGGAAGGCTATTATCACAAAAGACAAATTTCACTCCCTTCAAAATTTTGTCCAGGAAAGGCCTTGTCTACTTTAGGCATGCTAATCCACTAATTCCTTGTGATATCACAGAGTCTGAGCCTGGAAAGGGGGTGGGGTCACCTAAGGCCCTCTAGCCCTACCTGCATTTAAATATATATGTATGCACTGAGTACACAGCCCACAATTCACAACCCAGATTTTATTCAATTGCACTCTTACATCCCAACTGAGTATTTTCCACTGGCTCTCTGTCCCCTATACCTGGAACACTCTCCCTCCTCATCTCTGTTTCCCTGGCTGAAGTCTCACCTTCTGCAAGAAGTCTTCCCTGTCCTCCTTAAACACTACTTCCAATATCTCCTATGTCTATGTTGTTTGTACATAGTACATAGTTTGTGTGTTGTCTCTCCCACTAGGAATCTGGATTTGTCTCCTAACATTTAGCACAGCAATTAGCATATAGTAGGCACTTAATAAATGCTAATTGACTAACTGACTTTCCTGCTTCCACTAGCTTCTAGCAGCCCTCATTCCTCAAAAATTACCTTTTGTTTATTCTGTATGTAAGATATCTATTTATGTATATATGTTGTTTCCCTGTTAGAATGTAAGCTCCTTGAGGGAAAAGACAGTTTTGTTTTTGTATCCCCAGAACCTAGCAATGCACCTATGGGTGCCAAACAAATGCTTATTGATAGATCGCCTTCTGAAAATCTGATAAGATTGATCCCAGCTGTAGAGACAAAAAGCATTTGAACTCTTATTTTTCTACAATAAAGTCGTTGATGAAAATAGTGAATGTCCATTGGAGAGATCCCTATAGTGATCCACAGGAATTGACAATCCAGATTGACATAAATTGTTTAATCACCACCATTTGAGTTTACCAGCGTTATCACCTAACCTGTGTTTCTACGTTTTGTTCACAAAAATAGAATAAGAATCATAAATACCTTGTTGGAGTCAGGGTATTCTTTGTCCACAGTTTTTCTCTGATTTACCATTCTAGTTACTCTGTTTAAAAAGGATATGGGGTTATTTTGTCATGGTTTATTCTTGATAAGCTAATATTCTTTATAAGGGTCTACCAATTCCATCTCTTGAATACCCAATTCTAGAATTTCACCAGAAATTGAAGTCTGTCGCCCCACAGTTGTAAAAATCCACCTGCTTCCTTTTTATGAAAATTGGGACATTTGCCCATTTCCAGTTCTGAAACAACTTTCTCCACAATTTTTCTTAAAGAGGTCAGCCTCTGCTCAGCAATAACATCTGTGATTGCTAAGTAGTAGTCTAAAATGTAATTGATTCAGGTCTTATGACAAACTCCTTAAGAAAAACTGATGATCCCTTACCAACTCCTCATTCAATTTGGGTTTCCACTCCCTGGTAATCCTTTTCATTCTCTTCTTCCCAATCCAAACATCATTTTCCTGGGTAGAGAAAACAAGTGCTATCAACCTATCTATCCTAAACAGGAGTTCAACTCCTTCTTTGTTCCACATCTTATCCTCAAAATAGCCGAGGAAGCCATCTTTGTTTTTTCAAAAACCTAAACTCATTCTGGAAAATAATGTTGGCCTCTTTAGCTATTTCCAAGACAAGATGTGAATCTTGTCCCCAAACAGCAAACATTCTTTTTTCTGTTCATGGGCAGATCACCATCCTTGTACCATATTCTATACAGGTATTTTAAAATCCTAAACTTGTTAAATAGCCAGTTCCCTGGGCTTTGCTATAAAATAAAATGAAAGCAAACTTAGAGGAAAAATAGAGGTATAAATGATAAAGTGTACTAAAGTGGTTCCTATACCATCCTCCTAGATGGCAAAAAAACAAACAACAACAAAAAAAAACATTGCACTTTCTTCCAGCTGTTCAAGGTTGGGTAAATATCCCTTAAAATTACTACTTGCAAGTCCCCCTGGGTGTGTGGGGTGGAGGTGAAGAGAGGTAAAAGCAGCCTGGGGAAGGATGAAAGAGAGAAAAAGAGGATAGACTCTGGGTTTGAAGGACAAAGAGAGAGAGAGACCTCCAAGGCTTAAAGCTTTGGTATTTGTAAGGTACATCTAAATCACCAGTGTAGAGGCCACTACTTTGTATTTTCGAGGATTTAACAAAAGTCTAGAAGCATCATGAAGTAGAGGACAAAATGCTGGACTTGGTAAATTCAAATATTTGATGCTATCATATAAGGGATCCTGAGCAAATTACCTACCTTCCATATACATTAGGAAACTGTCAAAGTATTACTCATTCACTTACTCATAGACAGGTTGACTTGCACCAAACTCCTACTGTCACAAATTGCTATCACAAATACAATCATCTTTTGACAATGAGGAAAGACTCAGAGTTTTGATTTCTTTAGTTCTAGAAGAAATTAGCCTTTGGAAGTTTCTTTTCCACTTTCCAATTAATGTCTTGTATTTTATGTAGGCATTTTCTAAATTATCATCAGAACAAAGAAAATGTTTGATACTCCTGGAATATTTACATTAATACAATATCTCCAGTGAGGGAGATTAACCGATTCCTTGTCCTTGCTGGGATTTTGATATAGTCTGTATTTATTCAACAACTAAAAAATCCCCCCAAAATACTTAAGAAAGGTAGAATTTGTATAAACAGCCAAAAGTTGAATTCTTCAGGTAAGATGATGTGCCCATTATAAAGCACAGCCTTTTTTGTATCCACAGTGCTTAGTATAGTGACTGTCACATAGTAGTCACTACTTAATAAATATGTGACTGACTGACTCTCTAAATGGGTACACAGATTTCACAGACATCCCAAATATGGGGAAATGTTGATCATCCAAATTGCCTTTCTGCTATGCATTTCCTAAGAAGTGAGCCTAAAATCTCAGTGAGTATTTTCTTTTTTCTTTTTTCATTTCTTGTGAGGTCAGTAATTACCAGGAGACCAGTCCCTTCCACTGTTTCATCCAGTTTATATTTTTATAGTATAAGACAGATTAGATCCTCTTCTATACAGTATTTAACTGTCCAAGCAGGATTCTAGAGCCAGTGAATAGAGATAAAAGTTGTAAGGTAGAAGAGCTTCACTTGGCTTTAATATTTCACTTGGTAGCATTGATACTCCTTCCACTGATACTGATTGCGATCCCTCTTTGCTCCAGGAGAGTTTTTATGAGTTTACCAGCCCCTAGCCTTGTGTTAATAAGCTTCTCCAAACTTAGCTAGATCTGTCCTCAGGCAACAAATAGATCATGTATTGCCTAACTGGAACTCAGCCTTTTCAGCTTAATAAAAGCTACAAGGAGTTGGACCAGGGGTGGGGAACCTGCAGCCTTGAGGCCACATGTGGCCCTCTATGTCCTCAAGTACTGCCCTTTTATTAAGGGGATTTGTTCTGTGAAGTTTGGATTCAGTCAAAGGGCCATACTTGAGGACCTACAGGGCCACATGTGGCCTTGAGGCTGCAGGTTCCCCACCCCTGGGTTGGACTCTGCTGGCATCTCTTCTTTCAGAAGCCAAGATTGAATTCATACTGTGGTGAGGCATTACAGCAAGACTCTAGTAAAGGTAACTGTGAAACCTCCTCAAATTGTTTGACTTGCAACATTTTTGAGCCTCTTGGAAAAAGAAGATGGATCTGAAAGCAAAAGTTAAGATAGTGTGCCATTTTTTTTTATGCCTTTGGTTGGGAAACACCCTCAACCACTGCAAAATATCACTGGCTCTGCAACTTCTATTCTTACAGTTGTCTGAGAGGTTAAACAACTTGTGCAGAGTCACATAGCCAGGTTTTATCAACAGTGGGACTCGAATCCAGGCCTGGGTTCTCACTCTGAGGTCAGCTCTCTATCCACCATACCATGACACCTCTCAAATAGTTATTTTTGAAGCCATTTTGTATTTATTCCAGACCTCTCATTAGAACAAAGACCCAATGTCCTAAACAAATACGTAGATTCCATAACTTCAATACCTTTCTCTTTTTTTTAATGGGGAATCCTAATCTTGCCACAGATGAAGAAACCCAAATTTAAGTTTTGGTGACACAAGATTGAGCAGCATGTGGTTATTTCCTTTATCCTGGGGTCCAAAAGCAATTCCCATAGTCTTATTATGAAGTTTCCCATTCTGTGCACTATGCCTTTGATTCCCGGGACAAGCCCAGGTTATCTGAAGCTATCAGGATTGCCAATAATAATAATTTATTTGATTATCAATTATTTCAAGAGAGGGCAGGTAGAGTTAACTACTAAGTAAAAAAAAGATCAATGTAGGACTCCTAGATATTTCTACAAAACAAAATCCCGGAGACTTGGTGAATGAGCTCACTCTCAATCAATGTTCAGTCATTTCTAACAGACAAGAAATCAGTCATTTAAGTCAGGTCAATCATACTCATTTTTTTGACCCAATACCATAGTTGTGCAGTATGGCCTGGGCCGTTGGGATCTGAACTATAATGACATAACTATAAATGCTTGTTTCTAAAATCAATCCTTTCTCTTTTTTTACTTTGAATACCTCTAAAAAAAAGTTATTGAAGAAAAAAACACACACCTTGATCTGCTTTGCAAAAAGGCACAAGATGCTGACAAGCTGCACGGGATGATGCTTGAGTCATCGAGGGCTGTCAGGTTTTTAATTGACTTTGGCAGAAAGGCACATTTCAGCAATGAAGAATCAGCATGTCATCTGAGACATGTGATCTCCTCTTAGCGTCACTGCTAGTGCCAACTAGTAGTAAATTCAGCACCTAACCTATTAGCAGTGATGAATCCATTAGAGCTGTCAGGCGCCAGGCCCATATTACCAAGCATTAATTTTGAGTGGTCAGAAACCCTATTGGTCAATGAGAGGAAGGCCAAAAATGTAACAAAAAGCGTTACATCTCTCTGGGCATTTAGAAAATCCACTGGTTAGAAATCAAATAGGAAAAGATGCATACAACGCTTTGGGATAGAGGATTTGCTCTAAAATTAGAAATATTTGTGGCTTGGCATGAAACCTTGAAATGCTGTAAAAAAAAAAAAAACCGGGCACCAATAAAATACAATAAAACACACAATACGGTGTTATTGCACTTTCTATCCTTGCCTGAAACACTTTCTCTGAACAGCCCATATCATTCAATAGGAGCTGCCAGAATTCCACCCAGATCTCTCCTGTTTGTTGGCTGCTGTCCAATCTGTTCTGGAATCTAGCTTGTTGAAATTGCCACCCAAATGATTCCAGGATTCTGAGCAGAAATTAATGTATTTCAAAATGAATCCACTCACAGATGCGTATGAGGAGAAACTCTGCTATGTCTGTCCTGCAAAAATGCCCCTTGAGATGGAATTTGCTGGGGACAGGGGCAGCAAGTGCAGGAGCAGTCTTTATAGCCATTCACAAATAGTGACTTAGATATTGGCTCGAATTCCATTTTTTGTTGTTGCATATGTGGTATCCTCCATGCCTAGCTGCCATTTGCACTCAGTTGTATCATGTGTCAAGAGTCTCTTGTAAAGTATGGATTACAATACTCTTGAATGATCTGCCTAGTTTATGCTGCATTGAACGTTCTGTGGTTGATAGTACGATTGCTTGGCTATCTATAGGATTAGGCCAATGCATGGACTTGCTGCATGGGAATGGATTGTTCTTGGTCAGCTGCTGTGTCAACAAACTGCTACCTGCCAATTTTTGCAACTCAGCTTTGGACACTCTAAACCAGCCCAAAGCTTTGGCACAAAAGAAGCAACCCGAGTCCAGCTTTCTACATCATAGGGAGACAGCAAAAGAAATATCCACCTGTCCCCCTCATGATCAGTGGGTGCTGGAAAGTTAGTGACCATGCTATTTTTAATCTCATTCTTCTTTCTCTTTGCTATCTCACCTTCTACTTAAGGTCCATGGAATATTAAAGAATATTAAGACTATTAGAGAATAATATAAATAACTTACAAAATAGCGAATTGAGAGACATGGTGGCACAAGGAATAAAGAGGACCAAAGCATGCCCTTTGGCACATACCAGTGGTGTGACCTTGGGTAAGTCATTTAATCTTTCTTACTGTAACTAAGACGAGAAGGTATAGAACAGTTACTGATCTTCAATAGTAGTGAGAATTTCCTCCCCAGGCGATCCCTTCTGCTAGTGAAATCACAGTTAGGTCCTGAAAAATAAAAGGAGGAAACAACTCACTTTACCTGGCTGAAAGCTGTAAACTTTCTAACCTGAAATGAATACAACTTTCTCAATGACAACACCTGTTGGCCAGGGGTTACATTGCAGGACCGCCTATTATAGATGTTTCAAATATTTATCACTGGAACAAATGTAGAGACAATTGTTAAGGGATCTCTGAGAATGACCCCCTATAGGCAAATTTCTCAAATGTCTAAATAACACTAGAAAGTAGCCAATGACACTGTGCTAACTGCTTTACAATTATTATTGTATTTTGATCCTCATAATAACTCTGTGAGGTCGGTACTATTATCATCCCATTTTACAGTTGAGGAAACTGAGACAAGCAGAAGTTATGTGACTTTGTCCAGGGTCACACAGCTGGTAAGTGTCTGAGAGTGAATTTGAACTCATATTCCTGACTTCATACCCAGTGCTTCCTACATGCCTCTCAGGCTGACCCTTGAATGTCACATACAGTCTGTTGTTGGACCCATATTTAAAGCCATTCCAGCTTGGTAAAAACCACCTGTCCCAAATGAAATTCATCATCTTGTTCAGTGGATCACTCAGAGCCTGGAAATTAAATTATATTAAGTTAAATTCAACATGAAAGAAAACATTCAGGGACAGGGAAAGGGGAAAGGGGGGGGTTAAGAAAGAAAGTGGAATCAGGAAGGGAATAGTCACAGGCAAAACAAAATTCAACTTTGGAGGGGAAATTCTAAGGAAAGAAAGTGAGCACAAGGAATTTTGACTGGTATCTGGACAAGAGGAAAAAAGGAGAGAGTAGTAGGAGCAAATCATTTCAATTGTAGAGTACTCTGTTATTACTTTCCTTCATTTTCATCCTATTGCTGAGAGGATGATAATAGTACCTGCTTCACAGAGTTATTATGAGTATTGAATAAGATAATAATTGTAAAGCACTTAGCACAGTGTCTGACACATAGTAGGTGATATATAAATGCTTCTTCCCTTCCCTATCCCTGAGGAAAAATGAATTTGCTTTCTATTCCTCTTTGATTTTGTGTTACTATAAATGAATCTTTATGGGGGAACTTGGCTTGTTTTCTCTAAAGGAAGGAGAAAATAAAGTACAAATTGTTAGGATGTTCCAAACTTTTGCAAATGAAGCTGGGGGTAATTGGAATTGTGCAGCCTGGAAAGACTTCTTTTTTTAAACACACCTAATGATTTTTTAAACATTTAAACCCCATTTTACTTTCCCAAAAAAGTGCATCATTGTGCTGGAGTCAGGCAAATTGGGTGCTAGTCTCCAATGTACCACTAATTAATTAGCTGATAAATGATCATGAACAACTCATTCAACCTTTTTGGCCTTAATTTCTTTCTCAGTTAAAAAAATGTTATTAAACTAGTTCAGTGGTTCCCATTTAATGGTTAGCAAACCATTTAGGGATTTGAGATAATGGTCCAAGGGGTTTACACTAAAAATTATTCAATCAATCTTAAGCATTTATTCACCAAGTGAAATAATATAGAGGTAAAAGGAAAGAGGTCCCAGGACAGAACCCTAAGGGACACCAGTGATTGGCAGGCATGACCTGGAAGAGGATCCAGCAAAAGGAGACAGAGAAGGAGTGTTCAGATAGGTAGGACAAAAACCAGGAGAGAGTGGTGTTTGGAAAACCCAGAAAGAAGAGGGTACCAAGATGGAGAGATTGTGCAATACTGCCAAAGTTTGCAGAGAGGTCAAGGAGAAGGAAAATAGAAAAAAAGTCATTACATCTGGCAACTAAGAGATCATTTGTAACTTTGGAGAGAGCATTTAATGGTACCTTAAGCAGTAAATAATTGTAAAGAATATTATGAGTAGTATATGAAATTACCTTGTGGGTTCACACATTTTATTTTGGTTGAAAGGAGTTCAAGTAACAAGGGAAAAAAAGGGAAACACTGAACAAGGTGATTTCTAATGTTCTCTCTAGTTCTTGGATCCTATAACTCCTTTGAACTTCTTAGAACACTAAGAATTGTCTTTACTAGAAATGAGAGAGAACAAAAATATTTTCAACTTTGTGAGCAAATATTTACAAAAACAATTGAACCACAACTACAGCAAACTCCATGTTGCAGTTTCCAATTGCAGCCTAAGTAATATTCTTTTTTCTTTTAGCCTGAAAAAATGGTGGCCCTAAAGCAGAAGAGGACTGGCACTATCCAGCAAAAACAAGTAAGACTGTGCTGGGACACAGGTACTGTGCCAGAGGCCAATGACTGCATACATGAAGCAGATCAAAGAGATAATTTTAAACATCTAAACAAAGTAAAAGGGCAAAACTCATTGTGTAAACCACCCTCTCTCATAGCTCTATATATAAAACATCCCCTCAGGCAATATCCACAGGAAAAATCAATTCCCAAATCATGTTAGCTCTCTAATTATGTCCCCTATAAACAACTCCTTAGTGCTCTGACATCAGTTGAACTACAGAATGATTTGCTTTAAATATTAAAGTGACGATCTAAGTGGGCACTTCTAGCAACGGGCTCGTGGGAGTCATCCACATAATGTTATTAAATTGGCAACTTAAAAAGGAAAGGAAAAAATAGCGTGTTTCTAAACATGTGTTCTATGGGACTCCAGAACATTCCACTGCAAGCTTTACAATAGCACTGACCTAAATGCTGCAGTCAGGGAATGGAGAAGCTCTCCCAGGAGGCAACTGGTCGTTGCAGTTGGGAAACGTCAAATGACCTTTCATTTCTTTGGTGTATGTTTGTTTTCCAAATTCCCAAAGGAAGGTCATGGCAGTGCCTGGAACAGAATACATGTTTTCTACCCTGACGCCATGATTTAGCCCATGTGACTATTCTGGGAAAGAAAAAGGGACCCAGAAGCTAAACTGGTCAGTTAGGTTTTCACTGTAGTCAAGGCTAGACAACCTCCATTGAGCAAGTCAAACAAATTCTCGTGGTACTAAGCCAGTTTAATTAGATTCAGCCACTATTTATACAAGAGCCTACAGAACCCAAAGTATTCTGCTGGGTATCAGGAATAGAAAAGATGAAAAATGTCATGGTTTCAGCCTTTAAGAGGATGAGGCTTCCATTTGCTAAGAGTTATGATTTCCTACTAGCAGAGTTATTGTATATGATATATAATGTGATAAAGATATAGAATATAGACATTATATTATACCTATAGATACCTATGTGTCTATAGATATCTGTATCTCAATATTATGCATTTATATTTCTCTATGTATCATATATATTTTACTTTGTATATGTCCAGTATTTTATAGATTTCATATATACATAATAAACATAATATATAATATACACATATAATATATCCAGTATTTTATAGCCATACATAATATACATATATCTCATAGATACATTACACACCCAATATTTTATAGATATATGTATATTTTATATATGTATATTTAAGAGACATACATATATACACATATAATATACCCAGTATTTTATAGATATATGTATATTTGTATTATATATGTATGTATATACATATACATATAATATATTCAGTAGTTTTATGCCTACACATATATACCTATATATGTAGCAGTATATATACATACACATGTGTATATATTTTATAGATCTATATGTAGATAAATATACATGTTTATAGATATACCTATGTTGTTATATAGGTATATCTATCTATAGAATTATTGAGTATGCTATGTATATATGTATAATAATATATTATGTTATGTGTATATGTATATCTATAAAATATTGGTTGTTTTTTATATATATGATATATTATGTACATATTTATAGCTATAAAAATACTGGTTGTATTACATATAATACTGGGTGTAATACATATATATTTATAATATTATAGAGAGAAATATAGATGCATTAAATAGATATGGAGAGGTATCTCTGTACATGTATCTGTGTATATATGACACATGTGTCTATATATGTCTATTATGTATGTGTGTGTGTGTGTGTGTATATATATAATAGAGAGAGAGAGAGAGAGAGAGAGAGTGTATGTGTGCGTACTAGCACTGGATGTTAGGCTAGTAGTATTCTGACAAGATAGATTTAAAGCCTTAAGCCTCCTTTTTTGCTGGTTCTTCTTTTAGTCCTGTCCCAGTCCCAAACCATGTGATATTTCCTTCTTAGGAGATGAGCAAAAAACTCCAAATTCCAAGAATCTATGCAGATCCAAGTCATTCTTCATCCCTCTAGAAGAAGCTTTACATTTATACGACAAGTACAGTAGGATAAAGAAATTCAAAGTACTCCAGATACATTCAAGGAAAGAAGTAACATTTTCATCTTAGGAGTTCTGGGATGATTTCATGAAGGAAGTTGCCCCTGAACTAAGCCTTAAAGGAAGAGAAGGATTTCAGTAGGATAAGATAAGACAGTAGATCCCAGGCCTGGGAAATGCCATGTGTGAATTTATGGAGGCAAGAGATGACAAAAACAGATCAGAAAAAAAAAGGGAGTTGTTTGGGGGCAGCTAATGTTTTTTGGTCTCAATCCTTAGTTCTCTGTGTGGTATATAGCACATCCCAAGAGTGGTCTTGTACAGCTACATTTCTCTGTCTGCTGACTGGTGTAATTCTGCCCACAAGGTAGTTCACAGCATCTCAGGTTAGAAGGAACTTCAGGTGCCATCCTGTAGCTAAAAAGAAGCCTCCTGGCAATTACAGTGAGGAGTATCCTACCACTTTCAGAGGTAGCCTCATTTTTGTTAGGATTTTTTCTTATATCATTTTGTCCATTTATGACTTTTGCTCATTGCTCTTAATTCTGGCTTCTGGGGCCAAGCAGAAATCTACCTAATGCCTTTTCCACATTACAATCCTCCAAATACTTGAAAACAATTATCCTATCTCCTCTAAGTCTTCTCTACAGCTCATTCAACTCATCCTCATATGGGATGATCTTGAGGTCTTTTACCATGAAGTTGATTTCAATCAATCAATAAGCAACCATTTCTGAAGTATCTATTATAAGGTGCCTGGCATTATGCAAAGTGCTCAGGATGAGAAGACAAACATGAAAAAATCCCTGCCCTAAAGAAGCTTGGATTCTGTCAGAGAAGACATTAATATCTATACATATACACAAAAATATATGAAATAAATAGATTATTTGTGGTTTGGTAATGAGGAGGAAGGGGATGGATTGGAGATCAGGAAAGGCTTTGTGCTTCTGGAACCTGGCACTTGAACTGAATTTTGAAAAAAACTAAGGATTTTAAGAGGCAGAGGTAAAGATGGAGTGCATTCCTGGCTTAAGGGACAACTCATGCCAAGTCACAGAGATAAAAAAGGAAATGAGTAATGAAGAAGAAAGGACAGTTTGACTGGACCATAGAATGAAGGAAAAGTGTAATGTGTAATAAAGGTAGAAAGGTAGATGGGAGTCAGGTTGTGAAGGAGTTCGGATTTCATTCTTATGGAAATAGGGACTCATAGGAGCTTATCGAGTGGAGGAATAATATGGTCAGACCTGTGCTTTATGAAAATCTCTGACAATTGTGTGGAGGATGGATTGGAAAGGCTAGAGACATAAGGCAAAAAGAGCAAGGAAGAAGCTATTGAAATGTAAACTAGACTAGAGCTGATGAAGGTCTGAGGTAGGTTGGTGACTGTGAATTTAGAGAGAGATAGATGTTGTGAAGTGAAATCAACAAAACTAGGCAACTGATTTTCTGATCCTTGTGGTTGCTAGTGTCTCCTGCCCCCACCAAAAATTAAAATTGCTTTGTCTTTACTTAATACATATTCATGTATTAAGTATATTCTCTCCTCCAACAGAGACTCTTTGAGGACAGGGACTATTTCATTTTTGCCTCTATGTCATAAGTGCCTGGAACATCTTGAGCACTTGATAAAGGCTTGTTAATTGGTTGATTTGATTTTAAGGAAGACTTAGGAATGTTTTTAGGCAGGTAAGAAAGATCCAGTGAATAAGAAAAATTGAAGACTATTAAGAGAGTATTTATCAGGACAATATGCCTAAGGAGATGAGAAGAGACAAGATCAAAAGTTCACACAGAGGGATTGTCTTTGGCAAGGAAAATTTGCCACTTAAGGAGAGAGTGGGGTAAAGCGGAAAGGAACGAAGGATCATTTCAAAGGGTTTTAAGATATAGAAGAGGTAAGAGAGTTTGGAGTGAATAGCCTCTGTTTTCTAAGAAAAGTATGAGGCAAAGTCATCAGTTGAGTATCTAGGGGGAGAAATAGTGTAGAAGATTTGAGGAGAGAGGAGGTTTGGATTTGCCTATAGTCAGTCACATAGGTAGATTCAGTTGTCCTTGAACTAGCATCATGTAGGCTTTCAAGGAACAACTCAGCAGATCAAAGGCAGTCTTGCAGCTAATGACAAAGCTGTCAACCAAGAGTCCCTTTATTTGTATTTCATCAACAGTGAAAGAAGCAGTGGTACAGGAGTTAAATTAGAGGCCACCCGATAATTTTTCGCAAAGTAATTTTGCTTTGTTTCATGGGTCACAGCCTTGAAGGTTCTCTTAAAAATAAGTTAACTCCCATAAGTATATTAAAATTAGACAAGACTCTGTGACAGATGGGACTGTAGGGACAACTTTGTTTAATGATCTAATGCCTTCTGACATCAAGTGTAAAAGAGAGAGACGTACTCACTGGGGTGTGGACTAGAATCATGGAAGATGCCCCATATAGAGTTCAGACACAAAGGATTCCCTACTGGTGGGGAGTTTCATTTAAATAAGTTCAAAAATAATTTATTAAGCACTCACAATGCAAAAGGCATTGTACTTAAGGCATTGAAAATATACAAACAAAAAAAAACTGGGAAAGCCTTTAAATACACAAATGAAAAAGAAAGCCCCTGCCTTACCCTTCTCTTCTTTCCTTCTTTCTTTCTTTCCTTCTTTCTTTCTTTCTTTCTTTCTTTCTTTCTTTCTTTCTTTCTTTCTTTCTTTCTTTCTTTCTTTCTCTCTTTTTTCTTCCTTCCTTTCCTTCTCTTTCCTTCTCCTTTCTTTCTCTTTCTCTTCTTCTTCTCCTCTTCCTCCTCCTACTTCTCCTACTCCTCCTCTTCCTTCTCCTTCTTAGCCTTTCCTTCCTCCTTAATTCCTTCCTTCCCTTTTCCTCTTCTTACATTCACAAGCTCAAATGCTAATTGATTCCTTTGAGATACTAAAAGAACTGGAGAGGGTTCTTCATTGTGTTAAACAGATACTGTATCAGGGATTTATGGAAAAACATGAGTAAGAAGCCCACAGAATGAGAAAGCATAAAGGGGCTATGATCTGTTTCTGTGAATGAAATACCCCTATGACACGAAATCACAGATCCATCCAATTCAAGTTTACTGTAGCTCCAGAAAAGTTTTTATCAGTTACCAGGAAACTCAGACCTTTTAGAGGCTCCCAAACACTGCTTTATGAAGTAGTTACACCAATGACTAAGAGCTATGCAAACTAAATCAGGGCAAGACATAGCATGCCAAGGAATTGCATGGCCAATCCTTGAAAATAAAAATTTCTTTCTCTCTTCCCCCTAGTTGGCCGTGGAACAATATTCACATAGCCTCGGCTCCAACAGAAGAGGCTCCTGTGACCTCAGTAGACTTCAGTGTGCTCTGATGGATTTCTTTACAATGACAAGAGGTGGGATTTTCTGAAGGCTTACTCACCCTGGCACAGTCTAGTGTCTGGTTATGGATTTGTTGTTGTTGTTGTTTCATAGCCTTGGTAATCATGTAATCTTATCCTGCATTGAGAGCTTTTGAGGATGAGCCAGTCCAATGAATGAAGGAGCACTCCTGGCTCCTAAGAATTCCTTGTGGCATGCCAGATTGCTGAACAGGTTGCGGCAGCTTTGATTCTGACATACAGAGAAGTCATTAAGATATTTAGGCTATCCCTATCATTATCTGGATTTTTATTACAGACAAAAAAAAGGAAGGCTTTTCGCATTGACTGAGAGCCTGGGTAAGCCCTGCAGAGAGGAGACATGAGGAATCTCTTAGTGAAATAGGCAATGTTATTGTAGATATGGTTAGCTGACACTTCAGGAGACCCAGGCCCAAGCTTCTCATTGATTTAGCGCAACCTCAAAGTAGCAAAAGTTTCTTGCGGGGACCCACCTTATAGGATGCCACTCTAAATGATTCAAACCTAGAAGGTGATCAAAGGAGAAAAAGCTGCAGGAAAACAACTTAAATAAAACAAGGATAATTTTAGTGACCTTATTTATATCTCCATTTGTGAAAAATAGGTATACATATGACATCATGTCATGCCATGCCACATAATATGTATGTTTTATTCTATTAAAGTCCTCCTCAAATACATAAACTGCGCTGTGCAGGCAGCCATGTTAAGGCCTTTGCCGAGAAAATATGTGTTATAGCAGGTCAAGCAAGTTGAAAAGTCTTCAAGTATGAGTCTGGTGATAGGTTTTATGTTTAATGTCAGAGAGCCAGCTTATCTGAGGTCAAGGAGATCTATCACCTAAAGGGTGCCCCCCATGAAGCTATGAACTTTTCAATCATAGCAACTAACACAGAAGCCTGTCTCTGAGGGAATTATGACCTACGTGGGCAGAGGAAGTACCTGCATAATAAACTTACAGATTCTTCAGTTAAATAAAGACTTATTTACCACCCCCTACATGCAAGACACTATGCTAGGCACTGATGATACAAAGACAGAAATTAAACACCTCTGGCCTCAAGGAACATATTATCCACCCTGGGAGAGGGAGGGCAGGAAGGGAGGGAAGGACTATAGCATGTATACAGGTAAATACACACAAGGCATTTAAAGAGGATGAGAATATTAACAACTGAGGGGATGAAGAAAGACCTTATGGGGGCAGCTAGGTGGCACAGTGGATAGAGCACTGGCCGTGAAGTCAGGAGGACTTGAGTTCAAATCCAGCCTCAGACCAAACACTTGACACTTACTAGCTGTGTGACCCCGGCCAAGTCACTTAATCCCAATTGCCTTGGGGAAAAAAAAGGACCTTATGTAGGAGGTGACACCTTAGCCAAATCTTGAAGGAAGCTAAGAATTCTGTAAGATGGGAGTGAGGGGACACAAGCTTACAAAGGCAAAAGAGTGAGAGATGAAAGGAGAGCCAGTGGATCAATTTGGCCGGAGCGTAGAGTGTATAAAAGGAAATTAGATGAAATAAATCTGAAAAAGTAGACTGGAGTCAGATTTGGAAGGGTTTTAAATACCAAACTGATGATTTTGGATTTCTTCTTAGCCAATGGGGAGCTGCTGATATTTTCTAGTGGGAGAGTGATGTGGTCAGATCTATGCCTTAGGAAGTTTATTTTGCAGCCATGTCAAAGATGGATTTGGGTGGGGAGGGGGAGTAGAAGCAGGAAGACCAGTTAGAAAGTTATTGCAATAGCTTGGGTGAAAGACATAGATGCCTAAACCAGAGTAATTTCCATGTGAGTGGAAAGAAAGGGATAGTTGTGAGAGATGCTATGGAAACAGAATAAATGACTTGACAACTGAGTGATTTATGGGAGTGAGGAAGAAGGTCAAGGATGACTCCAATGTTTTGAACCTGAGTGGTGGGAAGAATTGTGGTGTCAAAGGAAATAGGGAAGTTTGGAGAATGAGTGGTTCTAATTAGGAAGATATTCAGTTTCTCTGGGTATATCTTAGAGTTTGGCATGTTGATGAGATATTCAACAGAGCAGTCTATCAGGCAGTTGGTGATGTTGGACTGAAGTTCAAGAAACAAATCAGGACTGGGTAGTATATAAATGAGTTTTGGGTTACACTGCTGGAGGAGCATCCTAATCAATGACATTACAAGTCCATTGAAATTTTGAAATATATAGATCTGGCAGTCACCTTCATAGAAATGATCATTAAAAACATGCCATCTAAGGAGATTAGTAGAATCACAAGATCCCAGGATTGGAAGGAACCCTACAGGCCACTTAGTCCAACCTGTACCTGAACAAGAATTCCATCTATAACATACGCAAGTAGTGGTCATATAGTCTTTGCTTAAAGACATCAAGTGAGGGGGAAACCCCTACTTCCTGAAACAGTTCATTGTAATTTTCACAGAATCACAGAATTTCAGAATTGGAAAGGAATTTAGTAGTCACCTTTTTTTTTTAACATATATGAAACCATCAGATGTCATTGTAGAAGACTGCTTACCTTTGAAATATACTCCCCACACACACACACACACACACACACACACACACACACACACCTTCCACCCTTCAGGGGAGTGGGCAGAACTTATTTCTCTCTTATCATACTTCTCTCCACCCACTAGATCTGGCTTAGGGCATGGCCCAATTCCTGGGAGGTGGGGTGAGAGAAAGCCCAAAGGTCCTGTATTCAAACGTACATGTCTGCTGGGAGATATCAAGATTAGCTCATGAAAGTTTTAGTCTAAGGCAAAGATCCCATTTCCAAATCGCTTCCTTGATCTGCAAAGTTAAAAAGCTTCAAAATACAGATTTTAAACACAATTCATAAAAGCTCTGAACTCATAGGTGAACTTTTGATCAAGCTGGAAATCATATTTTCCAAACGGTTAAATTCTATGTAGTCAAATAACCACTGATTTTCTCCTTTATTTACACTCTTTAGCAAAGATACTTAGGATGTAATTAAAGGTATCTTATCTTTATCTAGAAAAGATCATTAAAATACAAACTACCAGAAAGCAAATTAAAAATAGCTAAGATACACTGGGTAAAAAACAATTTCATCTCTTTGCATGTGGCAATAAAACAAAAAGGAGAAGCAGAGAGTGGATTAGTTCATCATAGGTCTAGCCATTTCTTCAGTAGGTAATAATTCAGTTACTCCTACTTGGATTCTCTTAATAGCAAAGTGGTGAGCCTCTAGTTATTACAGGGCTTATGGTCATTTTCTCCTGAAAAGCATCTGTCATCTGCTGCTGCTACAGTCAAAACTCTCTTTTGCCTTCACTGACATTCTTTGACACCCTTTTTGTCTCTCACAAGCTGATTTAGAAGTACTAATGTAGTAGAAAACTCTTCACTCCAGTTCTAAGTCTATAAAAACTTCATCTCTTCTCATCCTAGGAAAAGCAACTCCCAGGTCTTTAACAACTTGTCCCTTTCAAAGTACCCAAATAGAGCTTTGTCCAAATGGCTATTACATATATATATGTATGTATGTATATGTGTGTATGTGTGTGTGTAGATATATATATATATATGAAAAAAATTCCTTCTATAACTTATTTGATAAATTATAATTCAGTTTTTTCTTAAGTCTTCCAATGAAAGTGATTCTACTTCCTCCTAAAGAAGCCCTTTCCACTTTGGGATGACATCACTTTCCTGATGTCATTGGTCCTCTTCAAGAATGAAGGACAAAGAAAAAACAACAAGTAGAACTGCTAGGAAATATTTTCTTACCCCAAGCCCAAATTTACCTTTTTACAATTTCCATCCATTTCTCTCAGTTATAACCTGTGGGATCAAACAAAAGAAATCTACCTCTCTTCCAGGTTACAGCTCTTCAGATCCTTGAAGACAGCTATTATGTATATCTTCTGTATGTCTTCTGCTTTCCAGGCTAAATACCCCCAATTCCTCCAGTCAAATCTTATATCAGATGAACTCAAGGCTCTTCACTTACTCGTTGTCCTGTGGACACTCTGCAATTTATCCATGTCCTTCTTAACATGTGGTGCCTAGAACTGAACACAGTAATGTACTCCAGGTGTGGTCAGACCAGAGCAAGAGCATATCAGTTTTCTTTGATTGCTAGTTTTCCATCATTAAAATCCCAAAACTTTTTTCTAACGCATTACTGTCAAGTCATATCTCCTGACAGAGAGGGGTGAAAGAGAGAAAAGAAAATGGCACTTAGCTCAGTAGGAAAGGGTGGGAATGGCCGGCATTAGAGGCAAGGAAAACAGCCTTCTACTTGATTTATTATATGTATGGTGTATAGGTGGTGTAACAGTCAATTACTTCATTGCATAAATTCCCCTTTCCCCCTCATCCCACTCCCTCCAACTTTACCCATTTTCAATGACCAACAGTGGATTTCAAGCATGGACTGAGAGCAGAGAACTGAGGCTCCCTTTGTTACTTGCTAGCTATGTGATCTTGGGAAATACACTTCATCTTTTTTGGTTTTAGTTTCCTCATCTGTAATTGTATGGAACTAGTCTAAGGTCCTTTTTCAGCTCTAACTCTCTGATATGACACATCTTGTTGAATTTCTGCTTCCATTTGTAAATGTATCAAGCACTGAAGAGATGCTTATTTGGAGCACACTTAACTGACAACCTTAACTATCCGGAGCATAGCCAAGAAGACGAAATAAGCAAAAAAGAACTTCTATTGACCCCAATAGACACCACCAAGTCTATGAACTTGGCAATTTTACTCATGCAAACCTCTCACATCTGGACTTAAAACCTATTTGTTCATATTCTTTGTGCTTGGGGAAAGAAATGAAAGCAATGCAACAGCACTATGAAAAGATATTTAATAGCTTGGTAAAAGAGGCACAAAAATGTTAAAGAAAATAATTCCTTAAGATCATACATAATTGGCTGAATGGCAAAAATGGTACAAAAATTGAAGAAAATCTTTTTTTGGAAAATCAAAATGATCCAAATAGAGCATTTCAGCTTTAGAGGTACAAAACCTCACTGAAGAAAACAATACTTTAAAAATTAGAATTGATTCCATGAGATATCAAGAAACAATAAAACAAAATTTAAAAAACTGAAAAATAGAAGACTGTGAAATGTTTCATAGGAAAAAAAACAACCAAATTAGTAACTTATAAAGGAGAGATAACTTGAGAATTATTGGACTACCTAAAAGCCACAATAAAAAAAAGAACCTAGGCATCATATTTTAGGAAATTATAAAAAAAATTTGTCCAGATATCTTAGAACCATAAAACAAAGTAGAAATTGAAAAATCTGCTAGCTACCTTCTGAAAGAAATCCCAAAATGAAAACTCCTAGGAATATTATAGCCAAAATCCATAGCTCTCAGATCAGGGAGAAAATATTGCAAGTAGCCAGAAAGAAAGAATTCAGAATCCATGGAGCCACAGTCAGGAACACACAAGATTTATCCATTATCACTATAAAGAAGTAGAGGGCTTGAAATACTATTTTTAGAGAGGCAAAAGAGCTAGGATTACAACCAAGAACAACCTCTTCGGCAAAACATGTAATCCTACAGGGGAAAAATAGATATCTAATGAAATAGAGGACTTTTAAAGCATTCCTGATAAAAAGACCAGAGCTCAACAGAAAATTTTATTTTTAAATGCAAGACTCAAGTGAAACATAAAAAGTAAACATAAGAGATAAACCGTAAGGGATTTAATAAGGATTAACTATACATTACCATTAGGATATGGGCATGGGCATGGGCATAGACATAAGTCTATTATGTTGGGATGATTTCGAAAGATGAATGGAAGGGTTGCACTGGGAGAAGAATAAGGAAAATTATCTCCTTAATGCTATTCTACTGCCCCTTTGATGTAGTTCCCTTCCAACTTTGAAATTCTGTGATGCTGTGAAAAGCAGAATGGGCAGTTTCAGGAGGTAGTGGGGCCGTGATAGCTTAAAGCAGAGACTATATGACCATTTCTCAGATATGTTATAGAAGGGATTCCCATTCAGGTATGGGTTGGACTAAATTGCTTTGGGGTCCCTTGCAATCTTGTGATTTTGTGATTCTGGTAATCTCCCCAATTGGCATGGTTTAATTATCATTTCCATGAAAAAGACTGCCAAAACTATAGACTTCAAAATTTCACTGCATTTGGGAACTCAGTGACAACAGTACTTCCTCCTGTAGTGCAGATAACAATCCATCTATATGATATCCAGTCCTTACTTCTCACCTGAACTCTTAGCTTTCTAATTGGTCTCTCTGCTTCTGTTCCCTCCCTTCTGCCCCACAACTAATCCATCTTTGACATTGCAGCAAAATAGATTTACTAAGGCACAGGTTTAACCACATCATGCTCCTTCTATATGTGTTTATGTGTATACATTTTATTCTGCAGCCAATAAGAAGTGATAGACAGATAGATAGATAGATAGATAGATAGATAGATAGATAGATAGATAGAGATAGAGGTAAAACACAAGATCCTCAGATTGGGAATTGTAATGAGGGAAATTTATGCTCGTGATAAGGAAATATTTCCTAGCAATTAGAACTATCCCAAAATAGAATGGGCTGCCTTTTTCAACCTCTTCAGACTTATTTCGTGTTGGTATAGTCACAGGTGTAAACAATAAAAATACTGGGTTTTTAAAAAATTATTATACAGTTAACTAAATCTGGCATTCATGCATTTGCATATTGATATCCCTGAGATACTAAAAGAACTAAAGGGACAAAATTGATATGCAACTTGAATATTAAATGTTATGCCGTAAAAGAATGAATAGAAAACTGGAACATGTACCTTTCATAACTATAGCTGGGGGGAAATGATTGACCAAACAAGGGGAAAAGGTGATCACCAAAGACAAAATTTTTCTTGCATGAAATTGAAAAGCTTTTACATGAACAAAATCAACACAGTAAATCAAGGAAATCAGTTGAATGGGGGAGGGAGAGAAACCTTTGCATCAAATATCTCTGATAAGGGACTGATATCTAAGATATATAAGGAACAAACACAAATATTTAAGAACAAGAGCAATTCATCAGTGGATAAGTGGTCAAATGATATATGAACAAATAGTTCTCAAAAGAATAATTGCAAATGATTAACAACCACATGAAAGACTGCTCCAAATCTCTAATAACAAAAGAAATGTAGGTCCAACAAACTCTGAGGTTTCATGTCCCACCCAGCAAACTGGCAAAGGCTACAAAAACTGGGAATGGTCAGTTAGGTTCACATTCACTACTGGTAATGAATTTATCCAAACACTCCAAAAACAAATTGTAACTCTTCTAAGAGAGTTACTAAAATGCATATATCCTTTGGCCCAAAGACCCTACCACTAGGCATGCCCTCAAAGGTGGCTAAAGAGAAGAAGAAAGGACCTATGTGTGCAAAATATTTACAAAAGCTCTTTTATAATAGCAAAAAACCTTAGAAATATAATAGATGTCCATTTATGGTAGGAGTGATATCCTAACACTTGCCCTCATGTAAGTTAGGCTAATTTTTCCTGAAAAGAAAGTACAGGAGAATTGTCTTCTATGCTAAAGGAGTTGTGGACAGATAGGCACACTACTACATTGGTGATGGAGCTGTGAAATAGTACAACCATTTTGGAAAGTAATTTGGAATTATGCAAATAAAGTGACTAAAATGTCCATACCCTTTGAACCAGACTCCATTACTGGACTGATACTCCAAGAAGGCATTGATAAGGAAAGAAAAAACACCCAACAACCTATATGCTCTAAAATATTTATAGCAACACTTTTGTGATAGCTAAGAATTGACAACAAAGTAGATGTCCACCAATTGGGGAATAGCTAAATAAATTGTGATGCATAACTCTAATATAATATTACTATGTTATAAGAAATGAAGTGTGGAATGGATGCAGCAGAGCTCTTTGGCAATTTGGTGGTCAACTGAGCAGTTCACAGAAAATAAATGTATAAACTGAAATACATAGGATTTCATGTATAAAAGCATAAATGTATAAAATGAAATACATAGGATTACAAAAGAAAACCAATTATATTCAATTTATTTATCACAATTTTTTTTAATTCCCACATTCCAGGTTAAAAAGCTCTGAACCAGAAGATCCATGGAATCTCAGCTGGTTTATAATGGGATCTTCCACATATACATATATAATTGTGTTCATTGGAATACAACTGGCTACATGAATTCAATTTTATCATAAGTAAAGTCATATCCCCTGAACCATAATTTGGCTCAGTGAAAGCATTATAGAAAATAGCTTATAACAGGGTGGTCAGTCCTCTTTGTTCCACACCCAGTGTTCCAAAAGGGTTCCATTATCTGAATATGACTGTCCATGTGTGCATATGTACATACTATGTCCCCAGGGGGAAACTACTATAGACTTAATTAGAAAAATTAAGTCAATTAATACTTTTCTACTACTTCTTCATCAACATTCATATCTATACAAACATTTACTTGGCATATCTCTCTCCTAAAATAATGTACCTGATCCAGATGCATCACTAATTAGATTAATTGTTATACTTGTTTTAGTAATGTCTATCCTTTTTCCTTCCTCTCAAATCAATTAAGTGTATATGCTAACATTCATTAAGTGCTTCAATATTATCCACTCCATGTCCTTCTACATCCTGCCTGATGGGTTCGGGTTGTTGTTTTTGAAATCCACGAATAGAAGCCAAGAATAAGATCATTCTGATTTTTAAGCTAAATCAAAATGATGACTTTAATAGTCTTTTTTATTAATTTATTTTGTCTTTTCAACAGTCACTTCCATAAGCTTTTGAGTTTTAGATTTTTCTCCCCCTCCCTCCTCACCTTACCTCCCCAAGATGGCGTGATATCTGATATAGGCTATATGAATACATTCTTATTAAACATATTTTCACATTAGTGATGTTGTAAGTAAGAATTCGAACCAACAGGAGGAACTACCAGAAAGAGGAAACAAAACACAACAGAAGAAAAAAATAGCAAACAGTATGCTTGATCTGCATTCAGGCTTCGTAGTTCTTTCTTTGGATGTGGATAGCAAATAGATCCCGGCATTGCTGAGAAAGGCTAAGTCTATCAAAGTTAGTCATTGCACAACGTGGCTGTTACTGTGTACAGCATTCTCCTGGTTCTGCTCACTTCACTCAGCATCAGACCATACAAGTCTTTCCATGTTTTTCTGAAGTCTGCCCGTTCATCATTTCTTACAGCACAATAGTATTCCATTACATTCATATACCACAACTTGTTCAGCCATTCCCCAACTGATGGGTATCTTCTCAATTTCTAATTTTTTGCCACCATAAAAAGAGCTGCTATAAATATTTTTGTACATGTGGGTCCTTTTCCCATTTGTATGATCTCTTTGGGATATAGCCCTAGAAGCGCTATTGCAGAGTCAAAGGGTATGCACATTTTTATAGCCCTTTGGGCATAGTTCCAAATTACTCTCCAAAATGGTTGGATCATTTCACAACTCCACCAATAATGCATTAGTGTTCCAATTTTCCCACATCTTCTCCAACATTTATCATTTTCCTGTTTTGTCATGTTGGCCAATCTGATAGTTGTGATGTGGTACCTCAGAGTTGTTTTAATTTGCATTTCTCTAATCATTAGTGATTTAGAGCATTTTTTCATATGACTATAGATGGCTTTAATATCTTCATCTGAGTACTGTCTGTTCATATCCTTTTACCATTTATCAATTGGGGAATGACTTGTATTCTTATAAATTTGACTTAATTCTCTATATATTTTAGAAATGAGACCCTTATCAGAGACACTAGTTGTAAAAATTCTTTCCCAATTTTATTCTTTCCTTCTAATCTTGGTTGCATTGGCTTTGTTTGTGCAAAATGATGATTGTCTTAAGAAAGAGTGAGAATTATGAAGAACTAGAACTTTCTGTGGAAGTCAACTTAGAGACAAACACTAGAAAACTTACCCTCATTCCAGGCAAAGATAAAATTTAGGGGCAGCTAGGTGGCACAGTGGATAGAGCTCTAGCCTTGGAGTCAGGAGGACCAGAGTTCAAATCCAACCTCAGACCAAATACTTGACACTTACTAGCTGTGTGACCCTAGGCAAGTCACTTAACCCCATCGCCTAGCAAAAAAAAAAAAAAACAAACAAACCAGAAACAAAGATAAAATTTACCCATGCAGTGATAGAAAAAAAATATCTACAAGCATATCTGGTGTTAAATGGCAATTATAGAATTTTGGGTTAAGTAGGAATCAAAAAACAAAACTAATGAGTTGTAAAGCAAACAAGGAACAAAAAGAAAAAAAATCAGTCAATGTCTATATAAAATATAACAAACGTGGTGTCACACAAATTGGTACTAAGGTGTTTTTTTTTCTGCCTGTCTGTGCATTTCTAATGTCTGTCAATGCCAAATGGAATACAGCATGGCAAAACTAAAAACCATAGAAATGAATAGATCTTCTGGGATTGGAAAATGAAGCAGGAAGTTTCCCTAAAAGCAGTAGCTTTTGCTATGCTCTATGACAAAAGTTAAAAAGAGAGATAATGGCAAACTCATTAACCAAGGAGTTTCTCTATGCTTTAGAAAGGATTTCATTTGGATATGGTTTAGGAATAATTCCATTATTTTAGCCAGTTCCACACTGCTTAGCAGCCACAGGAAAATGGATCATGAGGAATTTCTAAGACATGTTTCAGAGAAGGAAAAAGCTGATCAATTAGTCAGAGTCAAAGTCAATAAACAGTTATTAAGCACCTACTATGTTCTAGGCACTGTGCTAAGCACTAAGAATACAAAGATAGGTATAAAAAAATGCCTGCTTTCAAGGAGCTCACAAAAGTGAAATTGACGGTTCTTGGCAACAGATTTGGGCAAATCATTTATGCTCTCTGGGCCTTGGTTTCCTTTTCTGTAAAAAGAGTGAATTGGACTAATTGATCTTTAGCTTATATGATCCTAAAATGCTATAATTCATGCTATAAAATGCTATAATGTACAAATGCAAAATTGGGGAAAATAGATCATTTTTCTTACCCCATTGGGTGTCTTATGGTTACATAATTTTATTATAACCTGCAAACTATGATATTTGTTGGATTTATGATTTCTTCTTTGTGTGTTCTCCCTTCACTGTTAAATATCAGAACACTTCTACCATGACTCCTGTTGGTATCCTTCCATGATGTTCTACCCAACATGCTGGAGGTTTTCCTCTAAGGGTTGGTTGTTTTTCGTTTTGTTTTTCCTAAGACTGGGTCTCCTTATTTCACCCAAACTAGAAATACAGTAGCCACTCATAGGGTGATCCCAATATTAATCAACCCAGAAGCTTTAACCTGCTTCCGATTTATGACCTGGCTTGATTCTCCCTTCCTTAGGCAGCCTGGTGGCCCTTTGCTCCTAAAGGCTAATAGGTTGCTATTAGGGCCAAACCAAGTGTAGACACCTAAAAGGCTTTAGCCCTACTGCAGCTCAGAACTTCCAAACTGAAATAGTCCCCTAGCCTCAGCCTCCTCAGCTGCAAGGATTATGGGTATGGGCCATCATACCCATCTCTCATATGTTGTATATACTATACAACACTTGTCTTCTCCACTACATGGCCCCCATCCTTTTTCCGGGCATGTATATCCTTCATTACATCTTTTATGACATTTGTCTGACTAGAATTCATATTTTGGGGCAACAAGGTATAATTTATTAACTTATTAGGGCACAATTAGGAGTCTTTGACTCTAAAATTATAATAATAACAATAATGATAACAACTAACATTTATATAGTGCTTATTACATGCCAGGTACTGTGCTAAGTGCTTTACAATTATAATCTCATTTGATCTTCCTAACAACCCTGGGAGGTAGGTGCTATTATTATCTCCATTCTACAGATGAGGAAACTGAGGCAGACAGAGGTTAAGTAACTTGCCTAGGGTCACACAGCTAGTGAGTATCTGAGGCCAGATTTGAACTCAGATCTACCTGACTCCAGGGCTAGTGCTCTATCTATCTATCCACTGCGCCACCTAGTCACATCATTGCAATGTGTTGGAGGCTACTTACACCATTGTTCTTCGGGTTACCTTCAGTTTTGGCTCTTTGAAAGTCACAGATTTTCTTTCATTCATCGTCATTCAATTGAAGTGAACAAGCATCTGTTAAAATGTGTTCTATGTGGGCTGTTGTTTTGTTGTTTTAGACATGTCTGACTCTTTGTGTCCCCTATGAGGGTTTTCTTGGCAAAGATACTGGAGTGGTTTGCAATTTCCTTTTCCAGCTCATATTACACATGAGGAAACTGAAACAAATAGGGTTCAATGACTTGCCCAGGGTCACACAGCTAGTAAGTGTCTGAGGCCAGATTTGAACTTAGGTCTAACTGACTCCAGGGCCAGTGTTCAATCCATGTGCCCCAGCTGCCTCAGACTATGTGGGTAGCTGAGAGCACAAAGGCAGAAATTAGAAACAGTGCTTGCCTTCAAAGAAGGCAAAGAACTGGGAACATAGCTTCTACTGCCAATCAGCATCACTGGGAGAAAATTGATGTTGAAAATGGACTTGTACGTCAGGGAGGAGCTTGGGGTCTTTGTAAGCCCTCTTCCCCAAGCCCTCCACCCACAATTTCTCAAATGCAACCCAGCCCATTCTCCCTCTCCTATTAAATTCTTGTCCAAGATCATTTCACATTTTCATGGTGACTCTGAAAACCCTTGGATATTCTTTGAAAAATTACAAAGTTGAAAATCTGGATTCAAAGGCTCTCATAGGTCTGCAGAGCAGGTTTGGAGGGAGAGATGGGGAAGTTAGGGGGAGAGAATGCTAGAACATTTCTAAATGTTGAGGATCCTAACCATGAAGACGATCCTCACTGTAGAACACGGATCTATAGCTGGAAGAGACCTTAGAGGCCATTGAGGTCAATACCCTCATTTCATAGACGAGGAATGAGGCACAGAAAGGATTTGCCCAGGATCACACCTCTAATATTCTGAGGCAAGATTTGAACACAGATCTTCCTGATTCCAAGCCCAGGACCTTGTCTACCACACTGCCTTGCTAGGATAGCAAATTGAGAACAAATAAAAACAAACTTGAGCATATTTAAGGTAGGATATGATTTCAAATTTTTTCAGTTACCATATTATTTTCTAGTCTTTTTTTGTGCCAATGCTAATTATTGAGGACAACTTTAGTTTTGAGATGTTGCCATTATTAAAATTAAGCATGGAGTTACTATTCAAATGTTCTTGCCATGCAGTTGAATAGTGAGAAGTTCTACTGAATTTGAGGCTACCTTCAAGTTTGAGGTCCAGATCCAAGGGCTCTCCTGTCTTTTTCTATCCCCTCCCTCTTCATCCCTCCCTTGGTCCTTTCTGGGCTGTAGGCTGTCTTTTACCATATTGTTAGATACATGGTGGGTAGCAGTGTGGACACATTTCATCAAAATCAGAATCAGGGATATGTTTTCCCAAGTTCTCATTTTTTTAAATGCCATTCAATAGAGAACTACAAATATTTGCTGCTTCAAAGCCTGACAAACAGATGGAAAATTCCACCTGGAAAAATGTGCACTATTGCCAGGAAATAAAACTTTGTATAATAACACTTAATGATGCCCAGTATAAACCACCAGACTGTGTGTTATATAAACTCTACTAATGTATTAGAAAAGGAGTGGCAGATAAAAAGATCATGGTTGATTGGTTCACATATGGGACAAGGAAGAAAAAAACCTTGATTTTCAAGTCTAACCATGTCAAGGTATGACAGTTAAGTGGGTGAAATTAATGATGCCCTCCAAAATAGCGTGCAGCACACAGGGAGGGGTAAAAGAGGAGGGAAGCTCCAGAGAAGCAGGGTGCTGCCTTACAGATATTCATGCACTTGGAGTTAATGCCCCTCCCTTGTTTCTCCTCCGGCCTGGAGGACACCACTTCTATACTGTGGCAATCTTGACACAACTTCAAGGGGCCATATGCCTTGATGAAATCCCCTTAAATAAGCAATATTCTAATGGAGCAATGCCGAGAAAAAATAATACTGGACCTCACAGCAAACCATAGAGCTCATCATGCTTATTACTAACAATTAAATAAATGGCCCCCTTCTACATTTCCACCACCATCAATTCAATTCATTCAACAAGAATTTATTAGTTGCCCACTGTTTGCTAGGCATTGGGGATGCAAAGACAGAAAATGAAAGTGTTCTTGCCCTCAAGAAACTTACCTTCCAACAGGTGCAATAAGCATGAGGGAAACAGATTTACCTGAAATAGGAAGGGTGTAATGATATGGCAGAAAAAAACTCTAGGGTTGAAGAAAGAGGGCCTGAGTCCAGAACGAAACATTTGGTACCTGTGTGGCCTCGGGCAAGTTCCCTCACTTCCCTGGGCCTCAGTTTCCTCATATATGTTAAAGTAGAGTTCTCATCTCAGAGCTCACACTTGGATTTAACAAGTTCAGCCACCTACCTGCCACCCCCTACCCCCCTCAAAAAAAAGATATTGGAAAACACCAAAACTAGAGGATTGAAAAGAGCATTGGATTTGGAATTAGAAAATCTGTGTTTGAATGTCATCCCTAGTATAACAACAACAATAATAATAATTTTATATAGCACTTGGTATGTGCCAAATATTGTGCTAAGAGCTTTACAATTATTATCTTAGTTGACTCTCAGGACAACCTTGAGAGTTTGATGCTATTATTATCCTCATTTTGCTGATGAGGAAACTGAGGCAAACAAAGGTTAAGTGACTTGCCCTGAGCCACACACACACAGTGTCTGAGATCCAATTTGAACTCAGGTCTTCCTGACTCCAAGTCAGGTGTTCTATCCACTGTGCCACCTAACCATGTGACTTGGGGTTAAATTATTTCCCTTTTATGAACCTCAGTTTTCTCATTTGTAAAATGAGTAGACTGATGATCTTAAGAGTCTGTGTTTCTGACTTTCATATGTATGTATGGCTGTGTATGTGCATGTATATGTGGGAAGGGGTCTTCATCTAGGGCACTCTGTTCAAGTGAGCTTCCAATCCACTCGAAATTATAGGTTGTAAGGAATAGATAACAGAGAAAAACAGAGTTAAATATGTGGCTTTTACAGACTTGGAGTGAATCATTTGCATATGAAAGGGTCAGGAAACTTAGCAGTGGATTGACAGGAGAAAATGAAGCCCTCAGGTGTGTATGTCTTTTCTCCATGAACTAATTGACACGGCCAAATGGAAGAGACAGAGTTGAAAAGTCGAGAAGTCTAGTGTATGAGCTAGTCCAAATGTAAAGTCAAATGAAATTGAGTTAGTGAGAAGAGCTAAACTCCCACTCCAGTGAAAGTCGTCATGTACTTCTGCTATAAGATACCACTGCCAACTATTGTGGGGTGGGAGAAGAGAGAAACTCTCTTTGCCCCCATGCACTCTCAAAGAGGCACAAGGGAGAAGGTGAAGAATAAATTCATGAGATATATTATTCCTTCAAAGCTGATGTTCTTCTCAACTTGACTGAGTTACTCAAAAGCTACCAGGGCCAACTTCTCTTCTTCTTAACTATTGAGTAATGGCCTCATTACGCATGTCAATGAATAGCATGTGGTTTGTTTTGTTTTTTGTCCATAAGCCCTCATGACTGACAGTATCAAAGGCCTTGGTCAGATCTGCAAACATTGTGTACAGACCTCTGTTCTGCTCTTGACATTTCTTCTGGAGTTGTCAAGCAGCAAACATCATATCGACCATTCTTCAGCCCTTTCTGAAGCAACACTGGCTCTCAGGTAGATGACCATCTTCCAGGTGAAGGATCAGCCTATTTAGGAGGACTCTGGCAAAAATCAATGGCTGAGAGACCCCCATGTGATTATCATAAGACAATCTATTTCCTTTACCTTTATAAAGTCAATTTCATGGTGGCATGCTTTCCCAGGTTCTGGAGAATGGACAATGCTCTTACACTTTCCCAGTCACCAATGGAATAAAACAAGGCTGTGTACTTGCTCCCATGCTCTTTAGCATGATGTTTTCAGCTGTGTTCTCAAACACTTTCAATGAGGATGAACACAGAATCTAGGTCAGCTACCACACTGATGGTAAATTCTTCAACCTGAAAAGGCTACAAGCTAAGATCAAAATGGAGGTAATGTTGGTGCATGATTTTCTGTTTGCAAATGATCGTGCACTCAGTGCAGCCTCTAAAGTTGAGATGTAACAATGAATGGGGGACTCTTCTCAAGATGGCAGAGTAACAGCAAGAAGAATAGCCTAATTCTCTCACAACTACTCCTACAAGGTTAAAAATATTTTTAAAGTACTAGACTGCAAAATGATCAAGAAATCCAAGGAGGAACAACAGTAAATGACTTTTGTTAGTACATATCAGCACAAAGAGTCAGAAACCTTAACCTACTAGGGAAAGGATCCATACAGAAAAGCCTAGTACAGAAACACAGTTGACAGAAAGTTTCTAGTCAACAGACCAGGAGTGAATCAGGGAAGCCTAAAGTTGATAGGTGTATGTTGGAAGCAGAGACACACGAGCCCTAACCAAGGTTTAGCCACAGATGTGTGAAACATGCATGTAGGGGCACCTAGGTGGTCTAGTGGATAGAGCACCGGCCCTGAAGTCAGGAGGACCTGAGTTCGAATCTGGCCTCAGACGAAATACTTGACACTTACTAGCTGTGTGACCCTGGGCAAGTCACTTAACCCTAATTGCCAAAAAAAAAAAAAAGAAAGAAAGAAAGAAACATGCATCTATGTCATTCTGACCTCAAACTGCAGTCACAAGTCTGTGGAGCTAGGACCAGGGAGGGGGCAATTATCAGGGAGTACACTGGATCTAGCAGAGACTATCTTACGTAGACCACTCTCAGGCATGGACCACCCCCAGCCACAGACCAACCTATAGACCAACACAGTGTGGACTACCTGGGATAGACCACCAAAGTGAAAACCATCTTTTTATAGTCTTTAATAGATAACCTGGAACACTGCACTTACTAGTAAGGTAAATTTTAAGTTCATTGAGAAACACAGTACTTATTATTCAGAACCCAGAAAAATACAGATGTGTACCAAGAAAGGCCTCACAATTTCTTTCAGAAGTATACAGAGCCTGGCACTGACACTAAACTTGGATTCAGGAAATAAGGCTGGAAAAATAAGGAAACATGACAAAACATCAATAATAAAGTAACATTATGGAGCCAAGGATGCTCAAGACTCAAATCCCAAAGACAATAACTCCACATCACCTACAACCAAAGCCTCAAAGAAAATCATAGATTTGCCACAAACTCTACTGAAATATCTAGACAAAATGAAGCAATGGTTTTTTTTTGTTTTGTTTTTTTGGTTTTGGGGGGTTTTTTGGGGTGAGACAATTGGGGTTAAGTGACTTGCCCAGAGTCACACAGCTAGCAAGGTGTTATGTGTCTGAGGCTGGATTTAAACTTCAGGTCCTCCTGACTCCAGGGCTGGTGCTCTATCCACTGTGCCATCTAGCTGCCCCAAGAGTTTTTAAAAGATCATATAAATGAAAAACTTTAAAGTTTTGGAAAGCACTAGATGGTAGGTATTTATTATTGTTATCATTATCATCACAGGACATAACAGAAGGAAATACAATCATTACATGAACTTGAATAGGCTAAATTCACCTATAAAATGGAGGACAATATATCATTCACAAGAAACACACTGGAAACCAAGATTCAGGAGTTAAAATAAGGGGCTGCAAGCAAAAATTTTTATACTTCAGGTGAATTTTTAAAGGGAGCAGCAATCTTTATCTTAGTAAAACAATAAATATAGCTATGATTTCAAATGGTTAAAAGTGCAACTATATTGTGCTTAAAGGCACCACAGACAATTAATTAATAACAATACATAAATATGTATTATATATATATAATATATAATATATATATATATATATATACCAAATGCACAGCACATAGGTACTTAAAAGTTAATTGAATTACAGGAAGAAATAGACAGTAAAACTTCAATGTATCCCTTTCAGACCTAAATATATCTAGCCAAAAGATAAACAAAAAAAGGAGTTAAAGAACTGAAGAGAATTTTAGAAAAATTAGATATGTCAGATGTCTGGTGATTACTGACTGGGAAGAGAATGGAATAAGCATATTACTCAGTAGAATGTGATACCTTTTGGCCATGTACAAGGCCATAGAAACTTGAAAAACAAATGCAGAAAAGAGAACTATTACACACATACTTTACCTACCAAAAGACAGGATTAGATTAAAAATTAATTGGAGAATAAAGAAAATACTAAAGAAAAATACTAAAAACCCATGAACAAGTCATGAAAATAATAGGACATCTCTTCCAAAAAATGACAATAATGGGAAAATATAGCAAAATCTTTGGAATGTAGCCAAAGCAGAACTGAAAGGAAAATTCATATCTCTAAATACTTCCATCAACAGTAAAGGAAAAAGAAGAAATAAATGAATTGATCAGACAACTAAGAAACCTAGAAAACCAAAAAAATTTCAAAAACTCAATAAACATTGTTCTAAAAATCAAAAGGAGAGATTAACCAAATTGAAAGTAAAAAAATTGAATTGATAAAATGAAAATTCTTCTCTTTAATGACAATGAAATGTGTAAATCTTTAGTTAGTCTAGTTTAAAATGATAGAGAGGCTCTTGCAGAGCCAAGACAGCAGATTACCTTCCCCTTTATCATCCCCACCCCTGCCTATTCCTTATTTTTTTTTTTGGTCCCCTCCTCCTTCTGTTTCCCTATTGGGTAAGTTACATTTCTATACACAACTGAGTGTGTATTCTTCCTTCTTTGAACCAATTCTGATGAAAGTGAGGTTCAAGCATGCCCACCACCCTTCCCCCTCATTTTCCCTTCCACTGCAAAAACTACTCTTCACACAACTCTTTTTTTGTGAAAATTTTCCCCATTCTACCTCTCCCTTTCTTATTTTTCCAGTTCATTCCTACTCTAAATCACTATCCCCACACCCACCTGGCTGAACTCTCCCAATATTCCTCTCCAAACAACTTTTTAAAATACTTCAATCAAATTTTAGAGCAGCACAGCCAACAAAAGATTGAGGTGAGACATTTCTCTGACCTAAGAAAACTTAAGAGGTTGGCAAGAGAAGTCTGTGGCACCAGCATGGAGGTCTGTCCTGAACCCTCACATGGCAGTGGCAATAATGATAGCTAAAGCAGCAGCAACAGCTTCAAGAGCTCTCAGCCTAGAGATAGTAAGGGGGTCAGACAACTGACCAAAAAGAGATTAGAGGAGACCCTTTGTTGGCACTGGGTACAGCTAGCTCTGATTGGCAACTTTATTTCCCATATGCAGTACTGGGTCAGTTCCAGGGCAGAGAGGAGCACTGTTTGTTGGTCACAAAGGAGCAAGGGCCCTGGACACAATACCAAAGCAAAAAAGAGTGCCAGAACTTGTGCTATAGGGGACAGGAGTCCTTCCTGGGTAAAGACCAGAATGCAGACCAGGAGAGCAATGACCATACTTCTCCCTGGATCACACCACCTTGGAAGAATTAAAAATTTGCAAACCCCCAGAACTAGCTTTGAAAACAGCAGCATGAAAAAGCCTGAAGCTTGGGACACTACATCTCCACCCTCAAATGAAAGGAACCCAACTTTAACATAAAGTTTAAGGTTCAAAAAATAGGCTGGAAAAATGAGCAAACAACAAAAAAAGGATCTGACCATAAAAAGCCACAATTGGCAGGGAAGACCAAGAAATAAACTCAGAAGAAGACAACAATATGAAAACAGCCACCAAAAAAACTTCAAAGAAAAATGCTAATTGGACCCAAGGCCAGCAAGAATTCCTGGAAGAGTTAATGAAAGAGATAAGAGTGGTAGAGGAAAAATTGGGAAAAGAAAGGAAAATAATACAAGAAAATTATGAAAAGAGAGTTAATAGCTAGGTAAAAAGAGGCACAAAAAATACTGAGAATAACACCTTAAAAAAAAAAAACAGAATTGGCCATATGGCAAAAGAAGCATAAAAATACACTGAAGAGAACAACTCCTTAAAAAGCAGAATTGGCAAATGGAAAAAGAGGTGCAAAATCTTACTGAAGAAAATAATTCCTTAAAAGTTAGAATTGGGCAAGTAAAAGATCATCAAGAAACAATAAAACAAAGTAAAAAGAATGCAAAAAAGAAGAAAATGTGAAATATCTCATCAGAAAAACAACTGATGTGGAAAAGAAATTGAGGAAAAATAATATAAGAATTATTAGATGACCTGAAAGTCATGATCAAGGAAAGAGCCTAGACACCATATTTCAAGAAATTATCAAGGAAAACTGCCCTGAAAGATTAGATCCAAAGGGTAAAATAGAAATTGAAAGAATGCACTGATCACTTTTTGAAAGAAATCCCAAATGAAAACTCCCAGGAATATTACAGCCAAATTCCAGACTTCCCAGATCAAGGAGAAAATACTTCAAACAGCTAAAAAGATATCATGGAGCCACAGCCGTGATCACACAAGATTCAGCAGCTTCCACATTAAAGAAGCAGAGGATTTGGAATATGATATTCTGGAAGTCAAAGGAGCTAGGATTACAGCCAAGAATCACTAACCCAACAAAACTGAGTGTAACCCTTCGGGGGAAAAAATTTGATATTTAATGAAATAGAGGGCTTTCAAGCATTCCTGATGAAAAAGCCCAAAGCTTAATAGAAAATTTGACATTAAAACACAAGACCCAAGAGAAGCATAAAAAGGTAAACATAAAAGAGTAATCATATGGGACTCAATAAAGTTAAACTGTTTACATTCCTATATGGGAAGATGATACATGTAACACCTAAAACCTTTATCATTATTAAGGCAGGATAAATGAGTTTACATAGACAGAAGGCATGGCTATGAGACAGTTTGTTGGAATGATCTCCCAAAAAAATGAAGGAGTAAGAAAGATGGATGAACTGGGAAAGGAAGAAAGAGAGAGATAGAATGGGGAAATTTTTCTCACATAAAAGAGGTGTGTAAGGAGTAGCTTTTACAGTGGAAGGGAAAATGAGGGAGAAGGGTGGTGGGCATGCTTGAACCTCACTTTCATCAGAATTGGTTCAAAGAGGGAAGAATATATATACACACTCAGTTGTGTATAGAAATGTAACTTACCAATAGGGAAATAGCAGGAAGAGGGGACAAAAATAAAGGAATGCGGGGGGGTCGTGTAATAAAAAGAAGGGCAAATTAAAGGAGGTGGTGGTTAGAAGCACGATAGGCTTTTGAGAAGGGAGAGGATAAAAAGAGAGAGAGAGAGAAGAATAAACAGAAAAATGGGATGGTGGGAAATGAATAGTTAGTAATCATAACTGTGAATATGAATGGGATGAGCTCTCACGTAAAACAGAAGTGGAGAGCAGAATGAATTAGAAACAAGACTACAATAATATATTGTTTACAGAAACACACTTGAAACAGAAAGACACACCCAGAGTTGAAATAAAGGGCTGGGGCAGGATCTATTATACTTCAGCTGAAGTAAAAAAAAAAAAAAACAACAAAATAAAAAGAAGTAGCAATCATGACCTCAGACAAAGGAAAACAAAAATAGACTTAATTGAAAGAGATAATCAGGGGAACTACATTATGCTAAAATGTCCCATAGACAGTGAAAGAATATAAAAAAATTTTACAGCAAATTTATCTGATAGAGACTCATTACTCAAATATATATTGAGTATAGAATCAATTCAAACTTATAAACATAAGAACCATTCCCCAATTGATAAATGGTCAAAGGATATAAACAGGCAGTTTTCAGAAGAAGAAATCAAAACTATCTATAGTCATATGAAGAAATGCTCTAAATCATTATTGATTAGAGAAATGTAAATTTAAACAATTCTGAGGTACCACCTCACACCTAACAGAAAAGACAAAAGTTTAAAGGGATGAGGGAAAAATAGGTATACTACTGAACTACTGATGGAGTAGTGAACTAGTCCATCCATTCTGAAGAACAATTTGCAGCTATCCCCCAAAGGTTATAAAACTGTGCATACACTTTTGATCCAACAATACAGCTACTAGGTCTGTCTCCCAGAGAGACCAAAGAAAAATGAAAGGACCTATGTGTACAAAAATATTCATAGCTGCTTTTTTTGTGGTAGCAAAGAATTGGAAATTGAGAGGATGCTCATCAATTGGAGAATGGCTGAACAAGTTGTGGCATATGAATTTGATGGAGCACTGTTGGGCTATAAGAAATGATGGGGGTGGTGGATTCAGAAAAAAACATGGGAAAACCTATATTAATTGATGCAAAGTGAAGGGAGAAGGCCAGAACATCATTGTGCATACTAACAGCAATGATGTGATGATGATGAACTGCGATGAACTTGGCAACTCTGATCAATGCAATGATCCAAGACAATTCCAAAGAACTCTTGATGAAAAGATGCTATCCACTTCCAGAGAAAGAGAACTGATGAACGCAGTGCAAACTGAAGCATTATTTTCTCACTTTCTTTATTTTTCTTGTGTTTTTTTTCAAAATGGCTAATATGGACATATTTTTGCACGATTTCACTTGTATAATTGATATCATATTGCTTGTCTTCTCGGTGGGTGGGGGAGGGGTAAGAGTGAGGGAGAGAATTTGAAATTCAAAATTAAGAAAGAATGTTTAAAAATAAATAAATAATAAATTAAGTAAAATACACAGGGGGGAAAACCCAAAGAATAACCTCAGGGGTTCTTAACCTGGACTGAATATACTGAATAAATAGCTATATAGATAACTAGTTCAATACAATTAATATCATTTATAATAAAAAAGCCAGAAAAGAAAACCAGACTGACTGTATCACTACTTAAAAAGAAGAAACAAAAATAAGTTAGAAATCAGTTATATGTCTACAAAGCACAATTTAAATATCTACAAATATATAAAACACAAAGATTAATTGAATAAGAAATGGATAATTCCAATAATTCAATGTCAGAAAAAAATTGAACAAGGTATAAATGAAAAGGGGAAAAAAAAACACAAAACCCTGGACCAGATGTATTTACAAGTGAATTCTAACTTTCAAAGGATAATTAATTCCAGTATTACATAAACTGTTCACAATAGTAGAGGGATTCCTTCTATGATACAAATACAGTCTTGATACATAAACCAGGGGAGGATAAATCAAGGGAAGAAAACTATAGACTAATATAATTAATCCATACATGCACAGAAATTTTAAATAAAATACCGGAAGAGAGACCACAGGAACACATCATGAAGATTGTGTATTGTGACCAGATAAGATTCATACCAGGAATGCAGGGTTGGTTCAATGTTAGGAAATCTATAAACATAATAGACCATATCCATATCAATGAGTGGGCAGACTAAAAGCACATCCAAGTGATAGTCCATTTTCTCTTCCAATACTCAGCTACGTTTGTCAACCCATTCATAGCAAAGTCTGAGAAAGGCATACTATTTTTTCTTACATTCTATAAACTCATGAAGTAGATTGGGATGAATCAAATGGCAAGAGAGAGGTCCTCTGATCAACCCCTGCTGTTTCAATATAGTTTAAAATTATATGCCGGGCCTGAAGTAAGGAAGATTCATCTTTTTGGGTTTAAATTTGGCCTTAGACACTTACTGGCTATGTGACCCTGGGAAAGTCACTTAACTCTGTTTGCCTCAGTTTCTTCATCTGCAAAATGAGCTGGAGAAGGAAATTGCAAACCACTCCATTATCTTTGCCAAGAAAACTCCAAATGGGATCACAAAGAATCAGACGTGATTGAAAATAACTGAACAACAAAAAATATATATAATTCATAGTGACATGCAAAAATTCTGGAAAGTCTAAGACAGTAACGAAATAAAAAAGAAGTGTTAGATCTAAGAATTAGGAAGGTCTCATGGACTACGTATGATAATTTATTCTTGAAGAGTTCCCTCTATGACACCTTCAAAAAAGTGGTCATTCAGTTTTTGCTTGACCTCTAGGAAGGGATCCCATGACTTCAAGAGGCAGCCCTAACTTTGAAAAATTCTACTTTGGGATAGCTCTAATTGTTAGGAAGTCTCCCCTCTTCCTACATCAAGACCAAATTTGCTTCTGTTCAACTTTTATCTATTGCTCCTACATCTACCTTCTGCTACCAAACAAAATAAGATCCCTCTTCCTAAATGAGAATGTTTCAAATATTAGAAGCTATCTAGCATGTCTTTCCAAAGGCTTCTTCTCTCTACTAGGCTAAATAACCTCAGTTCTTTCAAATGATCCTAAACTAATGAAAATAAACAATTATGTGTTTAAAATATATATATTTTGTTAATGCAGTGTGTTATGTGATGGAGCATGCATGATTATTACTGGAGGGGAAAGAAAAGGGAATAATCATGTATTTAGTACCTAATATGTACCAGACACTGTGCTAAGTGCTTTATAAATATTATTTCATTAGGTCCTCACAACAGCCCTGTGAGGTAGATACTATTATCATCCCCATCTTACCATTGAGGAATCTGAGGGCTAAGTGATTTGTCCAAGGTCACACAGCTAGTATCTGAGGCCAAATTTGAACTCAGGTTTTCCTGAGTCTAGGCACAGTGCTCTAGCCATTTCCCCATCTAGCTGCCACTATTTATTATATTTATATTATGTTATATTGGGTTATAATATATTGTTATGTTACATTAAATTACATAATGTTATGTTACATTACCTTAAGTTTTGTTATGTTATCTTAGGTAATGTTATCCTATGTTATATTATGCTATATATCACATCATAAAATTTCCTATTATATTATTTTTATCTATATTATCAGTAGAGTGGGCAATTGGGAATACATTTAACTTTCTTTTTTTCAGTGTTTAATTCTTATTATATCAACCAATAAACATTTATTAAGCACCTACTATGTGCCAGGCACCACGCTACAAATATGGGAAACAAAAAGAGTCAAAAGAGAGTCCCTGCATTCAAGGAACTTAAGATCTGATGGGGGAGACAACAAACAAATATATACAAAGCAAGTTATATACAAGATGAATAGGTAATAATTAACAAAGCAAGGCACTGGAATTAAGAAGAGTTGGAAAAGGCTTCCTGTAGGAGGTGAGATTTTAGTTGGGACTTAATGGAAGCCAGATAAACCACTAGGCTAAACAGAGAAGGGAGAGCCTTCCAGAACAAGGAATGGCCAGGGAGAATGCTCAGAGTCATGGAATGTCTTGTTGGTGAAGTTGCCAAAAGACCAGGGTGCCACTTTAAGATATTGAATAAACTATCAGCTACAGTTGGTGTTTGCTATTTTTCTGAATCTTTTTTTCTCTTTTTTTAAAATTTGTTATAAGATAAAGCTTTCTGAGGAGATATGTATTTGAAAATAAAGGTGACATATAAAAAGACGTAAATAAAAATAAGATTTTTTTAATGGTACTGAGATTTCCATTTGAAATTAACCTCGGAGTGAAAGTCTAGTGAGCTGAATGTTATTTACAGATCACTGGAAACAGAAGCTGGAGAGTTCACATGTCTAGTAAGTTAGTTATATAAGGGCCTGTGATAGAGCTACCTACCATTACCCTGAATTTCAGCCATTTGGGTTTGACAACCATTGTTCTTTAAAAGCATGGCTAAATCCTTATTGCATCTTTCTTGCTCAAGGTAGAAATTAAGGATATTTAACAATATAACCCTGGGGAAGAAGTTTCACACAGAAGCCTCAACTGAGTTGGTAACAAATATCTATTAATTCTTAGGATTATATTATGTATATGTAAAGCATGGGTCTTTCAAACAAAATTGGTCCAGAGACCCTTAGGAACTTCAGTTCAGGGCCACACAGGGGATTCCATGGTGGCTCTGGTAAGGCAGGTCCAGACTACTGAGTAAACAGGACATAGAGGCATTTGGAACTAAAACCTCAGTGTCTCTTGTTTTCAGGGACAAGTGTCTGAGTGATAAACCTGTACCTTCTATAAATGGCACTCTCTTTCATGTGTCCCTGTGTTGGTTTATAGTAAGTGAGACTGTTCTTAATGGGTTGTAATGAGGAGTGTAATGTAATAGCCCCTGCTACTCTTTCCTTTTTAATGACTGACAGCTGCTATGTCTTAAATAATTTACGCATCAGCATTTCCTTCAGAGACTTCTATGTCTGTTTCCCTTTTAAGTTACAAAACCCTTCATTCATAAGCAAATATGCAGCTTGGAGCTAAGAGTTTCAAACCAAGCATTAATAGGGTCAATTAAGGCAAGAATTATGTAATTTGTTGAATACTTTAAACATAACAGATTAATTAGTGTTTCATCCCTGAAATTTCTAGAAGACTGTATATAAATATTATAAATGGAAAGACTGTCATTGTACTGCCCAGATGTCTGAAATCTATATTATTTAATCACCCAAAAAAGATAGTTAAGGAAAACATCTACTCATGGTTAAGTCTAAGAAACAGCAAGAAAATGAAACAGGAGAGATCATTAGTAAGAATGTAAAGAAATCTTCCTTTTTAAAGAATAGGATTGGGGTGGAAGTGGGGGGAGTGGAAAGAAAAAAAAAGGAAAAAAAAGAATAAAGAAATCTATATGATAACTTTATTACATATTTAAAAGGAATAGCAAATTGTACAAAATAGATTTGCCATTTCTTATGCAATTCTCTTTTTTAAATTATACTATGTTATGTAAATGCTTATTTTATTCCATTAATTAAAAATAAAATAAAATTTTTAAAAAATTAGGGATGAAAAAAACCTTGAGTCAGAAGGTATGTATAATCCCAACCCTACTGTGGCTCCTGCTAGTTGAAAAGACCCAGGGTGGCTCACAAAAACTAGTCTTTAACAAGGGCTCTTCCTCTGCCTAGAAGTCTAGAATGTACTAGTGCCCAGAACATACCAAATGAGATTTTTGAAAAAGTATCTGAGCTATAGTCCTGGAGTGACCCTTTTACATGGTTCATGTTATTTTGGAAAACCTTGCATGCCCTTTTCATGAATAGTATCAATGCTGAAACCTTATTATGGTATCTTCTATGCTGGCATCCTTCATACAACATTTGACCATTTTGTCTTTGAAAACAGGAGCTTTTACAAAGCACCTTACATCCTTAAGCATGCCAGGCTTTGAAGAATAATTTTGGTAGTTATTCTATATTGGTAGTATATAAATGGAGAAATTAAGGCAAAGAGATGAAATGAATTAATTGTAGTTGTAATGAGAATTACTAATTCTCCCAAGGTTGCTGACCCTTGTCATCTGCTTTATGCTGCCACATAATAGGTACAAATGATAATATAAAGAACAGCAGTGTGAGAAAAGGTTGCCTTGTCTAAGGACCCAGAACCAGAGAATCATAGAACCTCAGACTTAAAAGAGACCATAGAGTTCATTTGGTACAATCTCCCATTCCATTCATGGGAACTCTTTATAAGCTCTATGGAAAAAAGGCCAAGGTCTCCTACTGCATCCTGGCCACTGGACCCAGACGGTTCCAGAGGAGAAAATGAGGCCAGTGACTTTACACAGCCCTCCCTCGCTGAAATCCAATTGACTTGCAGGTCACGGCATCATCTTCCTAATGTCATGGTCTTTTTCAAGAATGAAGGACAAAACCACAGAAGCTTCATGACCAATAGTCATTTGGTCTATCCTTGAACACTTTTAATGACAGGGAACATTCTCTGAACAGAACTAATTGTTAGAAAGTTCTCATTTGAAGGGGCAGCTAGGTGGCACAGTGGATAGAGCACCGGCCCTGGATTCAGGAGGACTTGATTTCAAATCCGACCTCAGACACATAACACTTACTAGCCGTGTGACCCTAGGCAAGTCACTTAACCCCATTGCATAGCCAAAAAAAAAAAAAAAGTTCTCATTTGAACTGAAAATTGTCTCCCTGTAATTTCCATCTATTGCTTCCGACTTTCCTCTGGAGCAAAGCAGAATAAGTGTAATCTATCTTCCACATGACTATCCTTCATATGTTTGAAGACAGTTATCATCTCCTTGTTTTCCTTTTTCCAAGATAAAAATCCTCATTTTTTATAATCATTATCCATAAAAAATGTAGCTTCTAAAATTTCCAGCATACTAGCTGCTGTCTTCTGAAAATATGCTAAATGGTCAATTACCCTCAAAATCAGGTTTTTTTTTTAACCTGAGGTCCACAGACTCACAAGGTTTTTGTGAACCGATTTTAGGTCAGTGACCTTGGAGGAGAAAAAATTGCACCTTTATTTTCACTAAGGGAGAAGCTGGATGATGCAGTGAATAGAGCCCAGGTCCCAAGTCAGGAAGATATTACTTCAAATCTAGCCTCAGACACTTAACTAGCTGCGTGACCTTGGGTAAGTCATTCAACCCTATTTGCATCCTTCCTTATCTGTAAAATGAGCTGGAGAAGGAAATGGCAAACCACTCTAGTATCTTTGCCAAGAAAACCCCAAATAGGGTCAAGAAGAGTTGGACGTGACTCAACAACATTTTTCTTTTTTACCAAACTCTAATTGAAATTTAGTATTTCTCTGGGGCACCTAGATGGCACAGTGGATAGGATACTGGCCCTGTAGTCAGGAGGACCTGAGTTCAAATCCGGCCTCAGACCAAACATTTGACACTTACTAGCTATGTGACCCTGGGCAAGTCACTTAACCCCAATTGCCTAAAAAAAAAAGACAGAGATTGGAAACTATGTCTAATTTGGGGTAGCTAGGTGGCACAGTGGATAGAGCACCAGCCCTGAAGTCAGGAAGACCTGAGTTCAAATCCGGCCTCAGACTAAACACTTGACATGTACTCGCTGTGTGACCTTAGGCAAGTCACTTAACCTTGATTGCCTCACCAAAAAAAAATAAATAAATAAAATTTAAAACAAAAAAACTTAACTCTATGAATGTAGGCTACAAATATTACTCTGAGAATCAATTTGTAGGCTTTGACAGACTTCCCAAAGGCTTCATGACACGCAAAAAAAGATTACTACTCCCTGCTGTAAATCACAGCAATAAAAATTGAGCACAATACTCCATATGTTGTCTGGCCCACAAAGAGTATAATGAGATTATTTCCTGGATTGATCTAGATGGCATGCTTCTAGCAATTTAGCATAAAATTATGTCAGCTTTGGATCAGATATGTCAAATTGTTGGCTCATTTTAAACTTGTGATCAACTGGAAATCCTCAAATGTGCTCCATATGAACTACCATTAAGGCAGATCTTCCCTTTCTATACTCATACAGTTGTGTTTTGGTTTTTAAAGAAAAGTTGAGAACTTTGTACATATTCTTATTGCCTCTTATCTTATTAGCTTGGGATCATAATTCTAGCTTGTTGGTATATTTTTGATTATTGATTTTTGTTATCCAAGCTATTACTCATCTTTCCTAGTTTTTGCAAATCATCTTCAAATTGGGTAAATATGTCTTTTATGTCTTCATTCTAGTCACTGATGAAAATTTTGAACACAACAAGTCTGAGGAGAGGAATTTATAGCATGCCATTAGAGATCTTCCTTTCTGTTGACACCCATCCATTAATCAACATTCTTTGGGTAAACTTCGATTAACTATGTCTCTACCTAACTTGGCATTTAGGATACATTTCTTCCATTTAATATGAAAGGATCATATGAGAGACTTGTTCAAATATGTAAATGTGTGTGTGTATTAGAATAGTAAGATCCTCAGAACTGGAGAGGTTGCATTCCTCAGGGTCTTACACAAGGTATACTAGCTAGAAAAGCATCCTGCATACAATAGGCTTTTCAAAAAATGTGGAAATGGAATGGGGGTTAAAAATCAGGAGGAAGTACGTTGGTTGTCAGATGACATCAGAAAAGACCCAGACTCAATGTAAGACTAAGTTCTTCAGGGTGACATCTGATGAGTCAAAAATGAGGCATATGTGGAAGAGCTGGTACTTCTTTCAGTCTATAGTACCTGTGTCATCCCTCCCTTTCAATCTCTCAATGTGACAGCAGGATGCACTGACAGCTCCTGACAGGTGTGTCTAGCTCCATCCAGATACATTTAAGTCTGTTTATATCCTTTACTGTTGTTGTTGTTGTTTTTGTTGAGTCATTTCAGGTGTGTCCAACTCTTCGTTACCCCATTTAAGATTTTTTTGACAAAGATACTGGAATGGTTTGCCATTTCCTTCTCCAGTTCATTTTACAGATGAGGAAACTGGGACAAACAGCATTAAGTGACTTGCCCAGGGTCACAAAGCTAGTTAGTGTCTGAGGTTGGATTTGAACTCAGGAAGATTGGTTGGTTGTTGTCCTTCATTCTTGAAGAGGACCAAAATAACATTACTCTGCTAGAGTCAAGGTACAGTGTGTCTGACTGTGGCTGATCAGATCAATAAGTGCTCAGAATCCACTGCGCCACCTAGTTGCCTTGCTTCTATTCTTAAGACCCAAAACATCTCTGTTGAAAAGCTGTCTCTATTACCACTGTGCGTGTCCTTATGCCTCAAAACCAAAGAATGATCAAGCCTGAGTCCACCTACTACTCCAAGTTTTCTGCAGTGACTCATTCCTTAGATATCCTCTTACCTCTACCCTGAGTGAGTAGAATTTGCTCCAAAATCCTATCATAACAACTTTTGCATCACCATTTTTGTTATACATATAATAGTAACATAGACAAACCCACCACCAACAAAAAAAGTGTCATCTTGTCAGATGAGATGGGAGAACAGATGTTGTGACTCCTAGGAGGCCAAACCAGTCTTTTCTGAATTTGACCCTGTGGTTTTAAGGAACCTGAGTAATTCTAATCTGCCTGGAAGACCTTTAAGCCAGTCTTCCTTTCCCTGCCTGAATGTGTTATGTCTGGACATTTAATCACTCTGTGGTGGTGGTGGGGAGGGGGTGCAGTGGCTGGGAGGGAGGGTGCTGAGGAAAGTGTCCATTTGCAGTCTTCCACATTACGCAACAGATGGCTCTGGTTGCCCTGGATTCATTTAACAGCAATGTTGGTTTCTTCCTCTATTTTTTTGCATTCTGAGAAATCTAATAGAAAAATCATAAAGCCAGATCTGGAAAGACAACAAAATATGCAAATAGACCAGAAGGGTTATGGGGAAAGAGGCTTACTAGTGCATTGCTCTCGGAACTTTGAGTCAGTGCAACCATTTTGGAAAGCATTTTGAAATTATGCAAATTAAGTAACTACAATGGCATGTTCTTTGAACCAGAGATACTACTGCAAGGCATATACACCAAGGAAGTCATTGATAAAAAGAAAGTCCTCATATGCATCAAAATATTTATAGCAGCACTTTGTGTAGTAGCAAAGAACTGGAAACAAAGTAGATGCCCATTGACTGGAGATGGCTAAACAATTTGTGGTACATGAATGTAAGAGTATATTACTATGGTATAAGAAATGATGAAAGTAATGAATAAAGAGAAACATGGAAAGATCTACATAAACTGATGCAGAGTGAAGTAAGCAAAGCCAAGAAAGCAATATAAACAAGATCAATGGTGAGTACAATCACCACAAAATAATCAAAAGTGGATGTTGCAGAGCTACAAAGAGCAAACATGGCTCCAAAGAAGAGTTACAAGAAGATAGCTTCTACCCTCCTTTGCAGAGGCTAGAGGTCCTTTGGTATTAAACATAGTATGTCCTAATTTTCAGTTTTTTTCCAATATACTGATTAGTTTTATTCACTTTTTTCTCTTTTTCTTTTAAAAAATATTTTTGTCATATGGGGTGGATCTTTGGGAAGGGAAGGAAAAGGGACATAGGGTGACATTTAGATGATGTAAAAATAAAACATCAATAAAAATTTAATTTTTTTTTAAAAATCATTCAACCACAGATCTTAGAACTGACAGTACACTCAAGAGATCACATGGTCAGGTCCTCTACCTTCAGGCTAATCAGATGCTCTGCTCTATCTCTGATCTTATCAATGTACCTCAATTTAACATTCAGAACTACCAATAACAGGAAAAGATTATTTTTCTTTTTTGAGAAATATGAATGTTTCGCATCACAATGGAGTTTAAGCATGACCATGACATATTTGGTATGGATAGCACATAGGCTGATGTCCCCAAATGGACCAACCAGGTAGACTTCACTTGCCTCCAGTCAAATGCTAGTTGATGGACTCTGGAGACACAGTTCTATTGTGAAGTTTTAAGCAATTTCATGCACCAGACACTAGAAGAGAAGTTTGCCAATTGGATGTTCCATGGATTTCTGACAATGTCTGATATTTTTGGAGAGTTCAATACTCAACCTGTCGCAGTATTTACCCATCCCGGAGTGCTGACATAGACTAGATTTGTTGAATAAGCTACACATATAGAAGTCACTTCCCTGAGTACAGTTTATACCCTGAGATTTCATAACGCATAACATAGCAGTTCTCAGTTTAAATTGTGTCTGAGAAGGTGATAATGTTAAAGACCCAGTCCTGGGAAAGGTGGTAGAGAAAAGTGGAAAGGAAACAATTCTCAGGGCATAGAAACCCATTATCTCTTTATTAGTGTTAGCAAAATTTACCAGTGACTAAAACCTGTAGGGTTTCCATTTCTCAAAGACTGATTTCATCACATTTTCTCCTGAGGTGAACAGTCGTCCACGTTAGCAGGAAGAGAAAGAACAAGATTGGGATGGACTTTATCAAAGGGCAACCAAGCATTTGGCCAATTGGTCTTTGGAAGTACAGGGCCTGGAAAGCTGTAGTGGTCTCCTGCCTGCCTTTTGAGGTATCTGGGCCGTACCACAAGCAAAGGTACAGGAGAGGAAAGGCAAAAGCAGTTGAAAGTATCTCTTGTAAATAAGGATGCTCCACAAACCATACTATATTGAACATACAAATTGAGCTGCCAATGGTACTGGCCTCAATCACTTTCATGTCTTGATGGTCTGGATACTTACTTTTATCATCATCATCATTATCATCATCATCATCATTATTATTACTAATACTAATAATAGCTAACATTCATATAGTCCTTTAAGTTTTACAAAGTTCTATAGAATTTTTAATTACTTAATAGAATATTTAATCCTCACAACCCTGGGAGGTAGGTACTATTTATTATTCCCATTTTTATAGAAGAGGAAAACTGAAGTTAACACAGATTAAGTGACTTTCCCAGGCTCACCCAGCTAGCAAGTGTCTGAGGCAGGATTTAAACTCAGTTCTTGCTGATGCCAATATTCTATTCACTGTACCACCTAGCTAGACCTTCCTTATCTGACACCCTGACCCTGTCAGTCCCCTGAGTCCTTGCCTGGATTCAGATGCTGACTCTGCTATTTTCTAACTATATGACCTTGGGTAGTCATTTCACTTCCTAAGCCTTTGTTTCCCTAACTGTAAAATGATGGAGTTAGACTGGCTGATTCCAAAGGTCCCTTTCGGCTCTACATCCTATAAGGTGCTTTCCAGAAAGGCATACCTCCACATGATCTGCTGAAGTTTTCTGAGCCACCTTCTGGAGATTTGACTGCAACTATGCCCCTAGGGATTCGTAACATCAATGTCTGTTAGGTGACCTGGGATCTTGGCAGATCAAATCCGTGATCACCACAGCTGAAGAAATTATCTATCTTGCAAATGCAGAACACCCAAGCATAATTCTTCTTCCTGGTAAAAGTGCTTGGAATCCTTAATCCAGGCATAATTGTAATCCAGGTCTAGGCATTTGAAAACTGATATCCCATGTGTCTGGCAGACAGATAAGTGCAATCAAAGATTTCCTTGTGACAGGAAGTGGGAAGTAAGCCTGAGACACTCTCCCCAAGGGAAAGACCTCCGTCACAAGGCCCAACACTGAAACCTCTGTTCAGAAGAGGGAAAGAGCCCATGCTCTGGCATTCCACACTGTTTCTGTGCAATCATTCTACACAAGTCTATCGAGGAAGAGCAAAGAGTTAGAAGAATAACAAAATTCAGTCAGTCCAATGTTTGCACAGCAGCATGGAAGAGGAATTTAGGTAAGCATGAAGATGTGAAGGGGGAGAAAAAGATCACATTCCAGGAAATAGGAATATTTCCTCTCTCATTCAGGGATCTGAGACAGGAGCTCTATTTACAGATTCCATTTGCCTTTCTTGTCCCAGCCCCCTCTCCTCTCCCCCCACCAAAGTCAAAACCAGCCTAGAGATAAAGGGAAAGGAAACAACCCAACCAGTATTTGTCCCCCTTTCCCTCCTTGACAGCTCATTTCTCACACCTCAGGCACAATGTCAGAGCCTTAAAATAACTTAAATTGCAAATCACCTTATTATATGGCAAAAGATCTGGAATTTCATCAGTGAGTGTTTTTTTTTCCACCAAGGCAGACCACAACCTCTGTATGCTAAGGACAGAGTTTTCTTGAGTTTCTATGGCCAAAATATTTCATCATCTGGTGAATCACCTTTGGTGGTTGATCTCTCCTAAACTTAGCTAAGCTGTTCTTCAGATGAACATACCTGTTCATACCTGAAGCCTTTCACTTTGGTTAGGACCTGACATAGCCTTCCTAGAGCCCAGAGTTACATCTGCATCATGATGAGGCATCCAATTAGGCCTTAAGTAGAAGAAACAAGGAAAAAAAATTAAGTCCGTATTTCAATGCATCAATTATAGCAGTGGATCTTAAAAATATATTTCCCTTTTAAGACACAGGGAATTTCCCTGGTTAGGTAGATAGATGATGGATGGATAGATGGATGGATGAATGGTGGATATATAGATGGACAGACATATGAACAGATAACTGGCACTATACAAAATTAAAAATAGGTGAACTTTTTTCAAGGCCTTTAGTCTCAGCCTCCCTTTTCAGCATCCCTTTCCCAGCCTACCCCCAAGATTAATCTCTCTTTCCCATGCCCTCAGAGCCTCGGGGTCTTAATCCTTCTACACTTATCCCATCTACATCATGACTTTCCCCCATTATGGTTTCACTATATCATGGTTTGGCATAAGAAATGAAATAGGAATTTTTTAGGATTTTGCAGAAGCTGCAGACAACAATGCAAAGGCCAGTGGATAATACAGAAAAAAAAAAGTTTAGAAACTCAGAAATACACAAAATATATGTATAGTATTATGTAATATCAACATATTTTATCTTTTAATACCATAGTAATTCAGACTTATTCTCTGGTACAAAGCGAGGGCCAAACAATTTTACATGGATTTTCCAGATTGGGAGGGCGCCACGCCTCTAACTCCCACCATGTCGAAGGGATAATGGTATAATCCCCAACAGTGAGCCGTGCTCCAGAGAGTGAATTCTGTAAACTCATTCACCCTGAGGCATAAATGACTGTTCAGGCCTGAAGGGCTCAAACTCCTCCTCACTTCTCCCTCCACCTCATTTAAATTTTGAATGGAGAATAAATCTTGGAGCTCAGGGAATACACACCTAACCATATAGTTTTAGGCATAAGTGATCTGATGATGGATATTTGAAGGGTATGGGAGATCTTCCCAGCTTCCTTGAAATCATACTACCTATGTAGTCACATCTATGGATAACTAGAGAATGCCAATGGGGATGTTAGTACATTGCTTTTGATACTAGTCACTCTACTTATGGTGTTTTGGGGTGTGTGTGTATGTGTGTGTGTGTGTGTGTGTGTGTGTGTGTGTGTGTGTTATAGTTAGCTTTTCCATGAACACTTCAGAAAGGATAATTGTCAGTGATCTGGGGGAAAATTTTTGGCCCATCATTTAGTCTGAGCCGATTCTTACATCATTTAAAATTTGGAGAAGTTTTTGGATGGGGGGAGAATAGATGCTAGGCAGACCATCAGCTATTTTGTCATTAACTAATTCAATTAAAATCTGCTACCATTTATATAACAGTAGAATCTAAAACTAAATCAGCATTCAAATCGTTGAAAATATCTACAGATAAACTATGCTAGAGAAACACATTGCAAGCCCACATTTTACCCCACTCTAATGACAGCAGTGAGAGAGAATCCCCCAGTTCACCAGCGAAGGCAGGGAGTTCCCCTAGAAAGCTGCAAAGAATTGGGGTTAGCTAATGAATCAAAAAATCAGGGCAAACTGCTACAACCCCAGCCAAATGGGTAGGCACAGGTGAGAATCCGATTTCCTCTATAGCTTAGCCAAAGATATAGGAAATCTAATAGCTGCTGCTAGAGTTCTGCAGTCACTTCCTATGATTTCAGAGGGTTTAGAGCACTGGACAAAATTGGAAAGATATGGGATCTACCCTACTAAATGCATTTGCTAAAATTTCATATGCTTTTGGGGGACTTTTATATGGCCTGCCTCTCAAAATAACTTCTTGTGGAATCCCTCTTGGAAATAAGATACTACCATCACCACCACAACTATCAATCCCACCCACCCCCATAAACTAATCTGAAAAATCCACTTTTGGGGAACTTTTTAACTATGCCAAGGAGGGCTCTATCATAATCTGAAGAAAGGGGACATAGAAAAGTAAAATACAAATAAAACTGTCTTTAATATAAGCAGCTATAGTATTTCCTAGACATTACAACCATTTTATCTATAGAGAATATGGAGGGAAGTTGCAAAGAAGCAGATTTATGCTTCATAAAAAGGAAAAAATCCTAATAATTAGAGCTACTCAAAAGTGGAATGGGCCAATTCAATAGAAGGGGCATTCTTCTTTAATCAGTCAATAAGCATTTATTAAGTGCTCAGTGTATAGGAAACACTGAATTAAGAGCTGGGGATAAGAAACACAAAATCAAAAAACAAAACAAAACAAAAAGCAAAAAGATAGTCCCTGCCCACAAAACCTTCCATCCTAGTAATAGAGACTACATGTACATAAATAGATGCATAAAAATATATTACAGAGTAGAGGGAAGATAGCTTTAGAGGAAAAAGGCACCAGAAACCAGGGCTATTTTTTTTAAAGCCTCCTGCAGAAGGGAGGTGGCAGTTTTGAGGGAAGCCAAGAATTCTATGGGGCGGAAGGAAGGCACCAAAGCATTCCAGGCAGAGAGGATAGTAGGTGCAAATCCAAGAATACAGGAGATGGAGCATCTTGTATGAGGAACAGCAAGCACACCGGTGTGGCTGTACCATAGCTTTCATAAAGCAGAATAATGTATAAGAAACCTGAAAAGACAAGAAGGAGCTAGATTGTGAAGTGTTTTAAGTCTAAAACCAACCGTCCTTTGCCATTGCCCACTTCTTAATCTCATCTAACTTGTAAGAACTTTTCCTTTTGGGGGTCTCCTGAGTCCCCATTCAAGGATTCCCATAATATTTATCTCCATATTCTTTTTTGTATTGAACATCTGTGACATTGAGCTGCTTTGCAATGTAGGGAGTTTATATATGTTCCTAGAGGTAATAGGGTGCCACTGGAGTTGACTGTTTTGGGGAAGGAGTGGCATGGTCAGACCTATACTTTAGGAAAATCACCTTGGCAGCTGAGTGGTGGATAGATTAAAGTAAGGAGAGATGAGGCAAGGAGACACATTAAACGGTTCTTGTAATAGTAGTTTAGGGGATAGACGATAAGAGGACCCGAATTAGGATGGTGACTATGAGTAGAAGGACGGACACATATACAAGCGATGTTATGGAGGCAGAAGCAAAATGACTTGGCTACTGGTTGGATGTATGGTGTGAGGGAGAATGAAGGGTCAAGGATGACACAAGGTTGTCATGGTTGTCAATTGAAGTCTTTAGGCAAAAACTAGGTGACTATTTGTTGGGTATCATGTAGAGGGGATTTTGTTCTCATCTAGGGTTAGACTTAGGTGGTCTAGTGCAGGGGTGGAGAACCTGTGGCCTCAAGGCCACATGTGGCCCTCTAGGTAGTTAAGTGTGGCCCTTGGACTGAATACAAACTTTATAGAATAAATCCCCTTAATAAAAGGACTCATCTTCCTGAGTTCAAATCTGGCCTCAGACACTTACTAGCTGTGTGACACTAGGCAAGTCACTTCACAATGTTTGCCTCAGTTTCCTCATCTATAATATGACCTGGAGAAATAAATGTCAAACCACTCTAGTACCTTTGTCAAGACAACCCCAAATGGGGTCACCAAGAGTAGGAACCTACTGAAACAATTCAACAACAATAAAGCAGCAGCATCCCCTTAATAAAAAGGATTTGTTCTGTGAAGTTTGGATTCTGTCAAGGGGCCATACTTGAGGACCTAGAGGGCTACATGTGGCCTTGAGGGTGCTGGTTACCCACCCCTGGACTAGTGGTACCTTCTAGTTCTGAGATGGTGAGATTCTAATTATAAAGGCAGATAAAGCACCATCAAACCAGGAAGCAGGAAGACAGATCTGCAAAATACAGCTAGTATCTCAGCCATCAACAATAAATGCCAAGGCCCTGGGCAATCTTCATAAGTTGTAGGAAGATTTAGACTGAGTTGCTTATCAACTTTTTTTTTTTTTTGCTTTACCCATGTGTATAGATACTATTGTGTTCTCTCACAGTACCATTAAATTAAAGAAAAAAAACCTGTAACTTTCAGGTAAAAGGAATACAAGCTTTTATTTTAGTGTTGAGAGTTATCTTAACCACTCACTTCTTTCTTTCATCCCCACTACCTCTCCTTTGAATTGAACATTTACTGTATTTTTTAGCATCTCTGCTTGAGGGTTAGTGACCAGATATATTCTAACTATAAGATTTCTGAATAATCTGTGAATAAGTTATCCGTGATAAGAAAGACAGAAGGCTGAGATGGGGGAAAAAAGAGTACTGATATGGAGTCAGAAGTCTTACATTCTGGTCCTGGTTCTACCTTGAACTCTGTAACCTTGACCAAGTTAATTAACCTTTCTGGGCTTCAGTTTCCCCATCTATAAAATGAGAAAGTTGATCTAAATGAACCTTATCAGCAAGATCCCAAAGTGATACAGTCATGTCACAGACTTGAGTTCTGGAAGACCTTAGATGTCATCCACTCTAGTTCAGTTGAATGTAAAGTTCTTAAGGACAAGAAGTGTTATTTTATGTCTTTAGAACCCTCAAGCCTCTCACAGGGCCTTACATAATCAAGGCACTTAATAATTGTTTGTTAAATTGAGTTGATGGTCCACCAAGAAAAAAAAATCCATTAAGAGCAAAGAATAGAAAGAAGTAGAAGTAGAGAAGTAGAGAAATTTAGCCTGGAAACTCCTTACTGTTCATGAACATTGTTGGACATTTTTTAAAAGCATGAAAAGAATAAAGCCCATAAACTTGCTTCTTGCATAATTGATCAGCCCTGTCATCTTTGAACTAAATATGTTGAGATTACCTGGAATATGCCTTTGTTACCTATAATGCATATTTTTATACTGGAAAATTTAATGTGTTCAATCAGTTACGATCATGCAGCAGAAGTTTTGCCCATTAAGGGAAAAATGATGGAAAGTGAGAAAAAGTTACTGGTTACTACATGGTGGTTTATATTTTCAGGGAACCAATGCCTTCTCTATATGATTTATAGAGCAACCCGTGGAATGGCTTAGGATGGAAAGCTTACAGGAGTTTATGAGCTCTGCTTCGATTTGCAGTGATACCATTTTTTAACCATAGATGAGGGAGGTTACCTTTTCTCATAAAGATAAGTGTCCTTATCTGTAAAGTGAGGGAAATTATATTCTCATAGCTTCCCTCCAGGGTCATTGTGAAAGGGAGAAAAAAGCTTTGTAAGGTGTAAAGCTGCATTATAAGGGCAGCTAGGTAGTGAAGTGATTAATGTTGGGCCTGAAGTCAGGAAGACTCATCTTCTTAAGTTCAAATCTGGCCTCAGACACTTCTTGTGCGACATTGGGCAAGTCACTTCACCCTATCTGCCTCAGTTTCCTCATCTGTAAAATGAGCTCGAGAAACAAATGTCAAACCATTCCAGTATCTTTGCCAAAACAATCTCAAAAGGGGACACCAAGAGTAAGACACTACTGAAACAATTCAACAACAGTAACAAAGCAGCATCACATCATGGAAGAATGACAGGAATTGGTTTTGAATCGTTACTCTTCTGCTTACTACCCATGTGACTTTGGGAAAATCATTTTATCTCTGGGACTCATGTCTGCATTTATAAAATTATAAGGCCTCTAAATCCCTTTCTAGCAATAAATCTTATGAACCACTAATTAAATGTTTATTGTTATAATTAATATTATCACATAGGACTTGCTTTATCATCTTAAACCACCATCCCTGATCCCCCCAATCAGTAATGACCTCTCAGCCTCAACCTTCCTGTAAATCCCTGCTGACATCTTTTAAATGTAATTTTGTGTTCTAGTTAGTTACACATGCATCCTGTCTATCGACTGGACACTAAGCTTCATGACAGCAAGGACAGTATATTGTATAGACTCTATATTTGCCTCAACACCCATCATTGTGTTCTACACATACTGTAGGGCCTTTAATAAACATTGACTGAATTGGGATAAAGCAAACATTTGTAGAGCGCTGAACCATGTTGTCCTATCACAGATAAGTTTGCGGAAGCCAAATCTGACTAGAGAAAATGTATCCATTTGTTCTTGCAATTTTTTTCTTTTAAAAATAAAGCTAATTGAACATTTTTGAGGGCACGCAGGAACTGGAACAAACAGCAATGAGCCAGTATGGCATGGTGGAAGGGCTGGTTGTCGTAATATCTGGAATGGAGTCATACACAGCCTTGGCTACTAATAGGCTGTATGTATTACTTTGGCAGCTACAGGAGGAGCATTGGATAGATCACTGGGCCTGGAGTCTGCAAAACCAGGGTTCAAATTTGGCCACAGACTTACTAGTAATGTGACCTTGAGCAAGTCATTTAACCTCTGCTTGCCTCAGCTCCCTCATGTAAAATGAGGATTATAATAGCACCTTCATCGCAGGGGTGTTGTGAGGATCCAATAAGATAATAGTTGTAAAACACTTTAGCACAGTGCCTGGCACAAAGTAGGCACTATGTAAATGTTAGCTATAATTATGTCACCCATCTGGGCCTTAGTTTCATTATTTGTAAAATGAGGTAAGTACATTATCTATAAATTTTCTTCTAAATAGGATATCCTATGTCTTAAATTGCTACCTACTTCCTTCAAAGAATTTAATGAATATAAGAAGAATTTGTCATTATTGTGCCAAAGTCTTATGAGTGCTTCTAAAAGGCACCTGAGCTTTTGAAAACATTTTGTTCTCTTAAGTAGTTTACCTCCCTGCAATTCTCTTGTTACACTTTTTATTTGCTTTGTAGCTATTGTCCTCTATCACCAGTTACAAATCAGAAGCATTTTCATCAGTGGAGAGGTATCAAAAAGTTACATTTTTATAGTACTTAATTATTTAATGGCTAAAGTTAGAACTAGTTGCAAATGCATCAACATTAGTTGCTTAATTTCATCATCAAGTGAACCATACTGAGAAAAAAAAATGTTCCAAAGATTAGCCTGATAATGTTAACAAGAAACTGATAATGCAGCCTGCTAAAGACAAAATTAACTTGCCAAACGCATATTAGAATTAGCCAATGAAGGGTGGCTAATGTGCATATTAGCCAACTAATGTTGATAAGAGTCACAGCTAAGATTTTGGCTAAAATATATATGTAAATGTTGCTTTAAATGATGAACGCAGAAAAATCCATTAAAAAATCATGTACACCAAGGGGTGAAAATTGGGAAATACCAGAGAAGAGAGTTCCCATCTGAAGCCTGATGTGTTATTTTTCCATTTGTAAGCACTAATTAAGATATGCGCTCCATCTTTTATGATCCTGGTAGATTCTTTCCATTGAAACAACTGACAAACAATGCAGCGAAGGCTGAGGTTCTACTGAGCACATTTATGAACTTGCTCTAGATCAGACACATCATTCATCTACTTTTCAACATGACAGCATACTTGGGTAGTGATGGATCTGCAAATACACGTCTGCATTGCTCAAGCCTCTAGGCTCCTGGTGCCTGTGTCAACAACAAACCCTTTTCCAAGCAAAATGATTTGGTGCACTTTTAATCTTCTCTGACAATTAAAGCTCAAGTGTGGCATGTTTGTGTTTCAGGTGAAAGATTTGCAGTCCTAAGGGACCTCATTGCGTCAAAAACAGGTCGTTAGTGTTATTTCCCAATATTCTTTGGCTGAAACTTTTTGCAGCAGAGAAAGTAAAGAACAACAAGGTCAAGTCCTCATGAAACAAAGAAAATAAACAGTTGCTCAGAACAAATTTCTTCTCCAGAGATAATCAGCATTAGAAATGCAACATGGGAAATTGTATGAAGCAAGGGCAGATAATGCAGGTGAAGCAAATTATATAAGACGATGTCTTCACATTATCTGGAAGGGAGATACATAGAATGCAGAGACGTTGAATAGCCCATTCCAGAGTGGGGGAAGCCTGATGCAATAGAAAGAGTACTCAGGGGCTTTGGAGGAAGAGGATCAAGATTTGAAGCTCAGCTGCAGCATGCACCTTTAGGAAAGTCCCAATTTCTTTGAGCTTCCAAAATTAGGGATTTGGACCAGATGGCTCCGAAGGTCCCTTCCAACTCTGAATCTAAGGCCCTAACTGAGTTTCTATGATTCCCTCAAGATGAATGGGATCATAGACACTTAGCAATTATTTAGCAATGTTCAGATCCTTAAATGTTGCTGTTCAGTTATTCCAGTCATGTCAGACTCTTTGTGACCCCATTTGGGGTTTTCTTGGCAAAGATACTGGCATGGTTTGTCATTGCCTTCTCTAGCTCATTTTACAGATGAGGAAACTGAGGCAAAGAGGGTTAGGTGACATACCTAGGGGCACACATCTAGTAAGTGTCTGAGGCCAGGTTCTAATTCAGGTCTTCCTTTCTCCAGGCCTTGCAGCTCTATCTACTGTACCACCTCGATGCCCTCAGACCCTTTAATGGCTCCATGCATATCTTTCAATCTGCTAAGCACACTTAAAAGGACACAGTGGGAAAAAATTATCCAGATTTTCACATTTTTATAAAATTGCCACAAAGTTCATCTTTTTTGGCATCCCTTTCCCCTGTCCTTTTGGGTGCTTCTCCCCTCTTCAGGTACACAGGATTCTCATATTCTCCCCACCCTGACCTCTTCAGGTCAAAGACTGATCAATTAGTCATTTATACTTCAGTGTGAATCAATCTGTCGACCTCCCTGCATCTCTCTGGGATATCTGAAAATTTACATCTTTTATCTCTAATTTTAGAAAGAAAAGTTTTATACCTTCCTTAAAAAGAATCTCAGCCATGATGGCAAGATAGACTAGAGAACCTTCTGATGGTCTTGGAACTATTCCATGTATATTCCAAAGGCCTGGCTTAAAGGCAAACCTTCTTTAGTTCTTTAGGGGATGATATTAGTAAGTAGTGGGGTGAAGGATCAGAAGGTATAGGTAGGCTGAAGCCTGTTCTTATCAGATGATCTTCTGATTACCTAGAGGAAGAAAGTCAGGGTTGACCTAGTTGTGATGAACTATTAGTTCACTAATTAGTGATCAGCATGTTCTCTGAAGGACAAAGGACTTCTAGCCTGCTTCTTCTAACCAAATCCTCTGAAGATGGAGGCTTATTGGCTTAATCACATTTCTGCCTGTCTCCTATGAGCCAGTTCAGGGCTTACATTGCTAATAAAAGAGCCAACTTTCCAAAAGATGAGCCCTGAGGCTCCAGAGTGTAGGCATGACAAGATATAAGCAGACCCAAATTCACTGGAATGGAGCCACACCTACCAATCAGCATCTGTCAATGGGGCCAGACCATCACAGCCACAAGATCAAGAGGGATCATAGATACAGGTGTGGTATTCTGAAAACAACTGACCCTATGCTTTGTTTTAGCTGTTCTGTCCCTGCCTCCCACAGTTAGGTCAAGCCTATTTCAAGATGGGAAGGGGCCGGCAATGGTGATCTGATCATATGCAATCTCCAACACATTCTCCTCTATACCATCTTGATCCCTGGGCAGAGTGGGCTCAACTTCAAAGTTGTTGTTATAAAACATCCTCTCTACCAGGTTTACTTCCAAATGCACCATAACCAAGGAGCGTGTTGCCACTGACCGCCTTGGTTGCTTTAATCCAATTGCTGCATGGTCACTTGGGGCTTTGCTCTTTACCAGACTTGACTGTCTGCAAAATTTGGAATGGATTCTGGCTGAAAATCTGTGGCATCTCACTATCCTAATCTTTCCAAACTCATCAGGTTGAAGCTTAGTTTGGTATTCTTACATTTAAGAGAGGAAAGAATAAACACAAAAAGCCATAGAACAAAGGCTTGTATTCTAAGGCTAAATGCCAGTCCATGTAGAGAGTTTGAGGGCTGAGGATTCTCTCCCCATATAGAGGCTTACAGAATGCCTTTCTCACTTGAACCAGCCAGGCCCGAAACCACCTTCACTCCAACTCCCACTTCCTTACCCGGATGTTCCTCAGAACCTCATGGGCCAGAATTTCCATTGATTTTCTCTTTAGCCCTCAGTAAGACTGAGGCTGCTCTTTCCAAGTGGGGACTAGGGACAAGAGAAATGCTAAACATTATACTCTAAAGCCCCTCAAGTTAGTTACTGAGGAAAATTGAGGGAATCATAAGATCATAGATTTAGAATCGAAAGGGACTTTAAAAATCATCTAATCTAATCCCCTTTTTATAAGATAAGGAAACTGAGGCCCAGTGAGATTGTGACTTGCTCAGGGTCACCAAACTAGTAATTGTCAGAGTCAGGATTAGAAACCAGATATTCAGACTCCAACTCCATCATCCTTTCCAATATACCGTGCTGGTTCTTCAGTAATTTCTAGGCAAAATGTACCTAGAACTGCTGATATTTGTTAGTCTACAATACTGATGGTATATTTAAAAGTTTACCACTGAAAATAGAAAAGTATTTGCACAAAGTTGATGAAAGGAAAAGTGATGTAAGTTGAAGTTCTACAAACTAAATGGAAAGCATTTCACTGTGAAATACAGTATACTGTTTCTCTTCATCTGTTTTTCAAGAAAACCTTACTAATTTATTTGACTGTACAAATACACTTTGATAGTTTTTTTTATATTTTCATAGACTACTTTGGCAAATATAAATTAGAAAATATTATCATTTGCTTCTTGGAGTCTATTATTTCACTACACATCACTATGGATTTTACAATTTATATAGGCACAAATTTTTAAGTACTAAAGCCATCAGCAACTTAGTAATTTGGATGATTTATTTTATTAACCAAGAGTTAGAATGTTAAATTACATTTAGGTGTAAAGCTCAAACATTTAATATGATGTAAGTTTTAAACAAAAACTAACATGTTTCTAATTTAAATATACAAATGTAAAAAAAATCAAAAGTTTAGGTTTACTTGATAGAAATTTCTGAAAATTGCATTTTATATTGTAAGTATATCACTGTACATTAAAACATGGAACTTCATAGGTTTTTATTACTGTAAGTAGAATAAACATCTAAAAAATATTAAAAAATAAAAACAACCAATATACCATGCTGCATCTCCAAAATTCAAGTCATAATGAAAGTAGTGGAAACTCTGGTTAGTGAGCAATTGGATTCTTTTTTTCTTTTAATAGGTATGTATCTGTGTATTTGTGTGTGTATGTGTGTGTGTATGATAAAAATCAACTCATCGGCTATTAAGGAAAACTGCTAATATTGATGGATCATAGATTCAGAATCAGATAGGACCTCAGATTTCATCTAATCCAACCCTCTTAAATTCTAGATGAAGAAACTAAGGTCTGTCTGGCACATAGTTAGCGCTGTATAAATGTTAGCTGTTTGTGGCTGTTGCTGATGTTAATGTCACAGAAATAGTCAAGGAAGAGCCAGTATTTGGACTACCAGTCCAGCACTCAGTTTTCTGTACCATATTTGATTGTTTATAGCTATAAATGAAGTAAAAAGAAAAAAAAGTAAAACTATAAGAATTTGATTCTGTATGAAATTAATATTTTATTCAGTCAGTCTTCATAATTGGTTGTTAAGGTACAATAAGTGAGGGAATGGATTCTCCAAGAGAAAGAAACCCTATCCTGACCATACCACTTTTCCCCAAATTCAAGCTAGCACCCATCTCACCACTGATATGTGAGATGTGTTCTGAGGTTCCAAAGGACAGGACCATGTTCAGCACCAGTGGTAGAATATCTGAGCAGGTGAGCCCCTCTAACCACATGAATAAGAAAATACTTGCTTTATCAAGGGATTATTTTATAGAGCTAGAAGAAATAATAATAAAACTCACCCGGAGGAACAAAAAGTCAAGAATCTCAAGGTAATAATAAAAAATAATTTAAAAATCTAAAGGGTAAACAAACAAACAAAAGGCAGGATGGAAGAGAGCCTAGTCATACTAGATCTGAAACAATAATACAAAGGAGTAATCATCAAAATAATTTAGTGCTGGTTAAAAAAAGAGAGATTGGTCAATAAAATAGATTAGACACTCTACATACAGAAGCAAATGAACCTAGTCGCTTAGGGTTTGATAAACCCAAAGGCATATCCAGGTGTAAGGACTAACAATCTGACAAAAGTTGCTGGGAAAACTGGAAAACAAAATAGCAAAAATTAGCTTGAGACCAACAATTCACACCATTTACCAAGATTAGCTCCAAATGGATATAGGGCTTATATATAAAAAGTCATGTCATAAAGAAATTAAGGAAATAAGGAAGAAATTTCTTTCAGATCTATGAACTGGAAAAAACTCATGACCAAAAATAGGATAGAGATATCACAAAAGATAAAACGGGCCATTTTGGTTACACAAAATTGAAAACGTTTTGCACAAACAAAACTAATACATCTAAAAATAGAAAGAAACAGGTAACTGGTGGGGGAAAGTCTTTGTATCAAGTTTCTCTGGTAAAGATCTCATTTCCTAGATACATAAGAAATTGATCCAAATCTATAAGAATGAAAGCCATTACTCAATTAATAAATGACCAAAGAATATGAATAGGTACTTCTCAAAGGAAGACATCCAAATTATCAACAATCATATAAAAAATGTTCCAAATCATTCACAATTAGAGAAATGCAAATTAAAGCAACTCTAAGGTTCTACCTCACACCTAACACACTGAGCAAAGATGGCCAAAAGATAAAAACCGTAGGGGCAGCTAGGTGGCGCAGTGGATAGAGCACTGACCCTGAAGTTAGGAGGACCTGAGTTGAAATCTGGCCTCAGACCAAACACTTGACACATACTAGCTGTGTGACCTTGGGCAAGTCACTTAACCCCAATTGCCTTACCAAAAAAAAAAAAAGATAAAAACTATAAATGTTGGCAGGGCTTCAGGAAAACAAGCACGTTAATCCATTTTGGTACATTGGGTGATCTCAGAAGTATCTGAATTCTTGCAACTTTATCCATAGAGACCAGCCCAGGCTTTGACTGTTTATTCTCTAGGGCTGTGGTTATATGAAAACATGCAACCCAGTAAAATGAAACTGCAAAGACGTTTCTTTTCCTTCCTGGTAGAATCATCTGAGAACTCAAGAGCTTCCCTCCCCTCCTGTCCACTGACAAAGTTGACTAGATTTATTTATTGATTTGATAATACTTTTCTTCAAGTGGCTGTGCCATGGCACCTAGCAAGTCTTGTTTTTTGAGGAAATGCCACTAGGCCATTTCAGGCCATGCAGGCAGCTGGCTTCAGCCAGATCAGCTTTCACTGAAATCAAGGACCAAATACACTTAGCTGCTATCAGGGAAATAAGGCAGGGCACCCTTTGGAAACAGAGAGAATTATACAAACCATAAGGGGCTCTCACCTCTCAGTCTCTCTCAGAAGATTTGTAGGACACATCATTGTCTCAGAGAACCTGGGTTCTGATCCCAGCTCTGAGACTTCCTGCCTAGATGACCTTGGTTCACTCATTTAATCTATTTGGCCTCAGTTTTCTTGTCTATAAAATGTAGTAGATGGATTAGCTGACCTCTGAGGTCTGTTCAAGCTCTAAGTTAAGGATACTATGATCCATTTGAATGAACTCTGCAAGATGGTGCTTGGCAAGAGCTAACATTAAAGGTCTTAGTGTCAGCAGGAAAATTAAAACAATTACTCAGGAAGTTTTGGCTTTGTAGAAAAAGCTTAATCCTGCTTTGAGTGATTTACATATTCTTGGAATAATCATGGTGAGACAAGTTTGAAATGTGGGATGTGTTTTTCAACCGATGTCTGTGCATTTAGGCATGAAGTTTCCCTGGCTAGCGGGGCAATCAGCTCCAAAGGAGGAGTTTTTCCTTCCCTACAATGTTCTTTCTACTCCGGTCCATCTCAGCTAATGAATGGAAATCTAAAACAGGAGGTAATCCAAAACTCATTTCTTTTTTTCTTGGGAATGTATTTACTATATGATTTCTAGTAATTAATCAATCAATCAGAATTTATTAAGAACCTACTAGGAGATAGGTGCAGCTAGGTGGTGCAGTGCATAGAGCCCTGGGCCTGGAATCAGAAAGACTCATCTTCATGAGTTTAAATCTGGCCTCAGACACTTACTAGCTGTGTGACCCTGGGTAAGTTACTTAACTCTGTTTGCCTTAGTTTCCTCATCTGTAAAATGAGTTGGAGAAGGAAATGACAAACCACTCCAGTATCTTTGCCAAGAAAACCCCAAATGGGGTTAGTTGGACACAACTGTAAAGAATGAATAACAACTAGTTGATGGGGAGGGTAGAGAAAAGGAAACAAGCATTTATTAAGCACCTACTATATGCCAGGCACTATCTCATTTGATCCTCACAACAATCCTGGGTGGTGGGTGCTATTATTACCCCCATTTTACAGTTGAGGAAACTGAGGCAGACAGGTTAAGTGACTTGCTTACAGAGTCACATGTGTCTGAAGTGTCTGAAGCCAAATTTAATCTCAGGTCTTCCTGACTCCAGATCCAATGATCTTTCTGCTGAGCCCCCAAGCAGCCTCTGTGCTGGGAATACAAACACTGCCCTCAAATTGTTGATCAAGGAGTTTTATCAAAGGAGACAACATGCATATAAACATGTATATATACATAAACATATACATATCCAAATTAAGTACAAGATTTATGAAGGAGAGGGGGAAGTAATAGATTCAGCTTTCCAATGATGTCATGTCAGTCAAAATGAAGTTAACTCATATCACCTGAAAACACATTCTTTGAACTGGCAGCTGGGGGAGATCCCCAGGATCTTCTGAGGTGACAAGGATAAATGGAGAATTTGGTATTTGCCCCAGCTCCTCCTCTAAATGAATAAACTCCTTAGAGACAATCAAGAAATAACTGAATATTATTGTTACCACCCCTGTGGGCTGCTCTCAGGAGTGTGCTTGAGCCAACTCAAATTTATTATTAAACTTTTGAGTATGACTATTAACACCTCAAAAATCTTCCACCATTACAAATCAGGGCTTGATTTTTATCGGTATTGATTGTCTGTACTCAATAAAGTGATGGAGAAAATGTTAACAATGCAGCTTAAACTTAAAATGTTTCGTGGGGACAGTCAGTTGTTTACTAGCACACCTCTGGCTCCTCCCCCACCCCAACTTTACTCACAGACTGGGTTCTCCTGAAGATGATTATCCCAGGTTCAAAGTACTCTGTGAGTCCGTGCTTCTAGAACTGTGCTGGCCCCTGCACTTGTGTTTACCTTGCACAAGACAGCCACAGGACAAAATTACCTTGGAGGATAAGCATTTATTGGAGTAGTGTACTAAGAAGATTTCAATTAGGTCATTTCCCCCCAAATTTAGGGTAGTCTCTAATGTCATATACATCACATATATAATCAATGGGGACTTGTGAACAAATATAGAGATCTTGCATGAGAATCCCCTCTCTATATCTGTTTCTCCATCTTTCTTCTCTCAGTTTCTGTCTCTGTCTTTGTTTTTGTCTGTCTCTCCAGATATATACCACCCCCTCTCTTTTTCTCTCCTTCTTTCTCTCCCTCCCTTCTTCTCTCCCTCCCAACTCCAGAATTGGTTTCCTTGTATTTAAACTCTCACCAAAGCCTTAGGGAAAATTAATTGTCTCCATTAAGGCATCTAGATGGCATAGTGGATAGAGTGCCAGATCTGGAGTCAGGAAGACTTGAGTTCAAATCTAGCCTCGGGCACTTACTAGCTGTGTGACACTGGGCAAGTCACTTAACCCTGTTTGCCTTAGTTTCCTCATCTGTAAAAATGAGCTGGAGAAGGAAATGGCAAACCACTCCAGTGTCTTTGCCAAGAAAACTCCAAGTGGAGTCACAAAGAGTCCAAGAGGACTGAAAAGGCTGAATAACAACAAAGCCACAGTTCCAGACCCTTTCAAATACAAATGGACCACACACAGTCGACTGCCCTTTATAAGTTGCAAATAGACCACTCCAGGTCACTTACCTTTACATTAGCAACCTCAGAAAAGGAATATGGCTTGGTATACGGTAAAAAGTACTAAATTTAGAATCAGAGATCTTAGGTTCAAACACCAACTCTGCCACATACTAATTGTGGGGAAGGCAGCACATAAAAAGAAGTTGAAAAGGGCTGGGGGAGGGGTACTTAGTGTAGGGGCATGACAAAATACAGAGAAGTGCAGGTAATAGGGAGAGCTGATCAGGTGCCTTACTTAAAAAGAGGATCAGGGAGGGGCTCTCTGCTCTATACTCTAGCCAGTTGGTAGGAGGGAGGTACCCAAGGGTTGGTGTGATCTTGCAAAATGGTGAAGTTCCTGGAGGGCTTGGTGAAATATAACCTGGTGCGAAATGGAGAGATGGCTGACTCCATCAGCTTTAATGGGGTTTGATGTAATTCCCCCACTGATTGCAGACAAACATAATAAAATATAATGAACATTCTCTGCTCTCAAATTTGAGCATGCATAGACATTCTGTATCTGGTTCCAGGATGCTAACTATGTGATAAGGAGGCAAATTATTGATTAGCTATGATAGGCAACTAGGAAACACAGTGCATAGTACCCACCCTGGGTACTATCCCACTCAGGAAAACCTGAGTTCAAATCTAGCTTCACACACTTACAAGCTGTGTGACCCTGGGCAAGTCACTTAATCTTGTTTGCCTCAGTTTCCTTATCTGTAAAATAAGCTGGAGAAGGAAATGTCAAACCACTCCAGTATATTGCCAAGAAAACCTCAAAGGGGGTCAAGAAGAGTCAAACACGACTGAAATGACTGAACAACAAAAACAAATGTAGCTGGAACTAGAATGCTCTTGATCTGGCTCTTCTCTGTTTAGCTACTGTTGGGATGAAAGAGAACATGACATGAGACTGACATGTGGCTTGTGAACATGAACCTCTGATTTAACTTCTTTCATACTATCTTTCCTATTTCAGGCAAAGGAAATTACAGATATCTATGAATTTGTGAGCTTGAAAAGTCAGGAGACTAAGCCACCAGCGTCTGCATTATAAGGAAGTGTGGTGGGAGCAAATGCTTTGTTGAAACTTGTAAAGGTTGAGCCCACTCTCCCCAGGGACCAAGGTGATGTGGGGAGAGTGTAGTCCCTGAGTATTGGGGCTGGGGGGGACGTGATGTTTGTGTTTCTATTCTTGTTATGTCTTTGAGGCAAATATCCCTTTGTAAAAACTAATATTAATTGGTTCAATGGAACCAGGTTGCTAATTACTGGTTGTTAAAAGTGGGGGAAATGCAACTGGGGTTGGGGCTTAAGCCAAGACACTTTCTAGAATTCTGAGGAAATGCAGCTAACTTCACTCTGAAAGAATGAGTTCAGAACCTTCTCTACATTTAGCTAATGGAAGTTTTCATCAATGAAGCCTAAACTATACGGCAGGTACTGTACTAAGCACTGGAAGACAGCTCTTCTCCAAGAACTTAACCTACTGATAAGGAAAAACAGCACACATAAGGAAGTGGCAGTCAAGGAAGAGAATTTTTATCTGGGAAGGCACAGAATTTATGAATGGAGTCTTAAGTCAATTGATTGTCATTCCCTTTCCATGAATGACAATATTAATTTGATTATTATTCCGAGAGCAAGAGGTTGGTAAGCATTGCTAAAGTACTAAGTATGGTGGCGTGTCAGAAAAGATGACTAGAGCGTAGTGTGGTAGGTCTGAGACCAGCTAGATATTGTGAACTCATGAATCAGAAACCCACAGACCTAGGATGGTCACTAGACCATCAGACCAGGGACAGAAAGTGCAGGGGGTAGCGGCATGGCTACGAATAGACATAGTTATCCTATGATCTTGGAATGCTTAGCCAAAAATCTGTCTGATGACTTCTCAACAACCCACTCAGTTCTAGGCCTCTTCCTTCATTCAATGAGAGAGATATAGATAGACACAGACACAGAAATAGAGATAGACATAGGTAGAGGTAGAGATGGCAGGAAGGATAGATGGTAGGAAAAGATGTGTTCCCCGTAATTCTCTAAGACATATCTACTAAGTTATAACTGGGTTGTTATACGCATTCAACAAGTTTACATATCCTAGATATTAAATAAGATAGATAGATATGGATAGATAGAAAAGCAGGCAGATAGGAAGGAAGGGAGAAAGAAAGAGAGAAAGAAAGAAAAAAGGGAAAAAGGAAGGAAGGAAGGAAGAAAGAAAGAAAGAAAGAAAGAAAGAAAGAAAGAAAGAAAGAAAGAAAGAAAGAAAGAAAGAAAGAAAGAAAGAAAGAGAGAGAGAGATTCCAAACTTCTTGGACTCTGTAGAGCATGGTATAACAGATAGAATGTTTCATAGCCTTAGAGTCAGAAAGACCGGAATTCAAATGTTGCAACTGTGTGACCCTGGCCAAGTCATTTAACCTCTCAGCCTCAGTTTCCTCAACTACAAAATGGGGGAAATACTACACATAGCACTTACCTCAGTAGGTTGTTATGAGGATCAGATGATGTAATATATGTAAAACACTTTGTAAACCCTAAAATATATGTGTATTATTTATTGTTATTATTATTATAATACACAGTTCTCCCAATTTAGTCCAACTTAGCAAGAGCAAAGATAGTTGATTTATTCCCTACCTTCTTGAAACCACATCTTGTCTCTCCCCCAGTCAATTCAAATAATTTATGGTTCCTGCTTCCTTCCTCGTAGAAATAAGAGGCAAGAACTAGTATTTCCAATATATAGAATCCAACTAAAGCCCTGGCTTGGACAACATTGCTGTGTCCCAAAGTGAAAAAGCCAGCCAAGATGAGACCAAGTTATAGTCATGGTATGATTCATTACTGGATTCCAAGCCCAGAAAAAGGTATCAAAAGTTACCTGAATTAATAATAAGAGATGAAAGCATATAATAGATTCAGTTTGAATCTAGGAAAGATGGGGTCAGATTTGATTTAGTGCATCTTTCAGATTATAAATTAAATGGTTGTGCAGAAGAAACATAGTGCTAATCAGTGCTCAAATGATCAAGCAACATTCTGCCCCCATAAGTGCTTGGCCCTTTCTGACGTGGACCATCAGCCACTTTGAAAAAAGCAAGCTTGCCTCTGTGAGCAGAGTGTATTGGTCTCAGAATACATCTTGAAATACATTTTAAATGCTGTGCAGAGCCCAAGGCCTCCAAGAATATGCCACAAAACAGATTAAGTATGAGCTACACTCTGACTAGAGTATCACACTGAGCTAACATCTGTTCAGTCTTCTTCTCAATTTTCTTCGGCAGGCTGGCGGATGATAAACAGGAGTGTGGGGTACGGTTGGCAGCAGCGGCGGCTGGTTGTTTTAGTAAGGCTTTTAATTAAGAATTCAATTCTCAATTCCCACATGGATCTGAATGCTACATTGAGAAAGAGGCAGTAAGGATAATAACAGCCTCCTTCCTTTGGAGAAACTTAAATCTCTGTAGATTCCTTTAGGGAATTTTTACACAGGTCCTGAAAATCACAGAGAAGAGTTATCATTCTGCCCGTTTTCCAGATAGGGAAATTGTGACCCAGCAGGGTGATTTGCCTATGGCAACAAAGCAGTTTATTATTCAGGCTGGAATTAAAACCCAACATTCCTGCTTTCCAGCTCAGTTATTCAACCTATATAACTTTCCTTTGATTAACTGAGCAGATAAAATGAGGAGGGGGGAAAAAGTGTTTTTGGTTTGTTTGGGTTTTTTTTGACAATGCATAGGTATCCTGAAACATTGCAATTGTACTTTTCAATGAAAGTAATGTCTGTAATTTTTCTGTTAATGAATATATTCCTTTCTCACTCTATCATGGATTTATAAGGGCATAGAATCTAAATGGAAACAAAAAAGGAACAAGTGATTTCTTCCATTAAAAAAAACTTTTGAAATGGATGACCTAGGCAAAGCTAGATATCTTACTAATGACTAGTGAATATTTTCCTCGTTCTTAGAACTCACGAGTTCCAGCCATCTAACAGCTTTAGGAATGTAGAATTTAAAACTGGAAGGCAGCCTAGCTGTAATCTAATTCAACACTGTCATCATACAGATGAAGAGCCTGAGATCCAGAGAAGTTCGGCCTCGCCCTGGGTCACACAGGTAGTAAGAGTTCCAGAGGGCAGTCCCTCCTCTGACTGCCAAGCCTAGAGACCTTCACATTACATTACCCAATGCTGTCCATTTTTTCTAAATACACCAAAGCTAGAAAAATGCTGACTTCATATCAGTTATTCATTTTACTGGCAGAAAGAAGGAAGGAAGGAAGGAAGGAAGGAAGGAAGGAAGGAAGGAAGGAAAAAAGAAAGGCAGGGAAAGAGGAAAGAAGGAAGAAAAAAATTCATCCAGAGACTTGCTGCTGAATAAGAAAAGAAAACATCCTAATCTCTCTAGATTTGTGTTTCAGCGAAATATAGAAACTTCACGAAAGTTTCTGAATTTTGCATTTGGCAGAATCTTGGAGAATGGACATGTGCTAGTTACTTGTTGTATAAGGCTGGAGGTCATGAGACCTAGGTTTGAATGCCACCTCCAACAATCACTAGCTCTGAGACCATTAACAAGTCTTTACTTCTAGGCTTTAGTTTCCTCTTCTGAAAAATGGGCATAATAGCAGTTACATAACATTTTACTTACAACAACCGCATAGGTGTATTATGAAAAAAATACTTTACAAGTCTTAAAATGTTATATAAATATGAAATAATAATAACCATACTTTTATTCAATTTAAAAGGCAGACAGGAAACCAGGTTCCCATCTCCAGAACTTACTAATTATATGACAACAAATAAATCCCTTGACCTTTCAGAGTCTCAGTTTCCTAATTTGTAAAATGGGAATCGTAAGAGCATAGGATCATAGACTGGGGCTATAAGGGACTTTGGAGATTATCAAATCTGATCCCATCATTTTACAGATGAAGTTTTACTTACACTACCTATTCCCCACATACTCATTGTTAGGTGGAAAAAAAATTGCAAACCTTGAAGCATTAAAAAGGTGACCCAAAAGTTTTAGATGTAACCTGAGTCCCAAACCCCATTGGCATGGGACTCTTCCCTCATTAGTGGAGATCAATACCGTGAACCTGCATGAGGGGTAGGGCAGAGTGGGAGAGAGTGGGAGAGCACCAGTCTTTTAGTCTTTTCAAGCTCTTTAGTCTCTTGGAGCACTATGGTCACTTCAGATGTTTCTGGTTTCCAGCTTTGAGAGAGAAGATGGATGCTACCATTTCAGGTTGCTGAAGGGAGAATAGGACTCTGAGAAGAAGCCAACATGAGAAGAGTGGGCAATTTCCTTCCTGTCCCTATCCTAAACTTGCTACACCAGAGACTGAAGGGAATTTCCCCTTGGGTAAGATCTAGAACTCTGTCCCTTGGTTGAGCTCTCCCAATGGGAGAGTTCCTTCATATTGTGTTGTATGTTATTTATTCTTACATAGTTTCCTATGTGTACTTTCTCTGATTTCTGTTTTGCTATTAATTTGGATAAATGGGTTTCTTTGCTATTTGCTGTATGTGTGTTCATTGTGGAACCGGCGTTGGTGGGAAGAAAGTCAAACCCTGAATATAAAACTCAGGGTCCTCCTTTCCCCACTAATGAGCAGCTACCAGAAGATTAACTTGAACTTGAAAACCATATCACCTAGATTACCAATACTTAAGAGATATAATTCTAGGCCAGTCCCCACACTCTGAGGAAGGTAGAGTGGTCAAGCTTTTGCTCCCAATTTCCTACTTCCCCTCCAGGCAGAAAATAAAGTCTCCCTTGGAGAAGGGTAGGGGGAGAAGAGGCTGGAGACGATTCTTCTGCCTCCTTTGAGTCACACGACACCCCCATGGTACATGTGGGGGATAGCTTTCGTTACATAAACTTTAATAGCTTGTTGTTGTTGTTCTTTCTTTGTTCTTTGTTCTCAAAAAGGACCATGACATCAGAGAGGTAATGCCATGACTTGCAAGTGAATTGGATTTAAGTGAGGAAGGGCTGTGCAAAGTCACCAGCCTCACTTTCTCCTCAATTAATAGCTTAATTGAGAATTGAGAATTCTTGATTGGGAGAATTGAAAGAATTGAGAATTTAATTTTTAATTAAAAGTATTACTAAAAGCCTCTCAGAAGCCTCCTTTTCTTTTAAGCTTTTATAGTTTCAAAAACTGCACTAAGACTTTTGGGGAAATCTATAATATTAATTCTTTTTCCTGAAAACTCTTTTTTTAAATCTAGAGAAATGTCTGAATGCTCCATTTATCTATTTTCAAGAGTTACATAGCTATTCTTAAAATAGGGTCATTGTTGTTTGTCCTTCATTCTCAAAGAGGACCGTGACATCAGAAAGGTGATGTCATGACTTGCAAAAGAATTGGATTTAAGTGAGGAAAGGCTGTGCAAAGTCCCCAGCCTCATTTTCTCCTCCAGAACCATCTGGATCCAGTGGCAAAAATTAGATCAGGACGACTGGATCTAACATAGATGTTAGAAGCCATCTAAATTCAACTCTTCATTTTAGTGATGAGGAAACTGATACTAAGGTATCTAAACAATACCTTACTCAGGTAACCAGATACTAAGAGAGACTAAGCAACTTGACCAAGGCCACATAGTTCACAAATGGCAGCGTTGGGATTTGAACTCAGATCCTCTGAATCCAAATCTAGCATTCTTCCCACTGCACTGGGTATGATGACTACAAGAGAATTAAATTAGAAAAATGGTTCAAGGCCAAAGTCCCTTTAAAAATTATCCAAGATGAACAGAATGAATGTCTCACAAAAGCAACACATGCCTGTGACAAATACTTATTTCTTTCTCTTGCAAGCTGAAAAATTCAGTTGCCTTAGAGATGATGGGGTAACTAGCCATCAGTAAAAATGAATATGGTGCTGAGAATTTACAAGGAAATGTATTTAATTAAGTGCCATCTGAGCCACCCACACCGTGAACAAGTATTCTGGCAACAAAGGCATTATTGTTGCCAAGTTCCTGCCAAATGTTATTTTCCTAAGTCAGTCTGTTTTTTTTTTCTTTTGACAATCTCGAACAAAGAGTTCCAGATGGCAATAGAATGTGAGAAAGCCAAAGCACCCTCAGACCTAAATCCCCTCCTGATACAAAAGAGCCAGGAGAACCTTTAAGACAGTTTTGGGCTTGCACAGACAAGCCTGAAGCCAGAAAGGGGGGAAGGAATAATACTTAGGGTCAAAGGTCTTGTGATGACAAAAGTGAAGTTTTGAAAAAGTCCACCCTTCAGTGAACGAGTGCTTAGGAAATCAGTGTACTATATTAAACTTAGCCAGAGGAAGGCAAGATGCAATGATGTTCCTTCCTAAGCAGGTCAAAGAAAAGCAGAATTTTTAACACTAAGAAGACAGAGATTTTCCAAAAATAGCCTCCATGTTTTCAATGTCGGGGAAAATGCACAGTTAGTGCACATATATACACGACTTCTTGACTCTAGGAAAATGTAAGTGTGTAAGTGGCAAGTGAAACTCTAGATTGGTTCAAAGTCATTATCAAAGTTTATTTTTCATCTTGGATGGGACCAAGTAAAAAGAAACTAATGCCCTACGAATTTTAGAAACGGATTAATACACACTGCAGTAATGGCAAGTGATTTGAATGTGACTCATAAATAATTTTGGCCTGGGTAAGAGTTGCCTGCACCTATTTACCATAAATTAAAAGTGAAAATAAGTTGGATATAGAGATCAATCTATTCACAGAAACATTTCAGCTACTCTCTACAGCAATGATCTCTTCAACACTGTAGTATCATTTGGGGCCAAATCATTGTCATTACCTAAAGTCAGGATGGGAACTAGGGTAAGGCAATCAGGGCTTTGCCCTGAGCTGCTGAAATTGAGAGGACTGCCTCCTCCCTATATAAGTCACAAAAAATTTTGGTTTTGGCAGTAGACGTAAAAAATAGCTTGGCCACCAGGGACAATGGCCTCTATTTCCCAAACATCTAGTTTAATGTGGATGGAGCTTCTGCCTGCTTAGACTTAATTTCTTTTGTTCATAATGCCCTAAAGATTATTTTTTAACAACATTTTCCTTTACACACAAATATCACATGGAACTTCTTTAGAAGTAAAGTTTTATTAAGCTTAAAGTTTGTTACAACAGTGATTCAAATCTGCTTTGGTAGTGATTTCCCAAAAATTCTCTTTCAGAGCTTATAGTCCCAATTCACCTTATCTCCTAGACCTGTGTAAGGGAACTGGTCCATAGAGGGAGTTATTGAGTTGTGGAGGGAAAAAGATCAGTCAGTAAGTACTTCATAAGTGCCTAAAATGTGCCATACACTGTGCTAGGCACTAGGCACAAAAGGCAAAAATGAAGCAGTCCTTTCCCTTAGGGAGGTTATGCTCTGTTGGAGTCCATATATTAGTATAAAGGTCTCTTTGCTTTAGTTCCCAGCAAATCCTTGGCCAAGCACTGTCTTCTGCTACAAAAATAATTCTTGCCAACCCAACATCCAAGGCTGGTGGAAAATATTTCCAAGCCAGCTTCTAAAAGTGTCAGTATCAGCAATTTACCCCCAAATGCCTCAATGGTAAGGACAGAATTACTGTAGAAATGGGGTGGGAGAGGCAGTGTGGAGAAATCAAAGGAATTTTGGGAATAGTTAGCAGATGAAATGGCCAATCACTTAGGACACAAACTGACAACCCAATCTCCCTTCTTTCCCAAGCCAGCCTTTAGCCATTCATCCCTGAACCACTATCTGCTCCCACCCACTCACCTTTAGCAACTGCTTCTTTACTCTTTTATTAACCTGGCCACCATTTCTGACCTCTGGGGCCTTCCCCAGGATCAATGGCCCATTCACATACTGCGTCTGCCATACTTCAGGGTCAAGGGTAAAAACTGCCAAACTCCCTCCTACCTCCTTTTTGAGGGGGAAGAGAGGGTACAGGGGATGGAAGGTCAAGAGTTCTTAAGGGTTGTCACCTGCATTATGGCCCAGCACAGTCTGGACACCTGGGGGTCTGGGCTACCCCTCCCTTGATCTGACTACAATTATTCATAAGTAGCTCCTAGGAAAGCCTTCAAGGCACGAGGAAAAATGAAGGATGGCATGCTCCAGAGGTGGGATCCTGAGGCCTTCCCATATCCCCAGTGAGTTCCTTCTTATCGCTGCTTCCCTCACACAGCTGTTTTTGTGGTCCCTTCATAGGTTCCTCTTGCCATGAGTGCCATAACTCCTTACATGTGGTGCTAACAGAATCAACCAATGAATTCCAGGGAACTGGTACACAAACTGTATGTACACTTGATCCCATCCACCATTTTCTCGAGCCTGCAACCTCAATCATCCACATTCTTTTTTTCTGGAATCTTCAACCCCTGGTCCCTTCCTTACTGTCTTCAAACATGCCCAAATCTCTTCCATTCTAACAAAAGCCTTCAGTAACCCTTACCATCATCTCAAGTTATTGCCCTATATTTCTCTTCCCTTTTTCAGCTAAACTTTTTTTTTTAGGAAGGAAATTGTTTTCCCAGGACAATTTATTTTTTAAATTTGTTCTATTTTTAATTTATGAAATAAAACAAGCATTCCCATAATGTAGTAGAATAAAAGATGATTGCACATGTAACCTCAAATCTATTGTGTACAACTTGCTATTCCTTTTAAACATATAATAGTTATCATGTAAATTTCTTTTTTTTCCTTTTTTTTCCTTCCCTCCCCCCTCCTTGCCCTAGAGTTGGCTACCATTAGACACAAATATGTATATATGTAAAATCATTCTATTTACTTTCTCTCCTCTCACCCCTCAATCCTTTGCAATATATCTTCAGACTTAGCATAACTGAAACTGCTCTCTCCAAAGTTACCAATGATTTAATAATTGTTAAATCTGTTTTTTATCACTCCTCATCCTTATTGACCTGTTGCTTTTGCTGTTGTTAGCCAGCCTCTCTTCCTAATTCTTCTCTCCTCTTGGGTTATTATGACTCTAATCCTCTTGGCTCTTCTGTTACCTGTCACACCAATCTGTCCATATATGTGTGTGTGTGTGTGTGATGTGTGTGTGTATCCTGCCCTAGTCCCTCTCTTGAGCTTTATTCTCACATCACCAACTGCCTATTGAACATTTCCAACTAGATGTCCTGGAGACATCTCAAATTTACAGTGTCAAAAACCAAACTGATTTTCTTTTTCCCAAAACCTTTCTTCCCTACTTCTGTCAAAAGCACCATCTTTCCCATCTCCCAGATTTATAATTTTGGCATTATCCTTGACTTCTCACACCAGAATACCTACATTCATATTCCACCTCTGACTCTACCAACAGAGACTTGGACAAGACAATGAAGTTAAGTCACTTCACTGGACTTCATTCAGTTTCCCCATCTGTAAAATTAATGGGCTGGACTAGATGACCTTTGAGGTCTCTCCGTCTATGATCTTATGATCTCACTATATTTGCATTTTGAGAGTGACTTTCTATCTAGAGACTGTGCCTTAAACGACTACCTCTCCCCCTAACCCCCACCTTTCCGTCTCTGTCCTGCAATGATTCTAGTGGTAAGAATTTCAAGTATCACTTTGCCAATCTAAGAAATGTTTTGATATAATCTAGTGTTTCAGGATACCTCTACTGCATAAGCAACTGCCTGAGACGGGTATATATGGTACCATCCCAGACCTGAGGCTTCAGTTCAATTCAATAAGTATTTATTAAGTACCTACTATATACCAAATACTGTATATTGGAAATACATAAAGGAAGATACTTATCTACATCCAGAGAAAAGAACTGATAAGTAGAAGTATGTATAGAATGATTTTACATATATATGCATATTTGTGCTCAATGGTAGCCTTGGAGGGGGGGAAGGGAAAAAGAGAAAAAAAATTTACATGATAATTTAATTATATGTTTAAATGGAACAGCAAGCTGTAGATAATAGATTTTCAGTTTCATGTGGAATCATTTTTTATTATACTATGTTATGGAAATGCTTATTTTATCCCATAAATTTAAAATAAATAAATTTTAATAAAAAAATAAAATAAAACTTTAGAAAGGGGAATATAAAGAAAAATGAAAAAGTCCCAGCCCTCATGAAGCTTACTTTCTTCTAGGGAGTCTTTCAATGATATTCCTAAGAACACAGGTCAGACCACTCACTTTTATACTCAAAATTATGGTTTCTAGGATAAAGCATAAAATGATCAGCTGACATTTTAAAGATTTCCCCCCCTCCACCCCGCCCCAGTCTAGCTCTCTCTTCCCTCTCCAGCCTTCACAAGACTGCTCTTTCGTTCAGCTTAAGCTTGCCTGCTAGGTATTCCTTGATCATGACGTTTCATTGAACTTTGACACAAGTGATCCCCTTTGTCTAAAATGTGCTCCTTCTTCACTTCCTTAGCCTCCTTCAAAATCCTCAGCTTCCTTTAAAGCAAAAAATGACTGCTACTGATTAATCTTTCTAGAGCCCCCCAGTTGTCAGTATCCTTTTCCTTTGGAAATTCCTTTGCATTTCTTTATGTATATTTGAACACATGTTGAATGTCTAGTAGACTGCAAGCTCCCAGAGGACAGGGACTGTGTTATTTTTTTCTTTGTAGCCTCGGTGCCTAGCACAGTGCCTTGCACATAGTAGGTACTTAGCAGATGCTTGCTAATTTGAATTTCATTAACTCAGTCAAATGCTGAGTGAATGAAAGACAGACAGGATATCCATGATGCCTTATTTTCAATTACAAAATCCATTGTGGCATTGAAGAAAAAAAACAAGCCTTGGAGTCCAGGCTTGGATTCCAGTACCATCTCTGCCTCTAATGAGCTGGGCGAGTCACAGTCACATAATCTCTGCCTGAGCTTCGGATCTGTCACCTATAAAATGAAGACCAAGTTGGGCCAGAGCAGAAGTTGGTGCCATAGACCCCTCTGGCAGTCTAGTCTATGGGCTACTCAAAAAAATGTTTTTAAAGGCATATGTTAAACACATAAGATTACAAAGGAAACCAATTATATTGAAATAAAAAGGAAACAAACAAACAAAAAAAAGTTCATGGACTCCAGGTTTAGAAACTCTAGACTGCATGAGCCCAAAGACAGCCCATGGAGAGTTTATAGGAAAGGACCTCAGAAAACCTTAATGTTTCAGCCTAGGGACAAGAATGCAAAAATAAGCCAACGCAGGGGCACAAAGCAAAGTTAAACAGGACACACTGGCCTCTGGAGTCTCTCACTTATCTCAATGAGCCTCTGTTCATGTGAGTAATTAGATTATCACAGATCCTGACTTCATGTTATGACCTGATTGAAATCCAGACCTAAACTTGTCCCAGAGCATGTGATAAACCAGATGAGCCTGAAGCTCAGTTGTCACCACCTTTTCAAATACAGGCATCTTAATTAAAAAATTATAAACTAGAAGTTTGCCAAGGAATCAGATAAAACTTCAAAAGAAAAGGGATAGCTTTCTTCCAGCTTTAAAGGCAGGCCGAAGGTTGGGAGGGGATGGAGCAGGAATGAATCCAAGGCTGTTGGAGAGACTTTGGCCACAGTCTGAGCAGAGCTGAAATACTCCTGTGGGGAGAGAAAGGTTAAGAATTGGGAGAAGATGGATTGAAGTGCACTGAGGACTCCATAGGAAGCAGGTCTGTCCAAAGATGGTATTCAGGAGCAGATGGAAAACAGACCCGTTTCAGCATGTGAGGGAAAATGTACGTATCATGTTGAGCATTAGGGCTCTTTGGAAGTGGGCCAAGAAAGGGGCACCTCTTCTGTCATAGATGCTACCCTGGGTCTTCGGCTACCATTCAGGGAAGTAGAACCAGAGCTCCACCTTGGCTCCTGGAGCACAATAGTTAATAGGTAAGAAAGCTCAAATGAGTGGCAGCTCAGTGTAATAACAATAATGCTGTTCAGTCGTTTCGGTTGTGTCCAACTCTTCGTGACCCCATTTGGGGTTTTCTTGGCAGAGATACTGGAGTGGTTTGTTAATTCCTTCTCCATCTCATTTTAAAGATGAGAAAAATGAGGCAAACAGGGTTAAGTGACTTGTTCAGGGTCACACAGCTACTAAGTGTCTGAGGCCAGATTTGAACTCAGGTATTCTGACTCCAGTCCTGGCACTCTATTCACTGTGCCACCTAGCTGCCCATAATAATGATAATAGTTAATATTATATAGTGTTTACTATGTGCAAAGCAACATGCTAAGTACTTTACAATTATTATCTCTATTGATTCCTCTAATAGCCCTGGGAGGCTGATGCTATTATTATTCCCATTTCACAGATCAGTAAACTGAGGCAAGCAGAGGTTAAGTAATTTGCCCAGAGTCACAGAGATTGTAAGTTTCTGAGGCTGGCTTTAAACTCAGATCTTCTTAACTCCTAGCCTATTGCTCTAGTCACTGTGGATAAAATGCTTAGGAAAACCTGAGTTCAAATCCTACCTTTCATACTTGCTAGGTGACCATGGGCAAGGCATCTCATCATTTTAACATAAAGTTTCTACATCTGAAAAATTGGGATGATAATAATCCACGTAGTTTCTACCTACTTCACTGAGTTGTTATGACGTTCAAAGGCATATGACCTAAATAGGGTGTTTTTCCAACTTTAAGACACTCTATTAATGTCAATTATTATTAAGAGCCTGGGTAATAAGTAGGGTGAAAAACAACAATAGCTTTTTCAATAGTGAAGGTAGACCTGAAATGCTGCAATATGGAATAGAACCTAATAATGATAACTGTGGGTTTATATTATTTATAAATTTATATAATATCAAATTATTAATATATAATATTAATCATATAAATTTATGATTAATTTATAAAATTTATATGATAATTTAAAGTTTCCAGAGCATTTTACCTACATCATCTTATTTGATTTTCACAGTGATCCTCTTGTATTATTATGTCCATTTTACAGATGTGAGGACCAAAGCTGAAACATTAAATGGCTGGCTCACAGTCACAAAGCTAAAAGTCACAGTGGCAAGATTTGAACTCAGCTCTCCCTGGCTTCAGATCTGGCTCTCTTTTTCCTATAGCACCTGGTCTCTCAAATGAGTTTTACCATTCTTAATAACAAGACAAAAATTTTCGTTAGCACGGTGCTTAACGCATAGTAAGATCCTAGTGAATTTTTTTTCATTTATTCCATTCCATTAACAATAAAAATAAAATAAATGCAAACTTCAAAAGTTGCCAGGTATAAACAGGGATCAATGTGGATTTAAGCAAATTGATTCATTTATAGTAATTGATAAACATAGAATTAAAAAAGCCTACCCAGAAGGATTCCATTTGGAGACCTGCTTATTGTTCTTGAAAAATGGCCATTTGAAGGAAAGCTAACTTCATCACCAGTCATCCCAATTCTGAGTCCCCTTACTTTTGCCCTGGTAATTGAACTGAGTCATAGGATGTGAGACTTGGAAAGGAACTGCTGTCTTAAAGTTCGTAAGATCATAAGCTCTTAGACCAAAGCTGGAAGCCATCTGGTCCAATGCCTTCATTTTATAGATGGGGAAACTGAGGCCCATGGAGGCTAATCAGCTTACCTAAAGTCACATATGGTATAATGAGGAGATTCAAATTAAGACAGCTTACATCACTTAGTCCCCCTGTAGACAGTGCTGGCCTCGAACCTAGAACAGTGTATACCATTTTGAGCACCACAATTAAAGAGGGGTATTGAAAAAATGGAGCGTGTTCAGAACTGGTCATTTAAAAAAATATATAAGTTAATGCTGAATTTAGCAAAGTGGGTATAGTTTGACCAGTTTCTACAACCTCGTTTGGTTAATATGGCCAAGGCAGGAATTTGCCCAGCCTCTTGGCTGTTGTAGATTAAATCCAGTCAAGTCAAGTCAACAAAAGCATTTATTAAGTACCTAACATGTCATTTAGTAAGTTGACTAGCATTTATTAAGTTCTTGTTATGTGCCAGGCACTGGGAATACAAATATATACAAAAAGAAAGACACTTAGTCTTTTTTCATATTTTTTCAGTATAAATTATTTTTAAATATTTATATAAATATAAAATATTTTAATATATTTTTTCAATATAATTTTTTTCTTCAGCAATAATCTGCCTTCTCTTCCTCTTGAATCCTCCCTCTCTCAACTGAGAAACAAAAATCTTGGCAAAACAAATTCCTGCCTTGGCCATATCCAAAAAACATGTATGTCTCAATATGTACTCTTAAAGTCCTTCACCTTTTTATTAGGAGGTGGTTATAACATTTTATCATGAGTTCTAGAATTATGGCTGGTCATTATATTGATCAGAGTCCTTACATCTTTCAAAGTTGTTTATCTTTACAATTTTGTTGTCACTGTTCTTCTGATGCTGCTCGCTTCATTCTTCATCAGGTCATAAAAGTCTTCTCAGGTTTCTTGGAAACCATCTCTCTCATCATTTCTTAAAGTACAATCGTGTTCCATAACATTTGTATGCCCTAGCTTGTTTAACCATTTCCCGGTTGTTAGGTATCCCTTCAGTTTCCAGTTCTTTGATACCAAAAAAGAGCTGCTATAAATATTTTTGTGCATCTTTAATTAAAGTTTGTCTTAATTAACTTTTAATTAACTTAATTAAAGTTGCTTGGGACTAATGACTTCCTTAATCTACCCTTTCTCTTTTATTCCCTTTTCTCCTTTCTCCCATTTATACATATATATAATATGTATGTGTGCATATATTATACACACTCACATACACATTATAAAAACATAAAATAATATTATTTCACAATATTACCAACAAAGTTATTACTCAGAAGAGCTCTATCTTCTTGTCCTTTGCTAAAAGGGATATGTACATGCATATACATATATATAATCAATAAATCAATCAACAAGTCTTTAAATGCTTAGAGGCTGACACAAAGAGAAAAATAAAATTGTCTCTGAAAAACAAAAGTCTCTGTCCTCAAAGAGCTTAGATTCTATTGAGTGGAAAGAACATGTACATATATGTGCTATATAAAACACATTGCAAATAAATATAATTTTGTGGGGGTAAGGGGAAGGAATTAGTAGGGTGAGTGTCAAGAAAGAATTCATGCAAATGGTGGTGCTCGAGCTGAGCTTTTATGAAATTAGGGATTCAAAAATGCAGAATGAGGAGAACGCATTACACACATGGGTGCCAACCTGTACAAAGGCACTGAGGCAGGAGAGAGTGTTGTGTATGAGGAACAGCCAAGGAAAGGAGGTCAGTTTGGTTGGATCATAGACTATGTGAATGGTATAACAAGGCTGGAAAGGAAAATTGGAACCAGGTTATGAAGGATGTTAAATGCCAGACAGATCCTGGAAGTGATAGGAAGCCATAGGAGCTCTTATTGAGTGGTTTATGATACATATTCACATATACGTATGTATGTGTTTGCATCACTTTCCTAAACATTGTTCCCTAAGTTGTAACCTACATGCGAGTAGGAATGGTATCTTCACTAAACTTTTACTCTTCCTCCAATGCCTAGCACAATGCTCTGAACACAGCAGGCACTTAATGAATATTATTGTTAATTGTCTAGGCTTTCAAAAACCAGAGCTTATATAAAAATGTTACTGTCTTCTTTTGCACCATCTTCCTTCCAAATGTGAAAGTGTTAAGTGAGGGATGGGTAACTAACATTTTCATTCCAAAAAGGTGAGAAGAAAGGTTTATGCCCATGTCACTTAAAGGCCAGGTTGGATTGTTGTTCCCTTGGGTCTTTCTGCAGCTTCTGATGGTTGATCATTCTGACAGCCGTGTAGCAATAGTGTCAGCACATCAACAGTCTCCACATTTCCTTTTCATCGAGTCTAGATGATGGAATTGCACATCTGGCCAAGTTAGGGGATTAGTTGAAAGTGAGCTGGCTGAGAGTCAATCAAGATAAGATCAAAGTGATGCTATTGTGCAAAGGGGAACACCTAGATAGTGCCATGGGAGTATACTGTTGTAGTTGATAGGGCATGCTTAATCTTTACCCCACTGAGGTTTATAATCCTAGCTCAAGGCAGGAGGATAGTGGAAAGGGCACAAGGCTGAGACTCTAGAGATATGGATTCTAATCCTGATTCTGTCCCTCACAAGATAGTTGATCATGGGTAAATTACATCATCTCTCAGGGCCACTTTCCCTCATTTGTGATATATAGGGGTTGGACTGAATGTCAGAGATTCCTTCCAGCTATGACATTCTGTTATCCACAGTCATTCCTAGAACTTGTATTGACTCCTCAGGTAAGCATTTTTTACCCCCTTTGGGACATATATAGAAATACATTTGTCAGATGGATCTGACAGAATGTGTTCTAAGTGAAAACCAACTTAAAGCTAAAAAAGAAGTGAATGAGCATTGACTAAGTGCCTACTATATGCTAGTCATTGTGCTAAATACTTTACCAATATCATCTTATTTGAAAAAAGCACGAAGTAGTAGGAAAAATACTGGATTTGGAATCTAGAGGTTTCAGTTCAAATACTGCTTCTGACAAAACACATCACTTAAGTCTCTAAGATTCTATTTTTTCATCTTTAAAATATTTGTACTATATAGGTTTGTTGTGATGAAGGCACAAAGAAATGTCTTATTCATTCATTTTTCATTCATTCAATTTGTGAATTTTAGAACAATACATAAATGTGAATTAGATCTTGAGCTCCTTGAAGGCAGAAACTTTTTGCCTCTTTTTGTATCCCCCGAATGCAGCATGGTGCCTGGCATATAGTTGGAGCTTAATAAATGTTTATTGACTGACTGACTGAATTAAATTGTACACATGGTGTACCAGATACCAGGAATCTAATATTCCTTGATATTTAAACAACATTTTGAAGTTTACAAAGATACATGTATATATATACATGTAGATAGATGTAAAGCTATATATATATGTGTGTGTGTGTGTGTGTATATATATATATTATATAGATATAAAATTTGAGTTTTACAACAATTTAATGCTGTACTATAGGCATTATTATTAAAACTAGGGATCAAAGTTTAAGCAACCTGCCCATGGTCACCCAACTAGTAAGTAGCAAAAAACAGTATTTGAATTCAGATCTAAATGACTTGAAGTCCAACCCTTCATACTTTATACCATGCTGCCTCCTGTAGTATGTTACACCATTACTCTAGAGGCTCAAGCTAGGGGTGTGCTGGAGCCAGTTAGAGCTCTAGGATTCCTGGAGAACTTGAATTCAGTGTGAGCATTTACCCCTCAGAAATTGGCAAATGCTACAAATCAAGGTTTGATTTTATCGCTTTGTTGATTGTCTAGACTTAAGAAAGTGATGGAGAAAATGTTTAGCAATGTAGGTTAAACTTAAAAGTGTGTCCTATAGCCAGTTCACCACTAAATCACTGCCTAGATGCTTATTTCTGAGTCTTAGTTTCAATTCATAAAGTCCTAAGTTAAGTCTGCCTACTCTAAAGATGGCCTATTACCATAGCAAATTATAATGAGTTTGACCTTGGTTTGACAGATCCTTAACTCTATCTATAGTGAACCAATCCAATCTAATCCAATAAATATTTATTAATTGTCTATTGTGTGCCAGGCACTGTGCTAGGCACTGGGGATGCAAATAATACATAAAAGATAGTCCCTGACCTCAAAGAGCTAGCTCATGATCTAAGAGAGGAGACAACACACAAAAGGAGATAGGAAAGGTTGGGGGAAGGGAGGAACAGTATACATCTTGGTCTGTGGAGTTGAAAGGAGGTGGGGCAACAGATGCAAAATGGACTGAGCTGAGAGAGTCCAGCTTCTGCTCTTTGCATTGGGAGGAGTTTGGCACTACACCCTCCAGCCCTCTAATCAGAGGTGAGAGGAGGCTGAGGGCAGTAGTGTGAATCAGTCTTTGAGTCAGCAGCATGGTGGTGAATTTAGAAGTGACAAGCTTATCCTGGAAGGGACAACTTGTTCCATGGAGTTGAACCAGGCAAGGCAGCAGATGCAAAGTGAAGAAACTAGATATTTCAGAACATTTCCCATGTTTCCATGCCCTGGAAAGAGTTTTCTTGGTCAACCAAATACAAATCAGTTATTTTCCTACAACAACCATACCTCTCTAAGGTTTAAAACAACTTGTGCTGGCTCTGAACTCAGCTGAAATCCACCCGGGAAATTAGATAGGAATCTAAATTAAGATTGAGAATTTTTCAGAAACAAAAGTTAAATTGATCTCAAGAGCCATTTGTATCAAAGTAAAAACACATTGTAGATTACCAGTTGCCAACCTGTCATACAGGTTTATCCTCTCCAATAGGAAGTGGTTGGCCAATTCCAATCTTTTCCAACTCTATTTTTCTTGTGCACTATACTGTCCCACAAATCTTAAAGATTTCTTTGTGCCTGTCCCCCTTTCCTACTGTTTCAATTACCAATTCATATTTCTTCTTCCCCTACTCCTTCATCTTCCCCACAGTAATTGACAAAAATAGTAACAAAGATTTGTTGATCCCCTACTATGTATATGGGCTGCTCTGAGCTCCTATGGAAACATTTATATTCATTTGTGTTGACAATCCACATTCTTCTTTGGTATCAGACCACCCCTACAGTATATCTCTTAGATTGAGGTAGAATGTAAACTGATGTTGATCAGAATCAGATCATTGTTAGTTTTATAATTTAAATCTTAAATCTTGATTGTTTTCATCTTTCATCCAGTTCCCTGTTCATTTGGGCTTGTTAGACTCTATCCATCTACAACGGAGATTGTTGTCAAATACAACTTAGGAAAACAGGGCTAAATACAAGGAAGCTACTAAATGCTGTGCTATACAGTTTGTGCTGTATTCTATTGATTAATGGATACTGTTGCGCTATCATGGAGGATGTCCAGCTAGAACCCAAATTGAAGAGGGATTTCCTATGGATGGGGAGGTTTTCCACATGTTCCTATGTGTGGATGACATAGCATTGACTGCAGCAATGTCCTGAGCATTGGAGGCCATTTTCAAGTAGATTTATAATCACTCAAAAGACAAACTAAGTAGAGGGGGAACATAGAGGTTAAAGAATGCCTATTGTCCAGACTATAGCACGAATTTGGATAGATAAACCATAACTAATCCATCAGTACACATATGTCCTGGACAGTAAGACACTGCAGATGAACAATGAACCGCCACCAAAATTTAATAAGAGGAGAACAAACTGAATTGTGCTTATGAAATTGCACAGTGGTTTTAAAAATCCCAAGCTTCTCCCTGAAACACTAAACCATCTCTTTAATATCATTGCTCTTCCAAGGATTCTTTGTGCCTGCAAATCAAGGAATATCACTGTATCTAAAGAATAATACTCCTATAAATCTAAGAAATAGGCAGGGATACATAAAGTTACAGTTAGCATTAATTGAAACCATTGTGATGATGATCTTGTCACAGTGGATTGCGAAGGCAGTGTTATTGCTTTGTTCTGATACGATAAGAAGGCAAAATTTAAAGAACAAATCAGAAATACCAACATCCCATCTGCTTAAAATGCTTCAGGGCAGATAAAATGTGTGAGTGGACAAACCATGAGTATTCTTGAATGGATTGAAGACACGAATGCATTATATTTCAACAATTATAGTCAAGGGACTTATGCTGCTTTTTGCTTAATGATGCCATCAGCTGCAAGTCACCCATCAATGTTTTGCCAACCAGTACAGGGGCACCATAAAAATTAACATCCTATTTAAGCCTAAATTAGACAAAGTGAAATATGAAATTGAGGAGTTAGGAGTTACTAAGATTTGAAGATGAAAATTTAAAGATTTTGAGGTCAAGAAGAATCTTCACTTAATACAAATTCCAGAAATTATTACTAATAATGAAATGAAATAACAAAAACAGTGCTGATGTTTTAATTAATTTTGGAAAGGAAATAAAACATACTTCAACTGGAATTTTAAGAAACCCTCTGAATTCCACTGCATTAATCCAACTAACAGACCAATTATGCCAAAATAGAGTAATTCCTAAAAGCTGGTTGGTACCTGCTATAACTATCATAAAGGAATGTATTCTCCCAAAGGATCTGACAGAAAGTCCAAAAAACATTTCAGGCCCTACCTATAGCAGTAGCAAACAATGCTACAGTTAGGACCATAGAAGGAAAAGTATAGCTATCAAGTAATACCCCTAAGGACAGATGTCAATCAACCCCAAGGGACTTGATAGAGCCATTGAAAGTTTGCAAAAAGTCACTGGAAGATTACATTAATCTCTAACTAGTAAATACAGTAGAAAAGTGGAATGCCACACCAATTAAAGGCAATAAAAAAGAAATGAAAAAGAATCCAGAAAACAAAAGCAGACCAGAGATTTTAGGTTTTCTTAATCAGTAATTGAAAGCAAAAGTCAAAAGGTTAAGGAAATATGGGGTGTCAGAGTAGTGCAAAGAACAAAATAAACAACTCAATAGCAATGAAAAACTTGACTAAAAAATAAAGAATCAGAAGCAAGAGAGAATCCTTGAATAAGGAGGATGTGGAAATTTTCTTCTACATATTAAAAAAAAATTTCAACACAATGAAAATGCAAGCTGGATCAAAAAAGAAACAGAACGGTTGCTCATCAGTAACATATTAAAAATGACAGAACAGTTACAGCAAGGGAGGTGATGGAAACAATATCTGCTCTGCAAAGCTGGAAAATATAGGGCTAGATAAGATTCATAATTATTAGCTCGAACAGTGGCACATGAATTGCTGGCAAAGTATTTCTACCAACTTCCTTTCAGATGAAAACCTAATCCTACCTTTCTTAACAGACAGCATCACATATCTGTTACCCAATGATGAGACTACCAATGACTTCTCCAAAAATGGGACAAATATATATTTGTGTTCTTTCCATAAAGCATCCTTAGCTAGTATCACTAAAAATGAACTTTAAACATTCAAAAACAACCCCAAACCATATATTGAATGAAGAGTAAAACATCTCAGGGATGAAATGAACAACTTATTATAGATTCAGTAATCATTCGACAAACCACCTAAAAGCACCATAACATTTACATTGCCTTTGTTGATTATTAAGGAGCCTTTAACTTAGTTCCATGTTTTTTGCTTATTCATATACTTAAAATACACTAAATAATCCCAAGTATAGTGAGGACACTATGTTTGATATTCTCATTGAAAAACAATCTCTATTTAAAACATGCCACACAAAATTACTTGCAATAGGAGAAAAGAAATATTATTCAAAAAAGAAAAAAGAAAACATGCTACCAGGACAATAATGTCAAAAGCAATTTATGCAAATTATGGCCTTTTTCAGAAAGAATTTATGGTTCCTCCTAGCCTTAAATCCTTGTCATCTTATCTTAAAAGTATGCTTTCCAAATTATAGAGGATGTAGGAAAAAAATCTTATTAATCATTTGATGTAAATGGATGACATCAAGCTAATTGCCTTCACCCAAAAAAATTAAATATTTCCTTCAATGTGTGGAATCTTTCTCTAATTATATGAAAATGTCATCTGGATTTGATAAGTGTGGAATTCTTAATAGTTGCTATGGAAATATAGAGGCTGAATTATTTTAGCTTGAATCCAAAGTTTACACTAAACCAGTGGATACAGACAACATATACAAATGTGTTGGTCTTCCAAATAAGACACATTGGGCATAAAGATATCAAAAAAGAAAGATGTAGCAAAATGTGGTAAGAGATTTATCTATATTCTGAAATTAAAGGTGAGTGAGAACACATTTAAAGCAATTAACACCTATGCAATACTACCCTCAACGTCTAATTTCTGAAATGTAAAATGGATCATAGCAGATTTGGAAAATATCCTAATAAAAACCCATACAATTTTATTGCAGGATCTGTCACCATAAGGCAATGATGGAAAGAAGGACATTTTTTTTTTCTGAAAAAGAAGGAAAATGATTGACAGATGTTCTTAGAACACAAAATAAACTGTTCAAAAATCTGTAGACATATTTTTGGAACAAATAGACATCACTTTACCAAATAATAATAAAGGCAGATTCAACAAGTGCAAGCCATTGGGTTTATCAAACGTAAGCAAATGTGGTTTACCTATGGATAGAGCCAATGAAATAGCTAAGATTCATGAATATAATTAAAAAGCCCTCCCTGGGTTACATCCATATGAAATATGTCAACATAGAAGCATTAAACAAAGGATTGTGTAAGGCAAATTTGGATTTTGAAACACAGGGATTTATGATGGCAATTCAGGATCAAGTCATTGCCACTAGAAATTATAGAAGGGTTATCCTTAAGGGGCCAGGATTTAATGATAAATGTATGTTAAATAATGGCAATGGTGGAAACCATGCAGTCTATTGCTGCAGGTCATAAAAAATTAGCACCTACCAAAACCGTAGTGAGACATGACCTGATGACCAACATTATGCATCAGAAGCTAGCTATCTTTCATGGACCAACAATGACAAATCCTCAGGCCTCTAGATATCCTGGACAACTTAACAAAGTAATTACACTGGAATTGTATCCCTTGTTCCTCACAATTGCCCAACTAAAAATAATCCATAAAATCCCAAAAAACTGAAGAACAACATTTTTAGTAGATGCCACTACACCAAATATTCACATTCACCAAACTTCTTGGAACATGTAGCTTTCAAATACAAAAACCTAGCAGAAGGAATTAAAATCATGTGGGAACAAGAGATCATCCCTGATTATCCTATCTACTACTGGAGTTTTACCAAGTGTGTTTCCAATGAGCATACAGAGAATCGGTTTACATATTAACAGTTTAATTCACTTACAAAAATCAGTTATTTTCTCCACTTGGGCAATATCTATAGAATATTAAATATAAACAAAAAATAGCAGAATGACAACTTGTCCCAGCACTCTTTCTATCTGAACTCTGTTGAACAAGATGAGAATGATTCTGACAATAATTTTAAACTTTTTATATATATCTAAACTCCATTAAAAACATTAGAAATTGAGACTAATAGCAATAATATCAGGATAAGATAATAATGACAATACTAATAAGTAACATTTATATAGCACTTTAACATTTACAAAGCACTTTTCATATATTATTTCATTGTGTGTATGTCTGTGTGTGGTGTGTTTACTTTTATACAGAGTTGCCCTAGACAAAATTGTGAAATAGACTATGTTGTCTTCAGTGTGCTACCTTTCCCTTTTAGCTCACTCTTTTGTGGCCACTGCCCTCACTTGCTCAGTAGCCCTATTTGAAAAGTGCACTTAGCCTCCTCTATCGTGATAACACATTATATTATGGATCTCAGAGAATCATAGATATAGAGCTACCCTGACAATTTCTCCCCACTAAAGTTGTTCTTGTTCATTCTTACCATGTCATGCTAGATGCCAGGTAGCAGTTATCTAATATGATGAGCTAATCTATCCTGATATGTTATTATTAATAATAATGCTAACTTGGCAGAGCCAAAATTGTAGGATACAGGCAGCTGAACTCTCTCAACATTCCCCTCCAAACAACTTTAAAATAACTTCTCAAATCAAATTTTGGGGTGACAAAGCCAAAGGTCAAAGTGAGGCATTTTTCCAGCCTAAGACAACTTATGACGTTGGCAGGAGAGGTCTGTGACACCAGGGTGGGGATCTTGCTCAGAGGAGGGCAGGAACACAAGTGGTACTTTTGGAGGTGGCCAAAATAGCCATGGCAATAACAGCAGGGGCAGCAACATCAGCTTCAGAAGCTCAGTCCAGAGACAGTAAGGGGGTCAGACAACTGGCCAGAAAGAGATTATAGGAAACCCTTTGCTAGCTCTGAGTACCAGTGGTGCTGATTGGTAACTCTATTCCCATAAGCAGTTCTGGGTCACAGTTGCAGAACAGAGATGGATGCTTCTAGTCGTCCACAAGGAAGCAGAGCCCTGGTCACAGTTCCAAGGAGGAGAGGAGCACCAATTCTTGGGCCTATAGGAGAGCAGGGGACTTGGTCACAGTTTCTGGGCCAAGAGGACTAGTGCTAGTGTTTGTGGCTGCAGGACAGCAGGGATCCTTGCTCCAGAACACAGACCAAGAAGGGGTGGAGCCAAGATGATGGAGGGAAAGCAATGACTTGCTTGAGCTCTCCCTCAAACACCTCCAAATACCTATAAAAAAATGGCTCTAAAAAAATTCTAAAGCAGCAGAACCCACAAAAAAACAGAGTAAGAAAAATTTCCAGCCCAAGATGAACTGGATGGCTGATCGGGAAGGTATATCGCACTGGGCTGGGAGAGGAGCGCAGTTCGGCGTGGGCGCGCAGGCCGCAGCAAACCTGGAGCAGGCCTCAGAGGACTGAAGCCCAGGCAGCTGTGGCGGTTTCCAGACTTCTCAACCCACAATGCCAAAGACAACTTGGAAGTTCAGTGGGAAAAGTCTGTGACTGTGGTGAGAGAAGAAGCTAGGTCTCAGCCTCCCCCAGGGCAGCAGCTGCCTCCTGAGCTTCCGGCCCACAGACTGAGGGGGAATCGAGTGGCTGATCAGAGGGGGATTGCAAGGATCTCTTTGCTAGTGCTGAGGCATGAATCTCTTGCTTTGCCTGTGCTTGGATCTGGGTCACAGTTCTGAGGGGCGGTCCTGGGGTGAGGAGGTGGTGGAGCTTATTGTGGCAGTGGAGCTTGTTGTGGTGGTGGAGAAGAAACACCTCGCCCCTTATCATAGCACTTTGGAAGAACTGAAAATTTTCAAGTCCCTAGAAGTATCACTGAAAACAGCTGTACAAACCCCTGAAGCTTGGGACAGTACATTCTCCACATTGGAAACAGACTCTTACCTTAACAAAGAGTTTAAAACTCAAGTAATTGGTTGGGATCATGAGCAAGCAGCACAAAAAGAGTCAGACTATATTATCTTACTTTGGTGACAAAGGAGATCAAAACATACAACCAGAAGAAGAAAACAAAGTCAAAGCTCCTACATCCAAAGCCTCCAAGAAAAATATGAATCAGTCCCAGGTCTTGGAAGAGCTCAGAAGGGATTTTGAGAAGCAAGTAAGAGAAGTACAGGAAAAACTGCGAAGAGAAATGAGAGTGATGCAAGAAAATCATGAAAAGCAAGTTAATAGCTTGCTGAAGGAGACCCAAAAAAATACTGAAGAAAATAACACCTTAAAAAATAGCCTAACCCAAATGGCAAAAGAGGTCCAAAAAGCCAATGAAGAGAAGAATGCCCTAAAAAGCAAAATTGGACAAATGGAAAAGGAAGTCCAAAAGCTTACTGAAGAAAATACTTCCTTAAAAATTAGAATAGAGCAATTGGAAGCTAGTGACTTTATGAGAAATCAAGACACTGTAAAACAAATCCAAAAGACTGAAAAATTAGAAAACGATGTGAAATATCTCATTGGAAAAACAACTGACCTGGAAAATAGATCCAGGAGAGAGAATTTAAAAATCATTGGACCTTCTGAAAGCCATGATCAAAAAAAGAGCCTAGACAGAACACAGACCAAGAGCACAGTGACCACACCTCTCGCCCAATCACTCCACCTTGAAAGCACTGAAAACTTGCCAATCTCCAAAACTAGCTCTAAAAATAGCAGCACAAAAAGCCTGCAGTTTGGGACAGGGCATTTCCACCCTCAGGTGAGCAGAACCCAATTTTAACATAGAGTTCAAAGTCAAGAATTAGGCTAGAAAAATGATCAAACAACAAAAAAAGAACTTGACCTAAAATAAAAAGTGCTATGGTGTCAGGGAAGACCAAGACATAAACTCAGAAGAAAAAAACAATGTGAAAATAGCTACCAAAAAATGCTAATTGGACCCAAGACCAACAAGAATTCCTGTAAGGGTTAAAGAGATAAGAGTGGTAGAGGAAAAATTGGGAAAAGAAATGAGAGTGATGCAAGAAAATTATGAAAATAGAATTAAAAGCTTGGTAAAAGAGGAGCAAAAAATATTGAAGAAAATGATACCTTAAAAAACACAATTGGCTTAATGATAAAAGGCGCACAAAAAATCAGTGAAGAAAAAATACCACTTGAAAAGCAGAATTGGTTAAATGAAGAAAGAGATAAAAAGTCTTACTGTTGAAAAAACATACACAGAGTTAAAACAAAGGACTGGAGCAGAATCTATTATGCTTCATCTGAAGTAAAAAAAAAAAAAGCAGGACTAACAATCATGATCTCAGACAAAGCAAAAGCAAAAATAGACCTAATTAAAAGAGATAATCTGAGAAACTACGTTTTGATAAAAGGTCCCATAGAAAATACAGTAATATAAAAAAAAATTAGTTTCTCTGATAAAGCCTCAATTCTTAACTTTCTAGAGAATGGAGTCAAATTTATAAAAATAAGAGCCATTACCCAATTGAAAAGTGGTCAAAGGATATGAACAGAAGTTTTCAAAAGATGAAATCAAAGCTATCTATAGTTAGTTATATGAAAAAATGCTCTAAATCACTATTCATTAGAGAAATGAAAATTTAAACAACTCTGGGATACCACCTCACACCTATCAGAAATGACAAATGCTGGAGGAGATGAGGAAAAATAGGTTCATTAATAAACTATTGGTGGAGTTGTGAACTGTTACAACCATTTTAGAAGGAAACTCAAAAGGTTATAAAACTGTGCATACCTTTTGACCTAGCAATAGCACTAAGGACCTATATGGAAAAAAGTATTTATAGCAGCTCTTTTTGTGGTGGCAAAAAATTGAAAATTAAAGAGATGCTCATTGATTGGGGGATGGCTGAACAAGTTGTGGCATATGATTGGGATGGAGTACTATTGTGTTATAATAAATGACTAGGTGGATAATTTCAAGGAAAAAACACGGCAAGAACTACACGAACTGATGCAAAGTGAAGTGAGAAGAACTGGGAGATCATTATGCACAGTAACAGCAATATTATAATGATGATCAACTGTGAAAGACTTGGCTACTCTACTGTACACAATGATCCAAGACAGTTCTAAAGGACTCATGAAGAAAAAATGCTATCTACCTCCAGAGAGAACTGATGAACTCTGGCTGTAAACTGAAGTATAATTTTCTTGCTTTTTTTGTTGCTTTGTTGTGATATGGCTAATATGGAAATACGTTTTTCATTATTTCATATGTATAATTGATATCATATTTCTTACCTTCTCAGTAGTGGGGGGAGGAGTAGGAGGGAGAAGATCATTTGAAACTCCATTTAAAAAGAAAAAAATATTTAAATAAATAAATAATGAATTTTAAAAAGAAAAATAATGTTAGCTCAATTTACATAGCGTTTTACAGTTTACAAATGCTTTCCTCACATTTATCCTGAAACAGATAGTGGAAATATTATTATCTAGATTTTGCAGATGAACAAACTGAGGCTTAGAGAGATTAAATTACTTTCCTAAGATTACATAGCTAGTAAATGTCAGGGCTCACACCCAAAACTATGTCTTCTGATTCAATGATCAGCATACTTTTTACTGTCCCACTTCTGTATTCCCCCTCTTAGGGGTCCTCTAGAAATAAAGTTTCAAGCTAAGATGAGAAACTCTAATGGTTGGAACATCAGGTAGAGTGAAAGATGCATGTAGGGGCAGGTGAGGTCTCATTATTCCCCATGGTAGTATCAAAAAGCCAGAGTCAAAAAATTTACAATGCACGTTGGTGCCTTTGAGCCATCTGCTCTACTTTTGTGATTAATTTCTTCATCATATTACAAATTGTCACCAGTAATAGTTGTTCTCTTCCTTAAAGGGGTGGAGACAGAATGAGCTGGCCTGTAATCATTCTCAGTGAAATCCCTCAGGAGCAGGAAGTAAACCATGCAAAACAGAGTCAAACCCCATGTAAGCAATCACACAAAACTGCTAGTGTCTATTGGCATTCAGTGATCTTCACAAAGACAACAGGACAATAATTATGACCGAGAAGCATTAATTATGACAATTACATTTAATTGAGGCAATTATGGCAACTTATATAAATGAGAATTCTTTGGAGATCTTACTTCTTTTATTTAACACTCGTGCAAACACATAGCCCCAGTCTCCTCCTCTAGGAGAATTGGGAGGCACAGACTATAGCAAGGATACAAGTGTTTTATGAAGGTAAGGGTCTTTTCTGACTAGACAGAAAGTCTAGGGGAATTCCCCACTGGAAATCAATGCTATGCCACCAGGAATGATGCTGACCCTAGGTCACAGCCATAAGAGATTACTCCAACTGGACTGGACCAACAGCATGATGTTGATTAAGGGATTGTTGGAATTAACCCATTCAGTAGCTAAGCTGATACCTACTGGACCTAAGTTTTCTCCAGTTACTATAACCTCCATGGTTTCCTCTTCCCCTCTTCCTTTACAAAATTTATAGTATTGCACTTTCCTCTGTGGGGAATACCAAGATGGGGTTCAGAAAGCTATAGGTTCTACCTCTAGAAAGGGGCATAGCTAGGGTTGTGCTATTTCAAAGGTACAGTTGCTTAATGATTTGTGTTGATGAAATAACTACTTTGTTACAGCTTCAAAGATTGGGGGAACGGAACGGGGAAGAGAAAGAACAGCTGTGATCTGTCAATCCTGGAAATTCTACTAATATCCTAGTATCTTGGGAGTTTACTCAGCCTGGTTGTTGGAGAATAGCCCAGTACTCTGCATAATTAACGTACTTTTGCATACAAGGGGAGGAGGGTAGTGAGAATGGAGCTGAATATGAATCTTAGTTTAATTTAACATTCAAGAAATAATAACAGTAAATTATGGGTTTATTTGAATGCCCCTTCAATTAGATTATATTCTCTTTGGAGTCATTTGTTAATTAAGTTGTAGATTCATAAATAGAACATATGAACTGAAAGAACCTTAGAGATCATCTAATATAGCCCTCTCATTTTACATACAAGAAAACTGAGGCCAGAAGTAGTTTAGCATGTGTGGTTATATAGCAAGGTATTGACAGCCATGAAACTAGAAACATGAAAACTAGGGTTTTTAGCTGTTAGTTCAGACTCAAACTCTTCATATTATCCATAATATGCTTTTTTCTTTTACTTTTTAATTCAACTGATTATTTTACTTAATTATTCTAGAAAATTTAGAACCAAATGCCAAATCTGTAGTCTTTCAAAGAATAGAGGAGCTACACCTAATCATTCTTAAGCACCTCTGGTACCTCAGTTATTTTCCATAAAACATCTGAAAACTGAACTCTTTTTTTGTGTGTGACTTCAGATTCTTTCCCTTTTTATTTTATTCTTATTCCAAACTTAAAGGCCAATTAAAACAACCATTCCCATATACAATTATAGAACAAGAGAATATTATGCCTTCAGATTCTTTCCCTTAGTGTTCCTCTTGTCTACACCAGCTTACATATCTATTCATCCCCCTTTAAATGCCCCACAGTTCAACCAAAACAATGTATATAATAAAATCCCTTTCATCTGTTGGTCCACCTCTTAACTCTGAGCCTTCTTCTACACTCTATTTTATTCTTGGAATAAATATCTTGTGAAACATCTACTAATCTTATTATCATTGAACTTCCAATGTTTGCTTTCTCTGTGAAGTCATCTATGGATAAAATAATGAATTCCTAAAATCCTGGTGTCATGTCTGGAGCCCTATGCCTTGTGCATAATAAGTACTTAATAAATTTTGTTGAATTGTCCGCTAAAGGAAAATAATCCATCTAACAAAAGAAAGAATAATGAAGAGATATGGGGAATCTATTGAGGCAACTCAAATATAATCTATTTAATCAAGATGTTAATGCTTTTTTTAAAAAAAAGGAAATGAACAGATATTGACACAAACTATTGCCACTACCTAAAGAATTAAATAATGATAATCAATCACCATAACAAGGAGTCTAGAAGAACCTAGAAATCACCTTAGCCAACAAACACTTGATTCTCCTTGCCAAGTGAAAAAACGGCAAAGTCTAATACTAGTTTAGAACATAAACTCATTTTGTAATCATTTGAAGGAGAATGATAGAAAATTATGAGTGGCATTGAGTCATGAAAGGATAAGGACCAAGGGAAGGAAAAAGAAGTTTACAGAATACTTGTCAAGACAACCAAAACAAATAACAAAGATATCTTGAAGACATTTCAGGGTGAAAATGGAAAGACAGCAAACAGTTGAAAAATGGAAAAGTATCTCTAAAGGTTTTTATAAGGAATTCTTTTCACTACCCAAGATAATGGAACCACTGCTTTTGGACTGTAACAAAAGTCTAATATATGGAAACATCACTGAAGAAACAAATATGGGAAGGACATTTATAATACACCAAGTATATGGGAGATACAATTTTGAGAGCATTGAGAGATCAATTTTCAAGATATCTGAAAGAGGTGAAGATAACAAATGTTTAGAAAAAAAATCTCAGATTTCATTATTACCAAATCTTTTCCAAGGGAAGCTAAATATCCCCTAGGACATGGGTTATTTATTCATTTTAACTTTCTGTCCCATTGTTCTGAACTGGATTTTTGAAGAAGGGTAGCTGGGGATTTGGGAAAGTTGTCCCTTTGCCTTAGATGTTCACTTTTGTATCTAAGCTTTTAACACGTGATAAAAAATGTTGGCCAATATAAACCTAAACTATTTGTTGAATATACTTATTATTCAGATCTAGAGATAAAAAAGAAGAGAGACGGAGTGAACTTCCCTGTTTAGAAATGAGAGGCTATTTGTTTAGGAGGAGCTCAAGTGAGGGGTCAGCTATTAGGGCAAAAGGAGAGGAGCCAGTGGTAGGTAGACTTTGCATGCCTTGCCAAGAATCTGAGACCAACATAGTCCTATTAAAAATGTAACCCAATATAATGGCTGAAATAAGGAAGCAAAGGAGCTATTCTTCTTTCCCCTGGAAAGACACAGTGTGTAGGGTCTTGAAAGACAAACTATTGCTGAGCCAGAGGGATGAGTGGCTTGGGAAGTGTCACCCATGCAAAGACAGTGCAAAGTACGTCCTCCAGACAGGTAAAGTCAGGTCCTTAAGTTCATAGCTCTTCTTGTGGTTGTTGTTGTTGTGTCACCAGCACCACTTAGCCCTGATACAAAACATAAAATAAGGAAATACATGCATGCTCTCCAAAGTCGATTGCTAGCAATGCAAGGACATCTAGTACAAGAAGGACTCCCTATATGTGATGGAGTTCAACACATACCGCCTTTATTGGCATGACATTGTGAAGAATTCATCAAGACCTAGAAAGCTACAGATCCTCCTCAATGAAATCCATAATCACTCAAGAGTTTGGTCTAACTACTCACATAGGAAATAACAAGGTGAAAAATGCCAATCCAAAGGTCTAGACTATGACATGCAGCTTAAAGGCAGCTAGGTGGCACGGTGGGTAAAGCTCTAGATCTCGAGTCAAGAAAGACCTGAGTTCAAATTTGGCCTCATGACCCTGAGTGAATCATTTAACTTCCACCTACCTCAATTTCCTCATCTATAAAATGATGATAATAATAGCACCTACCTCCCACGGTTGTTGTGAGGATGAAATGAGATATTTGTAAAGCACTTTCTAAACCATAAAGTGCTAATATAATGCTAGATATTATTATATGTAGCCCAGAAAGGTGGTCCATCTGTACATATATGAATGAAAAATGAATGAATGACAAAATGCTTACCATGTGTCAGACACTGTGATAAATGCTAGTGATAACAAATACAAGAAGAAAGATAATTTCTGTCCTCAAGGAGCTTACATTCTAATTAGGGAAGGCAACACATACAGGCATATCTTATTTTATTGCACTTTGCTTTATTGCACTTCACAGAGAATGTGTTTTTTTTTTTGTTTTGTTTTGTTTTGATTTTTACAAATTGAAGGTTTGTGGCAACCCTGTATCAAGCCAGTCTTTCAGCACCATTTTTCCAACAGCGCGTGCTCACATCTGTCTCTGTGTCAAATTTTGGTAATTTTCACAATATTTCTAACTTTTTCAGTATTATTATATCTGTTATAGTGATCTGTGATCAGTGATCCTTGATGTTATTATTATAATTGTCTTGGTGTGCCACTAACTACACTCACTTAAGATAGGGAACTTAATCTATAAATGTTCTGTGTGCTCCGACTATTCCACTGACCATCCAGTCCCCCATCTCTCTTCCTCTTCTCAGGCCTCCCTATTCCCTGAGACACAACAATATTGAAATTAGGCCAATTCATAACCCTCAAATGGCCTCTAAGCATTCAAGTAAAGGAAGAATCAATAAATATGGCAAACTTCATTGTTGCCTTATTTTAAGAAATTGCCACAGCCACCCTAACCTTCAGCAACCACCACCCTGATCAGTCAGCAGCCATCAACGTTAAGACAAGGCCCTCCACCAGCAAAAAGATTACAACTCACTGAAGCTCAGGTGATGGTTAGCATTTTTTAGCAATAAAGTATTTTTAATTAAGGTATGCATATTGGCTTTTTAGACATAATACTATTGCACACTTAATAGACTACAGTATAGTGTAAGTATAACTTTTATATGCATTGGGAAACCAAAAATTTCATGTGACTTGCTTTACTGTGATATTTGCTTTGTTTCAGGTATCTAAAACTGGACTCACAATATCTCCAACATATGCCTGTATATAGAAGTGATGGGCTTCCTCTTCGAGAAATCTGCTTGTGGCAAATGCACAACAACCACAGCAAGAAAAAGTGTGCAAAATGTGATTTCCAAATAGGTGATGTATTTGATATCACGTGTTTGGAAATTTATTTGATAATATTTGTGTAAATATACTTTAAATACAAATAATACAATAGATATTATAATTTTACTTTGAAATAAAGAACACATTTTTATCCTTACAAAAGAAAAGAAGTGATTGACAGGAAGAAGTGTAAAGTTTCAGGAATAGCAAGTAGAGTTGTAGGGTAATTGATTGACATGTCCTTTTTTAGGAATTTGAATTCTTGATTCTAGGATTTTATTCCTGGTCCTAATGTGAGTGGTGAAAAGGTGGGGGGTGGGGGTGGGAATGAGTGGTGCAAAGAAAGATCTAGATTAAGCTAATTATGGAGAACTCACATCAATGCAGTGCAGAGCAAAAACTGGGGACCCTAGTCTGAGGATGGAGGCGTGGAATGAAGATGGTTGGAAAGTCACGGAAGATGGATAATAAGCTGGGCACAAAACTGAACATAAGAATTGTACAATGCTTTTAAGGATCCCAAGTTTCTTCCTGATCAAATGAGATAATATTTGTAAAGCACTTAGTACAGTGCCTAACATATAGTAGGTGCTTAGTAAATGCTTGTTCCCTTCTCTTCCCTGAACCAAAGCTGTGTGTATGAGTACGATGCCTTTTATTTTCACTTCACATGCATTTCTGAATATATATCCCTGTCCCTTGATCTATATGAATCAATCCATTCTTTGTGATAAAGATTTCAAAAGAAAGTGGGGAAAAAATCAGTTCAATAAATTGTTGTTCAGTCATTTCAGTCATATCTTACTCTTCATGACCCCATTTGGGGTTTTCTTGACAAAGATACTGGAGTAATTTGCCATTTTTTTCTCTAGCTCAAACAGGGTCATACATCAATGTGTCTGAGGCCGGATTTGAACTCAGTCTTCCTGACTTGAGGACTGGCTCTCCATCTGCTGTGCCACCTACCTGCCCAAATCAACCAAAAATAAAAATATATGCAATATTCCACATCCACAATCCCCACCTCTGCACTAAAGGTAGGGCAATTCATTTTCTCAACTCACCTCTGGACTGGTCTCAGTCATCATGATTAGTTTTGTTTTATTGTTCATTATATTAACATTTACAGTTATTGTACAGTGTCTTGTTTTCCTAGTTCTGCTTACTTCACTCTGCATCAATTCATATAAGTTTTCCCATGCTTCTCTGAATTACTCATATTTGTCATTTCTTATCATGTAGTGAAAGTATAGTAATATTCCATTACATTCAGATAACACAATTTGTTTAATCATTCTTCAATCTATAGGAATCTACTTTGTTTCTTGTTCTTTACTACCACAAAAGATGCTACTATTAGTATTTTGGCATGTTCGGACTATTTCTGTCTTGATCTCCTCGGAACAAATGCCTAGCAAGCAGATCTCTGGATACCAAAGTATTGACAAGTTGCTTTTCAGAATGTTCGGAACAATTCCCAACTCTGTGAACAGTGTGTCTATCTTCCTAAATTCATCAAACATTGACTATTTTCATCTTTTGTCATTTTTGAAGGGCTCATCTTTGGAGACATCATTTTCATGGAGGTGCTATGTAGCTATGAGTATTAGAATGGCACAATCCCTGAAGAATTAAAGTTGAGTGTCGCTTCCAAGTGCAACTGAGAGTTATTTTTCTGGTGTGAACTGGCCACGACACATTAGGAACAGAGAATTGCATGGGAGAACAGGTAGAAAGTGTGGAAATAGAGAAATGTATCACTGGGGGATAAAAAGATGGACCGAGCACTTAGAGTAGGGATAACCAACGATGTACCAGATACCTAGAACAAGCAAGGGATAACCAATGTCCAGTTGGCGCACTTTATCTCTAGTAATACAAAGTCAAGAGAGGGAAACAAAGGCGTTCAGTATGTTGAGCAGACTCCTTGTTGTGGATTTATAGGAGAACATAGAAGAGTCACACAAAATGGGCAGGCAGGAGTGGGTTTTGAGCTCCACCATGAAAGGTATTAGTCATATTCATGAGATCGCAGATCCACTGAAAAATAAAGTATCCCAGAGGCTGGAACCAGCACCAGGAACAAAACATAGTACTTGGTTCAATTTTCAAATGTTATCATTATTTTTTACTGAGTCAATATGTGTAACAAAGGAATTTTTATATTTTGCCTTAAAAAAAGTAGTGAATTAATTTGAGCCACAAATTAGCTAAGAGATTTCCTAAAATTATGAAACCAAAACTCAATCTGAATATCAAATTCTTCCCCAGACAAAACCCAAATCAATTTTTTTCCAATGATACTACCAGAACCCCTATTTCATCTTCCACAACAAGTAAACTTAACACCTTGAAGTCCTACCCATTTGTATATAAATGTGTTCAGATTTCCAAAAAAAAAGAAAGGAAGGAAGGAAAAAAGGAAACCTTCCCTGCCTGTTAATCCATTTAACTACAATTATTCTCCACTTCAGGGTAAAGTTTCCTGAAAAAAATAGTCTGTACCCTAAGCTCCCATTTCTTCATTAATTATTCTCTTCTCTATCAGTTACAAAATGATCTTCATCTCCAATATGTTATTGAAACTTCTTACTGAAAGATCACCAATGACCTCCCAAAATCCTATGCTTTTTCTCAATCCTCACCATATTTGATCTCTCTGCAGAATTTTGACGCCATTGATTACCCTGTTCTTCTGGAAACCTTCTGCTCTCTTGGCTTCCATGATCTAGCATGCTTTTATTCCTACTTCTCCAGTCATTCTTTCTGCCTCCCTTGCTGACCCTTCACCATCCTCCTTTTAAATTGGTTGCTTCCAAAGGTTTTATTGTTAGCCTTTGTCTCTTTCTTTGTACTCTCTTCCTTGGCAATCTCAACCATTCCCATGGTTTCCACCATTAACTCTTCGTACATGACTTCTAAATTTTCATCTATGCGTCTGTCTTCCAAGATTTAGACTTTCAACCTGAACTGGCTGAAGCACATCTTCCACCAGGACTTTAACAGTTTTTTAAAAAGTCAAAAATTAAAATCATCTTTGACCCAAAATTTGTTCTCCTTCTGATTACATTATTCTATCAGTGGCACCAACATTCACTTAGTCTTGAATGCTCAAAGCACTGGCGTTGTCTTAGCCTCTTCCTTCTCCTTGACCCTTCACATCCGACCAGTTCATAAATTATTCAGTCAAAAAGAATTTGTTCAATGCTTACTATGTGCCAAGTACTGTTAAGCACTGAGGATAGAAAGAAAAGAAAACCAGTTCCTATCCCCAAGGAACTAACATTCAACAAGTTTATGACTAGGTACATAAAAAATATGTAAAGATTAGATGGAAGGTAGCATTAGAGAGAAGGGACTAGGAGATGGGGAGCCTGTGGAAGGCTTTGTGCAGAAATTACTACTTGAACTGATTCTTGAAGGAAGTCAGGAATCCTAAAAGGTGGAGGTGTCCTGTAGATTGACTTCCCCAGTATCTCTCTGGCATCCACCAGCCCTCCCTATTGCCACAGCCACCACCCTAGTGCAGGCCTTTTGGCCACCTGCCTGAACTATTGCAACAGCCTCTTAACAGATCTAACTCCTCGTCCTCCTCCCTCTAAATCACCAGCAGAATTAAGCAAACATCTGATCCTGTCACCCCTCTGCTCAAGACTTCCTAATGTCTTGCTAGTTTAATGGTCACCAAGTTCAGTCTTCTTTGCCTGGAATTCTAGGCTCTTCCCATGCCCCTACCTTTCCAGCCTTATCTCATACTCTTCCTCTTCATTTACTCTATGCTCTTGCCAGGTTGAGCTATTCCTTATAACCAGGCATTCTCTTCACTCACCTTGTTCCCTGAACCTGAAATGCCCTGCTCCTACATATTCCACATTGTTGTAGGCCAGGCCTGATTTAGGCCAATCTGGTGATTCAGGTTCAGGATTAGAGTTTAATGATTAGGGATTAAGCAGCTAGGTGGTTTAGTAGACAGAGAAGTCAGAAAGGCCTGAGTTCAAGTCTAATCTCAGACACTAACCAGCTGTGTGACCATAGGCAAGTCACTTAACCTCTATCTGCCTCAGTTTCCTCATGTATAAAATGGGAAAATATAATAGCACCTACTTCCCAGGGTTGTTGAGAGGATTAAATGAGATAAAGCACTTTGTAAACCTTAAAGCACTCTATAAATGCTAGCTATTATTAATGAGACACATACCACTTAGAGACCACTTAACAGTCTACAAAATGAAATATGCTAAGCCATAGCATGGAAAGAATATTCAACAAGAATACAACATTGAGTGATTTGGGCATGGCTCGCCTGCCTCTGGGTTGGTCATATTGGCAGGACAGTCAGGAGTCTGGGTCAAAACTGAGAGAGGAACACCTCACTCCTGCATTGGCTTTTATATTGGACAACCAGGACACTACTTCAGTGATTCAAGCCTTGGTCCCCTGGTTCAATTAAGGAAATTTTGAGGAAAAGCTAGCTAGCCTATGTGTGGTAAGTGCTGCTCCTCTGACCTATCCATTCCGTGAAGTCTTCCCTGATTCTACCCTGTCAGTTATAATCCTCATCCCGTCTAGCTCTACCCCCAAATCTCACATGGCACTTTGAATCTTTTCTTGTACATTTGTCATGTGCCCTTTGACATGCTAAGGCATGAATTCTGTTATGTTCTGTGTTTGATGTGCTTCTTGTATGTTCCTTAATAAGCTCCATGAAGGTGGGGATAGTCTTATCTAAACTTTCTACCTTCCCCTGCGCAGTGCTCTGCAGAGAATAAACAATATTAATATTTGACTTATTAAAGTCATAGTTTTTATAGAGCTAGAAGTCAAACCCGTTCATTTTCCAGTGCTTAGCATAGTGTCTGGAACATAGTAGGCACTTCGTACAGGTTTTTGATTGATTGATTTTACAGATGAGGAAACCAAGCTCAAAGAGGTTAAATGTCTTGCCCAAGGTACCACAAGTTGCATAAGAATTTGAACCATGGGGGCAGCTAGGTGGCGCAGTGGATAAAATATCAGCCCTGGAATCAGGAGGACCTGAGTTCAAATGCAGCCTCAGACCAAACACTTGACACTTACTAGCTGTGTGACACTGCACAAGTCACTTAACCCCAATTGCCTAAAAAATAAATAAATAAATTGTAATTTGAACCATGGTCGTCTGACTTTATATCCAGTGGTCTTTTCCCATGCTGAATTGAATTGAGTTGAGTTGGAGGGAAGGAGGGAAGGGTAAGGAAAAAGCAATTATTAAGTGCTTTACAAATATTACCAAGTAAGATGATATGTGATTCACTTAACCTGGTCTGCCTCAGTTTCCTCAGCTGTAAAATGGTGATAATAATAGCACCTACCTCCCAAGATTGTTGTGAGGATCAAATGAGATAACCATTGTAAAGTGCTTAGCACAGTTCCTGGCACATGGTAAGCACTTAATAAATGTTTGTTCCCTTTCGCCTTCTCTGACCCTCTGTTCTCTCAGCTGCAGAGTTAGATGGCTGGACTACACCCTCTCTAGGATCCCCTCTGGCTCCAGCATTCTTGGGATTCATAATGAGGGGGCACTTCTCAGACTCAGCACTTTCTTTTACAGCTGCTATGTCAAAGGTCCTGTAAGATGTTGCATAATTTCAGCATTGTAAAAAAGGGAATGACTGAGTTGCTTATTCCTTCTTTTATCATAGAATGTCAAAGCTGGAAGGAATTCTGGAGACCATCTGGTCATCTGTCTTCAACTCTAGAGCTGGAAATCACCTGACAGAAGGATGACAATGACAACAGCTAATGGCTAACATTTATATAGCACTTTCAGTTTCCAAAGCACTTCACTTAGATTGTTTCTTGTGAATCTCACAATAATCCTATGAGGAAGACATACTGAAAAATCCCCATTTTATAGATGAGGATCCTGAGGCTTATAGAGGGTATGGCTTACTCAGGGTCACACATCAGTAAGCACTGTTTCATTCTTCTATTTGTGTCCCCAGGATCTAGTCAAGTACCCCAAACACTTTATAAATACGCGGTATTCCAAAAGTCTTAGCTTTTAAGCCTTAAAACTGAACTGAGACTTTTGGGACACCCTGTACTTATCAATTGATTGATCCCATAGGTGGGAGTTGAACCCAGGTGTTCCAGATTCCAAGTCTATCACTCTATCCACTGGTCCAAAGCTTTCATTTTATAGATGAGAAACCTACTACTCAGAAAGATGGAATGATTTGCCTAGGGTGACACAGGTAGTAATTAGCACCCCTTCCTTTCACAGATTGGGGAAACTGAGTCCCAATGAGACTAAATATTTGCCAAAGACCAGAGAGCTATGAGTGGCAGAGCCAGGACTAGTTGTTAGGCCTCCTGTCCACATGTCCTATGTTCTTTCCTCCACCCTCCACAACTTGACCCTTTCCCATTCAGTATTTTGGGTCAGAGTCACCGCTGGAAGGGCTAAGGCCATCGCAAATTGCAAGACCATCTCAGTAGGAAAAAAAGTAAAGGTTGTTTCCAACCACTCTCTGCTGAAATCAGGGTATTTGATCCATATGCCTCACCAAAGCCTTTTTCCTGGATTCTTAGAAAAGTTAAACATCTCTAATATATCACTTTAGTCAGTCTCCCAGACTTAGAACATACCCTTGACCTTCAAGCCTTGGTCCCTCGTTGGGTTGGGTTGCTCCATCATTGGTTCCTATTTCCTTCTCTGGAGATTTACCACCGGACCTTCATAATCACGCCATACACAGACTTGGAGCAGTTAACACTCTTCAACTAGTTTCGGTTGTGTTACGATCAGTACCTCTTGTCTCAGGCCCTGGGGGAGCTTAGGGCCAAAGAAGCACTATGTTTTCATAAACTATGTATAGCTTCCCTCTTACTTTGATCCCGTCTTATAAAGGAGAGCAACCAGGTGGAGTGATTACCAAACAACAGTATTGAGGTTAGAGAGATTCAGCCTCACAGAAGTGACCACACCAAAGCCCTAGTTCCCAATGGAACTGCCTTCGTTGTGATAAATTTGCCAGGAATCCTACTGACTGAATCTAGCTCTTCCTGGGCGATGTTTCTTTCCTTTCAATAATATCTGATGTCAATTCCTTTTGATCTCCCACAATGCATCCTGCAAGGGAGGAGGAAAGAGAGGCAAGGTGGGTCCTACAATTAAGAAGCTGGGTAACTTACAGCCTCCAAAGCTTTAAGAGTAGTGAAGATGGGACAAGGGCTGTCTCCTCAATAAGAACTTTTCTAGGCATGAAGTTCCTGGTTTCCTGGAAGGGGGAGGACTAGAATGAGTAGGAAAAAAACTGAATTCTGAATATGCCATGTATGAATCTGAAGAAGTGACAAGGAGGTGGGTATGCCAGTGAGAGAAAATGTGACCCTCTAGATGAAGAGTTCTTACCCTTTCTTGTATCATAGATCCCTTTGGCAAGCTCCTGAAGCCAGTGAACCCTCTCTCAGAATGATGGTTTTAAATGAATAAAATAAAATACAAAGGAAACCAATTATGTTGAAGTGTAATTATCAATCTTTTTTAATTCATAGGCTTCAGGTTAGGATCCACTGTTCCAGAAGAAATGTAAGAATTGGCTTCTACCCAGCTGCCTCAATAAAGAAGACAAAAAGATCTATCAGTCAATCAACAAACATCTAATTAGCTATAGGGTGTCCTGTGTTCAAGGAAATGAGATAGGAACTGAGGATATAAAGAAAATAATGAAATGCCCTTAAGAAGCTGAAGTTCTATAGAAGACAACATGTGAATATTTAAATAGCTACAAAATGGAGTAGGATGACCTATTGATTTACTAGACCAGGATGACTCCCACGGAACAGGGTATGTGCACCTTTCTGGGATGGCATAGTGAATGTCTCTTATCGTACTCTGGTGACTAGGACGTTGCATCAAAATTGATTGGCAACTACATATGAGGGGGATAGGTCCTCATCAAAGAGCCCATCCTTTCTGTAGCTTATAAGAAGCCTAATTCCACCATTCTTTTTTGTCATTGCACATGCTTTCTCTCCCTTGGACTTCCAGCAAGAGTGTAGAGGGGATATTTCTCTCTCCTCTCACCCTATCAAGGTATTGGTACCTTTCTTGAGAAGTGCAAGGCTAATGCTGATCAATCTTTGCTTGCCTAGAGAAAGCAGAGTCAGGACCTCAAGTTCCCAGCTGTCTTCTTCTGCCTTTCTCTCTCCTCCTAATTTAAGTCAGCATCAAGCCGCATGCATGGAAGAAACAGAAATTTCACACAGCTTTGGCTTTACCCGCATAGGTGAAGAATTCCTGAATTCCAAATTTACACCTCACTTGAACAGAGGGAGATTTCCACACCATGCTTTCTAGGGGAGAACATGACCCAGCACCAGCATCGTAGTATAGCTGACAGACCAAAGATGGTCATGCCTTGGCTGGCCAGAGGATACAATTTGCTCAGACAATGTAGATCCAAAGTGAGTGTAAAATATCTGTTTAGCATTCCCACAAAATTGTCTTTATTTTCCAGGAAAAATAGTGTGAGTGTGATGGACTAGTTGAGAAGTTTTGATTTTTATGTATTTTTTTGGTTCACGGGCTACATTCTAGGTGTCTTACACAGTTGCTGTGATAGAGACATTAAAATTAATAATAATGATAATAACTAACATATATATAGTGCTTACTGTGTGCCAGGCACTGTGCTAAGTGTTTTATATTTATTATCTCATTTGATCCTCACAAATCTGGGAGTTTCTCTTTACAGATGAGGAAACTGAGACAAATAGAGGTTAAATGACTTGTCCAGGGTCATACAACTAGTAAGTCTCTGAAGTGGAATTTGAACTCAGGTCTTCCTGCCTCCAGGCCCAGGACTCTACCCATTGCAGCACTTAGCTGTCCCTAGGCATTTGTCTTATACCAGCTATCTATATTGTACATCAAATACCTAACAACAACAATAATAATAATGATAGCTAGCAGTTAGATAACATTTTACAAGTATTATCACACTTGATCTTCACTTGATCTTTAAAAGATAAGTACTATTATTATCTCCATTTTTTACAGATAAGGAAATGGAGGCAGGCAGAGTTTACATGATGACCGTGGTCACATAGTTACTAAGTGTTTGAAGATGGATTTGAACTCAGGTCTTCCTGACTCAAGATCTAGTGCTCTATTCACAGTAATCACATTTTGGGGAGGCCCTAATTTGAGCCATATCTAAGTTCTGTTTTAGAGATTTCCCTGGAGTTATGCCAGCATGGGAACAGAGGCCAAAATAGAGAACCTGATGGCCCTTTAGGTTCTGACCCTCAGTATTAAATCTAATTTTATGTGACCCTAATTCCCTTTGGGGTCCCTGGGGCCATGGGGTAGATAAACTATATGTCAAAAAAATACAAGGTAATTGGGGAGCAGGAGGCACTTTTAGGAAGATGCAACAAGAAAGTCTTCATGTATGTAGTGATATTTGAGGTTCTCTTTCAAGGAAACTAAAAACTACGAATTTTTATAAACTAAAAACTATAATGAGAAGAGGATTGTACATTCCAGGCTTGGGGAGCAACTTATACAAAGGCCTTGAGGCTGGAAGGTGAGGAACAAAAGGGGCTTTTTGACTAGACCAAAGAGGCCTGACACAGGGCATGAGGAAGGTCAAAGAGACGGAGAGAGGCCAAAGTGATGGGAAAAGGAAAGAAAGGCTTTTTATGTCTCTTCAAAGTTGTAAAAATCATTTCCATTGTTGCAAAACCTTTCCTCTTATCAAGACATAAGAAATCAACAGACTGAAGTGAACCCATTTTAGAAATGGAAGGACACTGAAGTATTCTCATTTAACAAGCCTTTGTGGGGGTGGTACTGAGGTTTCCTGACTATCCTACTGTGACTAATGAAAATCACTCAGTCACCTCCCCTGTGAAGTTTATCACCCCTCTCCTGATTGTTGTTGTCATCCTCCGAATCTGTAGTCATTCTCCTACCTGAAGGAGGCATGATACATAAAAAGCTGGTTGAATTTTCAGTCAAGACTGGGGTTGCGACTTCAGTCCTGCCACTTACCTGTGTGACTTTCAAGAAAATACTCAACCTCCCAGGGACTTAGTTTCCTCATCTGTAAAATGACAGTGTTGGATTAAATAGCCTCCAAGATCCTTTGCAGATATAAATCTATGATCCTCTGTTCTTTTTCTATGACTTTGGCACTTGACCTAGTCTTTCTGCCCTTTCCCTCACCATCAATATATTCATTCACTTTAATATCCCATCCTCACAACTCTTTGAACTCCTCAGCTCTTTCCATCTCTACTTCAGCCACCCTAGACCTAATTTCCACTTGAAACTGCTCCACCTCCAAAAAACCTGACTTCTAAATTCCCCTCGTTGAACACAATCTCTCATCCTTCCACCTCTTTCTGGCCCTTCCTCCTCCCAGACTATACCTGTCTTCACCCTGGTTGTGACCTTTAGTCCCCCAATCCCTCCCTGCTCTCCCAGTCTGTCAATCTTATTCTGGCCTCACATATCTCACCAGTCTGGACTGTAGATGGCCAGCCAATTCAATAGTGCCTTCCCTCTCAGTCTTTAGCCAACTCCTGTGTTTATCCTTGATTACATTCACTTGGTCTCTGGCAGAACTTTACTTCATCAATCATTTCCTTTTTCTCATGCATCTTGATTCTCTACTAGCTCCATATGAGTTCAGGTGTCCCTTATCCTAAAAGGGGGCCTCCCTTTAACCCTATCTCTCCCTCAGGTTTTTGTGCTTTCTCCGATTTGTATTTTCTCTGTACATTTTGTGCACATTTGTTTCTGTACTTACCATTTTCCTCAGTTTTGTTTATTGATTGATTAAATTAATCAATTGATTAATGGTGTTTATTAATTAATTAATAATTAAAATGGGGACAAGGGAAAGGGATGATTTGAGTATGGCTCTAATGTTATAGACTTGGGTAACTGGGAGGACAGAGTTGTTCTTAAAAGAAGGAGAAAAGCTTGTAGGAGATGAAGTTATAATGGTGATAAGTGCCATTTTCAGTATGTTCTTTGAGATACAATGAAACATGTTGGGTGAAGATATAAGGCCGGAAGACAGAGATGCAAGATGAGTTCCAGAACATTAGGACTAGATATATAGATCGGTGGTTCATCTGCACAAAAATGGTAATTGACTCTATGGGCATAAATAAAATAACTAAGGGAGAGGGTAGAGAAAGAGGAGAAGAGGACCCAGGACAGAGCCCTAGGAGATACCCATTTTCTGAGGAAACTAGAAAGCACAGTGGATAGAATGATGAGCCTGAAGTCAAAAAGTTGTTCAGTCCTGCCCAACTCTTCACGACCCCATTTGGTGTTTTCTTGGCAGAAATACTGGAATGATTTGCCATTTCCTTCTCTAGCTCATTTTACAGATGAGGAAACTGAGGCAAACAAAGTTAAGTGACTTGCCCAAGGTCACATAGCTAGTAAGTGTCTGAGGCTAGCTAGTAAGTGTCTGAGGCTAGCTAGCAAGTATCAGGTCTTCCTGACTTTAGGCCTGGCACTCTACCCATTGCACCACCTAGCTGCTGTTGGAGTCAGGAAGACCTGTGTTTAAATCCTGCCTCAGACCCTAAGTAGCTGTGTGGCTTTGGGCAACTCACTTAACCTCTCTAAGAAGAGGAGGTGGCTAACCTTGCAAAAAGCTGCAGAGTAGTCAAAGAGCATTAGGACTAAGGAAAAGTCATTAGATTTAATATTGGTCCTTGAAACCGAAATTACTTTCTATCTGCTTTGCATATATTTTGTAATCAATTATCCTTTTACATATCCTTCTCTATCCAGTAGAATGTAAGTTCACTGAAGGCAGACACTGTTTTGGCTTTTTCTTCTTCTTCTTTGGTCTCAGCCCTAAGGAGCTAAATCATCAATTCCTTAATACAAATTTGTTGAATTGAGTTAAGGTGACCTACTAGGAGACAGGGGTATAGGTGATCTTGGGGTTTGAGAAGCCAGAAGCAGCTGCTGCAAGGGAGATAGAAAGAATTGCCCTGAGCAATGAAAGCCCAGTTAAGCACACAGATAACAGAAGTGTAAAGCGGACCAAGGAGCAACCTTTGTGTGATTTCCTTCATGGCATTCAGCAGCATAGAAGTAGAAGTGGGAGTAAGAGTTATCTGATTGCCACATCCTCCTCACTTCTCACAAGTGAATAGTTGCTGGGTCCTATCAATTCTCCCTCCACGGCATTCCTCACATCTATCTCCTCCTCTCAGTTGCCATTGTAACTACCCTTGTTCATATCCTTATTCCTTCATACCTGGACTATTGTATCACAGAGTCTCACAGTTGGAAGATACCTCAGTGGCCATCATTTCCAATTCATAATTGAGCAAGGATATCCTTGATAGCATCCCTGATAAGTGGTCATCTAGCCTTTCCCCAAACAGCTCTATGAGGGGGAACTCACTACTTCCCAAGTCAACTCATTCTACCCTTTTGGAAATGTCTATTCGGTAAAACGTTTTTCCACATATCAAGCCAAACCCTACCTCTTTGCCACTTCTAACCATTGCTCCTAGTTCTGTTCTCTGGGACAGAACCTTCTTCCACATGACAACCCTTCAGAGACCTGAAGATAGCTTTTATACCCCCCTACATCTTCTCTATCCTAAACATCCTTAGTTCCTTCAACCAGTCTTGACATAGCATGGACTTGACACATGTTCCCAACCTGGTTGCTTCTTCAGGAATGATAATAGCTTCCTAAGCAGTCAATTTGCTTCAGTCAATCTCCTTTCCATTCTTCATGATACTACCTAAATAGCTTTTTTCAATATAATCTGGAGATAATATTAATGCTCTACTTACCTTCTATAGCTCCCAATTTCCAACTAGATTAGGTAATGAGTTTCTGATTCTGGCATTAAAGCTTTCATTAAACTAGCCTCACTCTACCTTTTCAGATTTATTTCATCCTCCTTTCCCTTACATGCTCCATGTTCTAACCAAACTAGGTTACTCTCTGTCCCTCTTGTCATTTTCTCCAGCCTCCATGACTTTGGTCACATTGTCTCCCATGCCTGCAATGCATGTCTCTCACTCCACAATAATCTCTAACTGTTAAAGCCCCTCCCTTCCTTTGAGGTTCAACTCAGATATCACCACCTGAATGAAGCCTTCCCTGCCCTCCTCAGGTGAAAACAGTATTTTCCTCCTCAGATTTCTCAGGTCTCTTTGCCTGGACTTTTCTGTTTTGCTTATTTAATCACCCTGTCTCCATAGTAATTTGTGAAAACCTTTTTTCCCAATTAGATTGTAAGGTCCTCTTTGTGTTCCTATGGCCTACCATCATGACTTACACCAAGCTGATGCTTAAAAGCTATGAATACATGAATGAATGAATGAATGAACTTCACACATTCTAGAATAAACATGTCTTCTGTACTAAACTACCTAGACAAATGATGGACCTTCCCAAGATCTACATCTGAAATCTCTTCACACACACACACACACACACACACACACACACACACACACACACACACACACCCCACCATCACCACCACCACCACCCATCCTGCTAATAGTTAGATTAACCTACCTATGTATTGAACTTTTAGTTTTTAGAACCAATACTAAACTTGAATATTCTTTGGCCTTGATAAAATTGGGTATTTTTTAATACAAGGAGTGACATATTAGAATAAAAACAAAAAAAAATACTTCTAATAATGTTTAAAAGAAAATGGCATTTTCTCGTAAAAATAGTTTTCAAAATATAACTTCTTTGCTAAAACTTATTCTATTGATATGTAGAAGGATGAAGCCTGTAAGATGGCCCTTTAAATTCTATATTGTCCCTTTGATCTCCAACACTCCCTTTAAAGGACTAAGCTTTAATTAGTCTTTCTAAATATATCTTGTGTGATATCTCCTAATTGTTGGCTTATTGAACAACTATGTTCATAACTTAGACACTGTTGATACGTTTGTTTAATATCCTTTTAAAATTCCTTATGGGGAGGGTCTGATTATCTTTCACTGTAATGTGATATCTCAGGTGTCATTAAATGGATCGTCTCCAACAACATTTTCCCACAAATACAATTCATGTAATTAACATTTCCTTAAGCACAACACACCTATGCACAATAATCCTATTTGTGTTCCATGTTACAGAAATGTGGGATCTGGAATTCCAGGAGGAAAGTACAAAGAAAGATTGAGTCATTTCTGCTCTCACCAGTGGATATGTATGTAAACAACAAGCTTTCTTGACCCTGACTTGGCAGAGAAAAAGGAAACAAGTTGCATTACAATACTTACTCCACCTTTCTTACAGCCTAAAACCTCTGCTAAGGATGTGAGCCTGACCTCCCACATCAACAACTAACCGAGCTGCTATGACAACTCATTTATTCTCTCAATCAAAGTGTGCCAGTGGTCATCAATCTGTTGGGTTTTCATTTGTTTGTTTTGTTTTGTTTTTTTGGGGAGGCAATCGGGCTTAAATGACTTGGTCACACAGTTAGTACGTGTCAAGTGTCTGAGGCTGGATTTGAACTCAGGTTCTCCTGACTCCAAGGCCAGAGCTTTATCCACTGCACCACCTCGCTGCTCCCCCCCATGAATCTGTTTTTAAAATCTCATTAATATTTTTCTGAAAACTAAAGACAAAATGTGACCTCAGAGAGGAAAATAAATTAACTAGGATAAGAAATTCCATTTATATGGTTCTTTATAGTTTACAAAATGCTTTCCTTTGAGGTGGGATCCTAATGCGAAGATCATTATGCCTACTACAGACAGGAAGAAACCAGCACTCTTGAGAGTTTACGTGACAGACAGTCAGCTAATAAGTCTGAACTATCATTCAATCTCAGGCTCAGAAGGGATACCAGAGAGGCCTTCTAGGCTAACCTGAACCTGACTAAGAATCCCATCTACAGGGGGGTGGACAAGTGGTCCTCCAACTTTTCTAGTGGATTTCTAATGAAAGGGAACCCACCAGCCCCATTCCACTTTGGGATAACACTAGCTGCTGGGAAGTTTTTCCTGACATCAAGCTTGAATCGGCCGCTTTGCAACTTCTGTCCATCACTCCTAGTGGTCTTGGCCTTCTGGCCAAGACACCATCCCACAACGACATTGGTCCTCTTAAAAATGAAGGATGAACACAGCTGCAAGTTCTGGGGCAAAGAAGAACAACACCGATCCCTCCTCCATTCAACAGCCCTTCAACTACTTGAAAGCACTTTATGTCTCACTCAAGTCTTCTCCTCCCCAAGGTGAACATCTTCAGCCAATCCCTATGTGGCAGGATCTGGAGGCCTTTCCTCATCTTCTTGTGGTTCTTGCCTTCAGCTGGAAATATTCCAGTTGAACAACATCCTTCTTAAAATATGGATGCCAGTTCCGATTCAATATTTTAGATATGGCCTGCCTAAAGACAATGAGCTAAGATGATCAAACTTCCATGCCTCTCAATTCCGCCTAAGATAACATGAGGCTTTTGGTCTACCGTATCACATTGTTGACTCATATGGTACTTGCGTCAACACCCCTATATTTTTCTCAGACGACATGTTGTCTAGTCACGTCTTCCCTGGCTTGTGCTTTTGAATTTTTTTTTTTTTTAAGCCAAGCACAATGCTTTACATTTATTTCTATTAAATTTCATCTCATTAGGCTCAGCTTAATATTGTCCTGCAGCTAGCCTGTTGATCAACAGGTCTTTGGACCCAGTTCTTCTGATTCTATGTTCAGTGTTCTTTCCACTACCACAAGAGCACAATATACTAGGCCAGTATTACTCATTACCCTTTTTATTGTTATATTGCAAAGAACTTAGCAAAGTGGTCATTATGTACTTAGCTCAATCCACGGAGTCAACAGAGTCTCCCCAGAGGCTACAGTATTATAACCCTTTCCTCAATAAATTCTGGACAATAGTACAAGGGATCATCTCTAAATGTATTAGGTACTTATTCACACTTTATGTAGAGTCCCCTGTGTATACCCACAGGAAGTGCTAAGAAGTCAGCAACTTGTATAAAAGTTTTATCTGCTCTTCAAGGTTCATTTCACAGCAAATGGTGGGGCTCCTTTTCACATATATCTGAAAAGGGTTGGCAGACTGTGGGAACTCAGGAATCTAATAGGGCCTAGGGAAATGTATAAATGGCAGAAAAATGTAATGGATCCTAATATAAACGGTAGGTGATGGGGGGGGGGGTGGAGGGGGATTCCCTGCAATTAGGTGGTAAGGCAAGGAAATGTGCCAGTGGAAGTTTTGGGTAAAACTATCAATTTAATTACCATCAGTGACTGCCATGGAAATGCAGGTTTGAACAAGTTTGCACCCTTTGTCTCACTTCAGTCCCTCCAGACCTCCTTTGCACTCCCTTCTCTCTTTTCTTTCAGATATCTCAGCTATCAGGACTAGAGAGAGATGTAGGTCTGAGAATGCTGTTTTCCTGTATTTATTTCCTTGAGCAAACAGAGCCTGTACACGTTTGTTTTTCCCCTCCAGGCCTTTCAGAACCTTATTTCTTTCTCATCAAAAGATCCCTCCCACTAAGGAGCAGTCAGATTCCACACAAAAGAACAGCATATGTTTAAAAGGTTCATAAATTCAATGACCGGAGCTTAAACTCATGGTCAATCACCAACAGAGAACACGTTTGGTATCTCCCAGATGGAGATGATTAATACCTCAAAACATTGTGCTCCTAAGTCAAGTCCATAGGTCAGGCATAAAAGTAGAGCCTTCCTTTCCTAATGATGGAGGAAGAGTTTCCTCATTGACATAATAATTGAGAATCTTTTCAATACATGCTTGGTCCTGTCTATAGACATAGAGAATAGGTTCAAAGGATTTAAATCTGGAAGGGACATTAGAGGTCATCTAGACCAGTGGTGTCAAATTCAAACAGAAACAGAAGCTACTAAACCACATTTAAGGATTGCCGTGGGCCACATACTGACTTAGACAACCAGATATTGTACTTTTCACTTATTTTGTTAAATATTTCCCAATTACATTTTAATCTAGTTCAGGCCACAATTGGAAATATTGTGGGTCACAATTGAGGGCCTAGACAAACCCTTTTATTTTACAAATGATGAAACTGAGGCCCAGAGATGTCATCAACTTGCTCGAGGTTACTCTCATAGAACCAGGATTCAAACCCAAATCCTCTGACTCCAAATCCAGTACTTTTTCCACTACAGGGCACCTAACTAATTACATGAACTGTCATGATAATAAGTAACAATATATTTATGGACTCTTCTTTTTTACAAATTGTTCAATTGTTTCAGTTGTGTCCGACTCTTTGTGATGCCAATTGGAGTTTTCTTGGCAAAGATATTGAAATGGTTTGCCATTTCCTTCTCCAGCTCATTTTATGGATGAGGAAACTGAGGTAAATAGGGTTAAGTGACTTTCCCAAGGTCACACATTATGAGGCCAGATTTGAACTCACAAAGATGAGTCTTCCTGACTCCGAGACCAGCACTCTATCCACGGCACTGCCTAGTTGTGTTCTTTGTATAAATAGATGAGACTAATGAACCATGACCAATAGGTCACAAAACTTGATCTGTTTTGTCTAAGAGTGGAGATATAGTATTCTGAATCATTCATACTTTAATACTCCACCCCTCAGTGGAGTGATGGGTGGCATGAATATGCAAGAAAACTAACTGGGGTTAAGTCTAATAGAACTAAGCAATCTGGCCCATGAAGGATGAACCCACTGCCTAGACTTCACTGACATGGGATTCAGATGAACTGAAGCATTCTACTTTTTGTTTACTTTATAAATGTACACCATCAAAAGAATATTCCCTCTCCTTTTTATGCATCATTGAAAAAGAGAATTTAAGTGGGGATCAGGTTTATAATTCCTTATCATAAAGCAGCTTCAAGGACAAAGCCTTAAATTGATGTCTTTATGAAACCAGTGAGAGAATATAGTTGCCCAAATTGGGGGTGAGGGGAGAGCACAGGAGAGGAAACTCTATAAGCCTAGCAATAAAAAGTTCTATGTGTAATACCATGGAATCCTAAGATCTGGAGTGGAAAGCGACCTTGGAAGGCACGTAATCCAATTCTGTTACTTTGCAGATGAGGAAACTGAGGTCCAAGGATTTTCAGTGATTTGCCCAAAGTCACACATGTTGTATGTTACAGATGCTATTTTATGATAAGGGACTTGAGTCTTAGGGGCATTGTAGAACTCACCTAATACCATTCAGTGAGTCAGTACTGTCCCTGGTCCTCATGGCTGCCAAGCCTGACTACTAATTTAATGCTCTTACCTCTGGAGCACATTCTCTTTCCCGCTAAATGTTCCTTTGTTGTTTTTATTTTTTTGGTTCCCAGGTTCTATTATTGGAGCAGTAAATTCCAGTAATAAAATTTAAATGGAAATTTATTTAATATTCTTTCATAGCATGTCACATCTCTATAATTCATGCAGGCCTCTTTTTGCTCATTTACAAGTATTAAGTTCCAGCAAAGGGAATTGAGGTCCATTTTGACCTTTTTCTGTATTGACAACACAAGTCCACTCTCATGTGTATGAAAACTCTGACATGCATAACCCTGCTGGCCCTTCACACCCTTTACCTTGCTCCTAAACTCAGCGAGCTCCAAAACTGTAAGAGTAGATAATTTTATGCCAGATGAAATCCTACCAAAGTATAGTCTAGCAGAAAGTACATGGTCCTGGGAGTCAGGAAGGCCAGGTTCTAGTTCTGTCTCTGAACACTATCAAGCTCTGTAACTCCAGGCAAGTCATTCCAATGCTCTGGGCCTCAATCTCCCCAGATGTAAAACAAGAGGCTTTTGACATGTGAACTCTAAGGTACATTGCAGTTCTAAATTCTATGATCCTGTGATCAGTGTGGCCCCTGGTGCAAATAGATGAGGAGAGAGGAAAAGCTGGATTCCAGTTCTACACTGGCACATATACACAGTGATAAAGCACCGGGCCTGAAGTCAGGAGAACCTGAGTTCAAATCTGACCTCAAATACTCACTAGTTGTATAACCCTGGACAAGTCGCTTAACTCTGTTTGCCTCAGTTTCCTCATGTGTAAAATGAGCTAGAGAGGGAAATGGCAAACCACTCTAGTGTCTCTACCAAGAAAACCCCACATGGGATCACGAAGAGTCAGACATGACTGAAAAATGACTGACCAATAAAAAACCCTCAGTAAACCAATTAACCTTTCAATGCCTCAGGCAATTCTCTATGAATATAAGTTACTGGGCAATTTTTGATCTTCAGTGAATCAGGGACTGTCCCAAAAGACCAAGCCTTTTGATAAAGCCATAGTCTTCTGATTAAATTACATATTTAACCAAGCACTCAAGACCCTCCATGATCTGTACTTGTTATCTTTCCATCCTTATCTCACATGATTTCTCTTCAAGTATATTTATTTAAGCCAACCCTCACTAGTCTCCATTCCCTGAACATGGCTCTGTGTCCATCTTCCCTGTCTTTTCTCATTCTGTCTTCTCTGCCTGAAACATCTACCACCCCCACAACACTTCCTGATGGAATCTTATTTGCCTTTCAAAGCCTAGCTCAAGTGCCCAGTGCCCCTCTTCCCAAGCCCACCCTGAGCGCCCTACTGAACTGACCTCTTCCTTCTCTGAAGTCTCAAAGTACTTTGCTCATACATCTCTCACATTTAGTTATGTCTAATCTAAGGTCATCTATAAGAGGCAGCATGGCCTACTGGATAGTATGCTAAACATTTTTAAATTTTATTTTATTTTTAATTTATGGAATAAAACAAGCATTTCCATAACATGGTACAATAAAAAAGGTGATTGCACATGAAACTGCAAATCTAACATGCACAATTTGCTATTCCTTTCAAATGTACAACAGAATTTTCATATAAATTTCTTTTTTTCCTTTTTTTTCTTCCCTACCACCCCCTGCCCTAAAGTTGGCTACCATTAGACACAAATATATATATATGTATATATATGTATGTATGTATACACACACATATATACATATACATGTATGTGTATGTGTGTAAAATTATTATATACATACTTCTATTTATCAATTCTTTCTCTGGATGCAGATAGTGTCTTTCTTCATATGTCCTTTATAGTTAATTTGTAAACATAAAGTCAGGAAAACTTGAGATCAAATGCCAATTTAGACACTTACTAGTTATGTGATCCTAAGCAAGTGATTTAGTCTCTCTCAGCCTCAGTTTCTTTATCTATAAAATAGGAATAATAATAATAATACCTACTTTACAAAATTATTGTGAGAATCAAATGAGATAATGTAATTAAAGCACTTTGTAAATGACAAGCTCTTTGAAAAGAAAATGGTCTTCTCTATTTTTGTATCCTAGAGGTGCTCTACACATTCATAAATACATTAAAAGCTTACAGTATGATTTTGTGCTTTGTACATGGTAGGAACTTTGCAAATATTTGACAAATAAATGTTACCACATACTTGATTTGATGAAAAAGAGTCAACAATGCCCAAAGTATAAATTTAAGTGGTTTTCTAAATGATCCTCTGAGATGTGCTGTATAAACAATCTCAGCCTATTATTATGGATCAGACTTGGTTTCAGAGTCTCTGGCTTTCTGATCACCTTATGTGAAAGATGAGCTAACCTGTCATCCAGCTGTAGTACTAGACCAGAATACACACTTAACTGCATCGAGACCTCATTGTTTATTAAAAACCTATAATTAGAGGCCCATGTTTTGACTAAATTGCTAAATACACTAGTGAACCACAAGCATTCTGAGAATTCCAAGGGGAAACTTGTCCACCGAGTAGCTAATGTTGTTTACACGCCCATTTACAACAATGTCCACTCACCCAAGTCAGGACTGGAGATTTGTATAAACAAGATTCCAGAGTCCTTCCTGAAATGCAGTAAAGGAGGTGGAGCAAACTAAATGCCCATGACGTAATTATAGACTCAGAGACTGTCAGAACTCAAAGTACCCTTAGAGATCAACTAATCAAACAACTTCATTTTTCAGTTGAGGAAACTAAGACTCAAGGAAGTGAAGAAAAAGGTCCAAGTTCCCACTGCTGGCACAGTGTTAGAGTTGGGGCACAGCCCTAGGGTGTTAAAACTTCCATGAGTCTCTCGAAGGACCCCAGGCTGCTGCAAAATGGACCATTGCAACCAAAGAGAATAAATTCAAGGCAAGAAGCAGAGCAAATCTCAGATGTTTAGAATGAGGTAATCATAGCGTATGAGTGCAGGAAGCATTAGAGATCATCTAAGTCAGTGACCCTATTCTGTATATGAGTAACCTGGGGTGGGGAAGGAGTGATGTCTAGGGAAATTAAGTGATTTGTCCAAGGTCACATAGTAAGTAACATCTGGGACTTGAAGCTAGATCTTCTAAATCTAAGCCCAGCCTTCTTTCATTCACTTGTGTTTGGATCTTAAATTGCAACCAACTAACTAAACTTCAATGCCATTTTTTAAAAAAAAAGTGATTTGTAAGAGAGGCAATGTGGCCTCTAGATAGAAATCTGTGCCTTGGAGTCTAGAAGAACTGAGTTCTGGTATGCACTGGCCGTGTGACCCTAGACAAGTCACCTCACCTCTAAGGGCTTTAGTCCAAACAGCCCTCTAATATTCTAAGTTGATGAACAGCTGCCAATTTACACTAGTAGGCAGAGTTTCTTCAGTGAGAAATCCCCATACTAAACACAAATCACAAGTCTGATGCAAAAAATGTTTGACATAGGAGCAGTTTCTCCTTTCTTCTCTACTTTGCTCTTTGTTTTATCTTGTCACTTTTCATCACATCCCATGTTTTTCCAAATATAACACACATTAATTAGCATGCTAACTTTTCTCATGCTCATTTAGAAAGCCCGCCATTATGCCCCTCCTCCTTTCCACTTTTCTTGTGGGGAAACTTTTTGTGGACTACTGAATTTGCCTGGGTAATCCAGTCAATCCTCTTCTCTACCTAGACCCTCCCCCTTCATCCACAAGGACTTCAAGCTCTAACATCCTAACCACATAATTCCTCAACCTTTCCCACAGATAAACTCCTATTCTTCTCTTCTTCAGCCATACACCAGCAGGGTTACACCTGATTTCTCACAATGACTCAGAATTGCTGTCACCTTCAAGAAGCCAAACTTTGAAATTCCACTCTCCAATCACCAGCCCCTATCCTTTTTTTTCCTCTCTTTTTCTCCTTCTCTTTTGCACCAAAGTTATTCTACATCCTTACCATAACCTCTGGTCCCTTCACCCTTTCTCATTCTCTCAGGCCATCTCCCTGCATATGGCTTCCCCACCATGGGGGAAGTGAGTCCCATGGGTACTTTAAGTTTTAATTACCTACTTTCTTAGAATTTCTTGTCCTTCAACTTTTGACTGTTCCAGACCTGCCAATCTCCATCAGTAGGTACCCCCACCATAAGGTTTCCTCTTTATTGCTCAAGGGTTGCTAAACAACATTGAAGGAAATCACAAAATTGGACTGATTTCACTCACTGCAAATTACAATACATAACCATAGCTGGAACCTTGCAATTTCTATTCTCTAACTTATTCTTCTGAGGGAACTCCTCTTCTAAGCCTTTTCTTATTTCTCAATCCTCAGCCATGTCCCACCTCTTATACATACATACATACATACATACATACATACATGTATATATAAAATCTGTCCTCCTACTTCAATGAGAAGTATAATGTACTCTCCTCTTTCATTTCTCTAGTTTTTTTTTCTGTAGCACCACCTGTTCTCTGTCACCTTCTTTTATTTATCAAGCAACCAATAGACATTTATTAAGCATCTACTATGCATCAAGCAATGTGCTAGGTGCTAGAGTTACAAAGACAAAAGTGAAGCAGCCCCTGCCCTCAAGGGACTTACTTTCTATCAAGGGAAGCAATATGTACATTTACAGGTATATGCAAAATAAATGCTTATTACAAAAGAAAATGTATTCTTACCACTAGGAAAGGCTAATCATGTTAATTTGTCCTTTGATTCTATTTTCTCTTATTTCATACAGAATTTTATTCTAGATGCCAACCCCCTTCCTCATGAATCATTGATTTGTTCCTTATTACCAGTTCTTTTCCCTCTGTCCTCTGCCCACAAATATACTCAGTTTTCCTTAGTCAAAAAAAAAGTTTTTTTAATTATCTACCTCATCCATCTATAATCTCATCTTTGTCCTCTTCTTCACTGATAAACCTAATGAATAAGTTGTCTATAGCCAGTGGCTCCACTTCACCACTGCCCAGTCTGGACTCCCAACCCCATCACTCTACAGTAACGGCTCTCTAAAGGGAAATCAATCACCTCCTAATTAGTAAGATCAATGATCTTATGATTGTCTTCCTCCTCCATAACTGTAGTTTTTGAAACTATTTACTTTTCACTCCCAATGACTACATTCTTCCTTTCTTAGCTTCAAATACCTCACACTCTATTGCAGTTTCTCAAGCTATTTACTATCCCCTCCCAATAAAGTCTACGGTTTCCCCCTTATATGAACTGATTTTGTTTTTGAGAGGCAATCAGGGTTAGATGACTTGCCCAGGGTCACAGAGTAGTATCAAGTGTCTGAGGCCGGATTTGAACTCAAGGCATCCTAACTCCAGGGCCTGTGCCACCTAGCTGCCCCAATGCACTGATTCATTCTTTTATCTTTTTTTTTTTTTTTGTCAATTTGCTAGTCATGAAGAGAGACCTCAGAATTGTTTTGTCTTTCTCTTATTATTAGTGATTTGGAGCACTGTTTTCATACGGTTGCTGACATGTTGCATTTAGTCTGCAGACAACTATTCATGTCCTTTGACAACATATTCATTAGGGAAAAGTTCAAAAGTGTATTTTCCCTTGATTATTTAAACATATTCATTAAAAAGCAGGTTCCAACAGCAGTGTCACTCCTACCAACCTCCTAAGTTGCCTTAAGCTGGAAAAATGTGTCACCCTGACCTTTTGTTGGCTTTGCCACTTCAAAATTCAGTTTGAGGCATTCTTTTAAAGTTGTTTGGAGGGGAATGCTGGGAGAGTTCAGTTGGGTTCTTTCCTCCAATCCACCATCTTGTCTCCCTTGTTGAGGATTCTTTAGAGCCAAGGTGTCAAAGTCATAGCCCACTGGCCCTATACAACTTGCACTGAGTGTTCTCAATTAAAATGTGATTGGGAAATGTTTCAGAAAAATAAAATATATTATAGAAAATGTTAATTTGTGGTTTTCTAGGTCAATATGCAGCCTCAGGGATGCATTTCTATTTGAGTCTGACATCATTGCTTTAAAGTAGTCTATATTTTCATTTGTAACCTTGATAATTGTGAAGCATGAGGTAGTTCAATAGGATAGAAATGGAGCAAACTGGTCAAATTTTAGGCAGGAAGACTAGCTTTTTAGGTTTAAAACATTGGATCCAAAGGCCCAACTGTTTTGTGGTCCTCAGTTTATTGGTGTCTGGGTCACTGTGTGTAGGAGTACAGGAAATGAGCGTAGGAAACTGCAAATAAATAAACAAATATTAGGCTCAATGTCAGGAAAAATTCTTAACAACTAGAGCTGTTCAAAAAGGAAATGAGCTGTCTTGGAAAGCAGTGGGTTCTGCTCTATGAGGGTCTCCAAGATTTTGAAACACCTTGTATTCATGTTCGCTATATTCATGGTCTTGTTATTATTAAATGAAATAATTTAAGCTACAAGATAAATTGCATTTGCAGGGTAGGGGTATGTAGGAAGGGAATTATAGGACACCAAAATATGAAATTTGGGGACCCATCATAATCATGATGGACCATAATAATGGTCCTAGGTACTTGGTATTAATATATGTTGTTGTTCAATTGTTTCAGTTGTGTCCAACTCTTCATGACCCCATCTGGGGTTTTCTTGGCAAAGATTTGGTTTGCCATTTCCTTCTCCAGCTGATTTTACAGATGAGGAAACTGAGGCCAAAAGGGTTAGGTGACTTGCCTAGGGTCACATAGCTATTATGTGCCTGAGGCCAGATTTGACCACTGTGCCATAATATCATCATAATAACGGGACCAGAAAGTGAGGAACCTGCAAAAGAGGCAGAGAAGTAGTCAAAGAGATAGAGGAAATCTAAGCAAGTACATGTCATGGAACCAGGAGAGGAGAAAGTTTAAAGTGGGGTACAGGCAATAGCATTTAATGCTTCAAAGAAGAAAAGACAAATAGTCTTTGGATTTGTCAAGGAGATCATTGGTGGCCTTTAAGAAAGAAAGCAGTGATTCAGTACAGCATTGGTGACAGGAATCATATTGAAAGGGATTAAGGAGGAAATGGGTGATTTAAAAAAAAAATAGAGGACTCCAAGTGTAGACTACTTATTTATTCAAGTGAAAGAAATTAGAATAACTAGTTACAGGGTCAATGGAAGGTTTTGGTATGTATTTTTTTCCAAGATAAGGGTGACCCATGCCAGTTGAAGGCAGAGGGGAAGGAGTGAGTGATTGGAAAGAGAGATGCTAGAAATGAAGATGATAGAAAACCTGAGGAAAACATGGCTATGAGACAATGAGATCTAGGGCATAGGAGGAATTGGTCTTAGAAACCAGAATGTGTACCTCTTCCTCCAAGACTGGAGGGAAGGATGAGAAGATGTATGCAGAAATAGAGATATAGAGGAGCAAAGATCCTAATTCCACTGTGCATACCCATATATTATCCCGGAAGAATTCAGATATTTTAGCTCCATTTCCAAATATACCTGAAACAAACAAATCCAGTTGGAACTAATTTGGGTGGAGATTGAGACAACTTTATCATTAAGATAACTGAATTTGTAGTACAATCCACACAAAGAATGTTATCTCATTATTTTCGAATCTATACTGTTCCTGCCTTTCCATTCAGATTAGATTTCACAACTGCCCAGAAAATCTTTCATAAGGTGCTGGTTCCAATGTTTATTTTTGAAAGCAAGAGTAAGGTATTAATTTGGCAAAGTGATTTACATGCCAGGGGAGAGAAATGGTAACTCTGACCTGAAATTATTCCAGGAGTTGATAATATGTATAAAGGAAAAATGATGCAACTCTGAGTTGGGATTACTAGTGATAAGAAAAGAAAAATCACTTGTTTGCCACTTTGGCAAGGTAAGGCTATGACCTTTTGATAGAAGTGGGAAAACAGAAGTATAACAACTGAGAGTGTAGAAATACTGTGAATGTTCATGGCCAAGCCACAAAAAGCTAGATCATGAACATCTGATAGAACAGAAGCTCCCTGAGGGCAGGGAGAGATTTTGTTTGGTTGTATCTTCAGTGCCCAGTACAGTGCCTAGCATGTAGTCCTTGTTTAATAAATGCTGATTGATTAATTGATCACCTGCCAAATTGACCCTGTAGAGTCAATCCCCAAGCTATCTAGTATTAATTTCTTTTAAATATATTACATACCTTACTTTCCACACCAAAAGGCTAGGTACTTGGTACTGATATATGTTGTTATTCAATTGTTTCAGTTGTGTCCAGCTCTTCATGACCCCATCTGGGGGTTTCTTGGCAAAGATTTGATTTGCCATTTCCTTCTCCAGCTGATTTTACAGATGAGGAAACTGAGGCCAAAAGAGTTAGGTGACTTGCCCAGGATCACATGGCTATTATGTGCCTGAGGCCAGATTTGACCACTGTGCCACCTAGCTCTCCTAATTACACACACACACACACACACACACACACACACCTATACATACATATGTACAGACATATATACAATTTTATGTTTATTTATTTTGTTTTTAAATATCTGGACACAGCGAACACTCTTGAAGATCATGTGCCAAGGTGAAAATGGGTTGTGATCTGAGTCAGCCAAGGGAGAAACCATCCACAGAGAGTCACTGATCCTGGAAGTATAAAAATTGCAGTAAAATGTAACTAATTGCACTGCAAATATTTTCTCTGTCAGAAAGGTAGGATGAGATATGAGAGAAGCTCTTGTTGCTGTTCAGTCATGACCCCATTTGGGGTTTTCTTGGCAAAAATACTATACTAGTTTGCAATTTCCTTCTCTAGCTCATTTTACAGATAAGGAAACTGAGGCAAACAGACATAAGTGACTTGCCTGGGGTCACACAATTAGTAAGTGTCTGAGGCTGGTTTTGAACTCAGGAAGATGAACTCTCTTCACTGCATCACCTAGCTGCTCTAATGAGAGAAGATAGGCAAAGAAGCTCCTTTCTGACCTCTGTTTTATACAGCATAGCAAGTGAAATTGGGCAAAGGATAAAGTTGGCAGGGACCCAAGAGATCAAGATGATTAGTCTCCCATTGGCTGAAAACCCATGCAAATTGATAGGCATTCACTCTCAGGTAGAAGTATAACTTTGAGAAAGCTGCAATAACAAATCTTAGCAAGACCAGATGCTCCAGAATACATGAAATAAATGGTGTTAAAGATATATTTTATGCACGTAGTGGAAAAAGTCCTTCATCGGTAGTTAGAAAACCTGGATTCAAATCTCATATAAGCAATTTTAATTTATGCAAGTCATCTTCCCTTTCTGAATGTCAGTCTCTCCTCACCCCACCCATCCATGAAATGAAGACTAGATAATCTCTAATATTCCTTTCAACTTGAAATCTTATGACCCCAAGGAAGAGCAGCTAAGGCCAAGAATGGAGTAGCCCAGAGAATGAGAGCATGTATCTAAACACCCTTCTTGAATGTACTTCCTCTGCTTAGATGAGATGACTGTAATCTGAACCCAGAAATCTAGACAGTTCAGGGGAATGCCCTACCAGGAAACTCTCAGGGCAAAGGGAGTGGCATCACTGTGTTACACCATCACTTTCAGAAAATACAGGTAATTTTCCATTCCGTAATGGAAAGGCCACCAAAGTGCATGTACACCAGCATACCTGGGACGGAGGTGTGTCTAAGAAATGCTGGTGGAATCAGTTACAACAACAGACGATGCTTATCAGTCCTCTGCTCGGTACATCAGGCCTCTGGACATCATTTTAGCAGATTACATCAGTACCAAATGCTTTCTTTAAACCACACACTTTATTTTTTTCCTTTTAGCTTAGTTCCTCCTCCTGTCATCTTAACTATCAAATGACACTGAATTCCACTTTACAGAATTAATCTTCTCTCTTCAGTCAAGCAATGAAAAGAGACAAATTGTTCTCTGTGATACTCTAACGAGTGAAGCATTTTGGAATAATTGTAAAACATCTAGATGCAGTGTGGTGCAATGGGATGAATGTGGGATGTGGAGTTAAAAGACCAGAGTTCAAATCCCAGCTCTGCCATGACCTTGGCCACATCACTTAAATTCTCTGGGTCTCAGGTTATTCATTCTGCTAAAAAAGTGGGGCTGGAACAGATGACATATAAGGTCTTAAAACCTAATGGAGAGAGAGGCTACAAGCATCATTATAATTACTTTACAGATGAGGAAACCTGAGCCCAGAGACATTAATTGACTTACCCAAAGTCACACAACTAGCAAATGTCAGAGCCAGAACTTGAACTTGGACCCAGATCTTCCGACTGAAAGGATAGTACTATTACCACTTATGCCAAACTGCTTCTCAATATAAAATCAAGAAGGAAGTGATAAATATTGTCAAATACTGGTAAAGAAAGATAAGAACTGAAATCAGGCATTTGGCAATTAACAGATCACTGGTGAGGTTTCATTAAGGTAGTGGGAAAACAGCTTAGCCTCATTACAAATAATGCTTCCTGATGGTTTTAGATAAATGTTTTTTAAAATTACTTTAAGGAAAAATCCATTAATATCAATACTTTCAAATGTTTTTAATAAAAATGAGTGTTGTACTTTATCAAAAGCTTTTGTGCATCTATTGACATAATCACATGATTTTTAAAAACTTTTATTATTGGCATAATCGATTGTGTTAATAGTTTTCTTTATGTTAAATCATCCCTGAATTCTTGGTATAAATCCCCTTTGATCGTAACGTATAATCTTTGTAATATATTGTTGTAATCTTTTAGTTGGTGTTTTATTTAGGTGAGTGGTTGGGATTATCCAAGGTTGGAGATGAGCAGAATCAGAAAGACACAGACATTCTGGGGAAGGAATTCAAAGTAGAAGAGAGTGCATTTCTGAAATATCTGATTATAAGGTGAACACCAAGAAGGAAGGGGGATGGAAATAAAGCTAAAACAAGGGTAAAGGGAGATTAGGTAAGGATCTAGTGACTCAAGTTCACAATGAGGTCAGAAAACAGGTTTAGGAGGAGTGAGAGTGTGGGAGAGGTTAAAGTTCAATGAACTGTGGTCAGAAACGGGGAATTTCTGAGGTCAAGTTCTTGGAGATTGAGTTCTTTCAAGGAATGATGAGATCTAAAGTGTGACCATCCAAGTGGGTGACTGAAGTAAAGGTGGAGATTATGAAAGTTAAAGATTTAAGGCCAGGGTTAATATTGACATTTCTAATGATAATGGCAGGTGATGTAGAAAAGAAAAAAGGCAGTTCAAAGAAATCTATCAAATTTCTACCCAGTATCAAAGGATCATGGCATTTTCAATAGAGAAGGGACTTATGGATAATCCCATTCAGTTACTGCATCATTTTGCTGATGTGAAGCCTCACTCTCTGAGAGACGAAATAAATTTTCCAAAGTCACACAGCTAGGCATCAGAACTTGTCAGAAACCTGATGCCCAGGAAAAGAGAATAGATTTCATAATGTGTTCTAATCAATAATTTGGTACCTATGACTGATCTCAATAGAATTCTAGTATATGCAATAAGTTGGAGAAATTGTGAAATTGTTCCTTTGGGTGTCAAAGCAAGGAAAACTCCTTCCCCCCACTTCCCCACCCCCGGGCTTTCATGGGATCTTCACATCCTTGGTATAGAGAAAGCAAAGCAAAGCAAACCCATTAAATTAGTATAGATATGAATAGTCTAAAAAGAAATCCTAACTCCCTTTTTTTTTCTTTGCCTGCTGGTTAGTTTACTAATCATTTTTATCTCTTTCCGGAGATAGGCAAGAGAGAGAAGCAGTCTAATGTTTCCAAAAATACCTTTACCAGGAATCAGAAGAGCTCAGTTCTTTACACACACCCACATACACACACACACACACACACACCCACACACACACACACACACACACACACACACACACACACACACCCTTCTACGATTTACTACTTGTATGACTTTGGACAAGTCACAGCCTCTCTGGGTCTCGAGTCCCGTCTGGGCCTTCATCTCTAAAATAAGAAGGTTGGATCTATTTGTCATTAATGTCCTGATTCTCTAAAAAAACAAACAAACAATAGTGAAACCAAAATAACCTGCATTATTGGTTAATAGGGAACTCTTCAAAGAGTTGGATGGGTACAGTGAAGTCATGCTTAAAATTATCTGTAAAGTAAAAGCAATAGCAAAACCAAAACTGAACACTGTAATTATAAGGACACAGGGAACTTGATGTTGGGAAAGAGTTAAAGAAATAAACTCCTTCCCTTCCTGGTAGACTATACGTGTGGAATATTGCATATGCTGTCAGAAACAGTTGATGTGCTAGGTAATTTTGCTGAACTGTTTTTCCCCCTCTTTCTAGAGGGAGGAAAGATATACTCATAAATGAATGTGATATAAATAACTATATATGTGAACTTTTGTATGTTTGTGTTTGTATATACTTCTATATGTACATGCTTTCTTCCCCAATAGAACGCAAGCTCTCTGAAGGCAGGGACTGATTCATTTGGTCTTTGTATCCCCAGCGTATAGCAGAAGTGTCTGGCACATAAATGATTAATTGATTGTAAAATTGATTGTTGGATGATTGATTGTAAAAAAACAAAAGACATCAATAAACAGATATTTTTCAATATAAAAAAATTTATATGGAGCTTTCATTTACTTACATTCAACTCTCTGTGACTATTTGTACACTTTTGCATATGAAAGTTTATACTTATTCTCTTCATATTTATTCTGTGTTGTTGTTCAGTCGTTTCAATCATGTCTGACTCTTCATGACCCCATTTGGGGTTTTCTTGGCAAAGATCCTGGAGTGGTTTGCCATTTTCTTTTTCAGTTGATTTTACAAATGAGGAAACTGAGGCAAATAGGGTTAAGTGACTTGCCCAGGGTTACACACATAATAAGTATCTGAGGCCAGATTTAAACTCAGATCTTTCCTGACTCCAGGCTCAGCGCTCTATCCATTGTGCCACCTAGCTGCTCTATTTATTCTGTAGATATTTACATAAAATAGAGATGAGATTGCATAATGGATGGAGCCAAAAAGACCTAAGTCCTTCCTTGGACACAAATTAGCTATGTGACCCTGATCAAGTCACTCAACCTATCAGTGCTCTAGGCAATTTTCTAAGACTTAAAGTTACAGAGCAGGGCCAACCTAAACTGGTAAAAGTAGTTTCCTGACCTGTGCCTTTCTTGTATTGATGAAATCCCCTCTCTTTAATGCACTTCCGTCTATGCACTAACGTCTCCATGAATTGAAGGTACGCTGAATGAAAGTTGGGACTATATCGTCCTTTGTATTCATATCTCCAGTGCCTAGTGTTGAGCCTAGCACATAGGAGCATGTGAAAAATGGTGCATCGATCAGTTATGACTAGTGAACATTCTAAGTTTCTGAATATTTCCATTCTAGGATCTCCCTATTTTCTTAAGGGCATTATCGTCATCTAGGCAACTGCTGCAGGGTATGGTGTAGGTGCCTTTAGCATCACAGTGCACTAAGTCCCAGGAGACATAGTTTCATGATGAGCCAACCGCTGATGCTTATCCAGAGAGTCTTAATTCTTTAACCAGGCCCTGAGGGGAACAGAGGAGCCTCCCTAGTTGGCTTCTTCTAATTCTTCAGACCAAACACCCACTGCCTTGTTTTACTTCCTTATCTTCCTTTGTGAGTGCTAAAAGAAAGAAAATCTCATAGAAAAACTCCTTAAATTACAAAGAGTATATGTAACTGAAAAGCTTTGGCATAAATAAACTTAATGCAACTATGATAAAAAAGTGAAGCAGTTGACTGGGAAAAATCTTTGCACCAGATAATTCTGATAAGGACCTGATATCCAGAATGTGTAGAAATTTAACAAAAATATGTGAAAACAAAAGCCATTTCTTAAATAGACAAATGGTCAAAGGATTTGAAAAATCAGTTCTCAAAAGAATTTTAAACTATTCCAATCATATGAAAGAATCCTTCATATCACTAACAGCAAGAGAAATGCAGATCAAAACAACCCTCAGGTTTCATTTCACTCCCGCAAACTGGCGAAGATGACAAAATTGTAGGAGTTGTGGAAAGACTATGTGGAAATACTAATGCACTGTTGGAGGGGCTTTGAATTAGCTGGAAAGCAAATTGGAATTATGTGAGAAAGAAGTGATTAAAATATCCATAGCTTTCAACTCAGAGGATACACTTCTAGGTAAATATACCCCAAAGGGCCATCAACACACATGGCAAACCACTCCAGGATCTTTGTCAAAAAAACTCCAAATGGGGTCATGAAGAGTCAAGCAGGACTTAACAGCAACAACACAGAATAAATATGAAGAGAGTAAGTATAAACTTTCATATGCAAAAATATACAAATGGTCACAGAGGGTTGAATGTAAGTAAATAAAAGCTCCATATAATTTTTTTGGTTTCAAAAAAATCTGTTTGTTGATGTCTTTTTGTTTTTTTACAGTCAATCAACCAACAATCAATTTTACAATCAATTAATCATTTATGTGCCAGACACTTCTGCTATACGCTGGGGATACAAAGACCAAATGAATCAGTCCCTGCCCTCTAGTTTTAGCACTGACTATATGGAAAGTACAGAACTTGGTCTTGACAGAGAAGAAAATATTAAATGCAATCTTCATTGGTTCCTTGGTTCCCTAGTAGACGTCATTTGAATACTAACTAGGAAAAAGCAAGGGCTTTACTCCAAAGCTTGGTATGGTATTCTTTCCCTAACTTTTTATTACAAAGCCCCCGTTGGTGAATTTTTAGGATCTGCTTCCTATAGCTTCAGCCATGAGGTTATGTAACATGCATTTAAAATTTAATATTGAATGGAATTCCTTTTTGCTATCTAATGTCTAGTGTTTATGTTTAATTCTTAATAGCAACCCTCCTTAATCCTACCTTCTTAGAGCATTCCCAAGAGATGGGGAAAATGGATGAGTATTATTTCCATTTTACATATGGGCAGCTAGGTGACGCAGTGGATAGAGCACTGAACCTGGAGTCACGAGAACCTGAGTTCAAATCTGGCTTCAGACACTTCCTAGCCGTGTGACCCTGAGCAAGTCACTTAACCCTATTTGCCTCAGTTGCTCAGCTGTAAAATGAGCTACAGAAGGAAATAGTAAACCACTCCGTATGTCTGCCAAGAAAACCCCAACTGGGGTCACAAAGAGTTGGATATGATTGAAACAACTGAACAACAACAACAGTAACAATACATATGAAAAACTAAGTACAGGTGGGGACTGTGGCACATAGGTAAAATGACTTACCCAAGATCGCAGTTAAGTGAGTAGTGGGATCTATATAGCAGACGGACAAGTGTTCTCAGAGGATAACCTGAGTGACTACATGAAACAGGAATATTTGTCAATTATTAGTAATATTTATTAAGTCATAGTGCAATCAGTAGGCCTCTGGAAGTCAGGAAAACCTTGGGTCAAGTCTCACCTCTGACACATACTGGTTATGTGTCTCTTAAGCAAGTTAATAACCTCCAAGTGCCCCAAGGTAACTCTCTAAGACTATAAATTGTAGAACAAGCATTGATCTGCAATGTGGATGGAGTTTCCTCATAGACAACTTCCTATGACACCTTAAATTCAGCACGTTTAAATTGGAACTTATCATCTTTCCCCCTAACCTCTCCTTCCCTCCTAACTTATCTATGACCGTAGAGAGTAACACTATCCTCATAGTCTCCAGCTCCAAACCTAGGTGTCATTCTTGACTCCTCATTATTTCTCCTCTCCCCTTCACTGCACCCCCCCCCAACAGCCAATCTGTTGCCAATGCCTGTGGATTTCATCTTGAAAATATTTCTTGAAAACACCTTTGATACTGCTACTACTCTGGTGCAGGCCCTCATCACTTCACAAATGGAATATTACAACAGCCTGATGGGAAGTCTACCTGCATCAATTCTTCTCTCACTCCAATCTATCCTTTAATTCAGCCACCAAAGTGATTTTCCTAGAGTGCAATTACAACCATGTCACACCCCTGCACATACACACGCACAATAAATTCCAGTGGCTCCCTATCACTTTCAAGACCAAATACAAAATGCTCTGTTTGGCATTCAAAGCTCTTCATAACCTAGTCCTCCTCCTACCTTTCTAGTGGTCTTACACCTTACTCCTTGCTTACTCTTTGCTTACTCTTCAGTCCAATGACACTAGTTATTCCATCTCTCCGCTATGGATATTTTCTCAGGCCTGGAATACCATCCCTCCTCATCTCACCTACTGGCTTCCTTTAAATCCCAACCAAAATCTCATTTCTCAGAGAAAGTCTTTCCCAACTTAATTTTAGTACTTAGGTTTTCTATATGTATTGTTATTATTGTTGTTCAATTAATTTTGAATTAATTTTAATTTTAGTGCCTTAAATTGATTTTAGGGCCTTTTCTCGTTTAACTATTTCCTATTGATCCTATTTATAACTTGTTTGTCTATGTTTGATTGTTTGTTGTTTTCCCCATTAGATTGTGAGATTCTTCAGAATAAAGCCTGCCTTTTGCCATTTTTTTTTCATATCCCCCACACTTAGCATAGTGCCTGATACATAGTAAGTACTGAAAAATATTTATATGACTATGCCAATGAAATCATAGACCGGGACCAAATCCAAATTTTTTTTCTCAGTTTACCACATGGTACCAAGGAAAGACTGCTGGATTTAGAATCAAAGGACTTAGATTTGAATCCTGGCTCTGCCACTTACCACCTGAGTGTACTTCATTGGTAGTAAGTAGCAGAGTTATTGAACTTCTCTCATCCTCAGTTTCTTCATCTGAACAATGAGGTGACCAGAGGACTGATGATTAATAATGTTACCCAGTTCCTGTCAGAGAAGTGATGGACTAAATATGCAGAATGAAATACATGTTTTGGATGTGGAAAATATGGAAATTTGTTTTGCTTGATAAATACAAAGAAGCACATGAAAACATATGAATTGATGTAAAACCAAGTAAGCAAAGCCAGGAAAACAGTGTGTACTACAGCTACAACAATGCTGCCCTCTCTCCCCCTCTGAAGCTCCTGGTATGCCTTGCCATGCCAGTTTTCAGCTGAGTCATCTGTGTATTCATTCTCACTACACTCATGTTTCCAGGCTGCTTCCATTATTGAAGGACATCATGAAACGTGGCTGACTTAGCCTATTACGAAGTCATAGATTCTGCTCAGCAAATTTTGTATTCTTCCTGTATTGGTTCCCCATTGCCTTGCTACGGTGGCTGTTCCAAAATTTTCCCATAGTTCTTAAGTTCCCAATTGCAATTTCCACTACCACCATTTTACCTTCCTCAGATGGCCTCTCTTATTTTACTGAGATTTTTTAAAAAAAGAAAATCCATAATTCTTCCAGTCATCCAGACTCAAAATCTTGGATTCATCCTTTACTTCTCCCTCTCTCCCCAAATTCTTGATTTTTCCTTTAAAATATCTTCCACACTTGTTCCTTCTTTTCCTTTTCCCATTGCCACCACTATTGCCTAGACCCTTATGAGATAGCAGAGTAGGTAGAATGCTGGGCTTGAAGTCACAAAGATCTGAGTTTGGATTCTAGCTCAGACGTTTATATGGCTGGGTAAGTCAGTAAGATTTTCTCAGCCTCTGTTTCCTCATCTGTAAAATATGGATAATAGTATCATCTACTTCACAGAGTTCTTGTCTGGATCAAGCAAGACAATATATGTAAACTACTTGGCAAACCTTAAAGCATTATATAAATGTTTATCTCAGGGATGGGGACCCTGTGGCCTCGAGCCACATGTAGCCCTCCAGGTCCTCAAGTGCAGCCCTTTGACTGAATCCAAACTTCACAGAACAAATCCCCTTCATAAAAGGATTTGTTCTGTAAAACTTTAGCTATTATTATGACTATTGCCCTTACTATCATCTCACATCTAGATTTATTGCAACAGTCTCCTGTTTTTCCTTCTCCAGTCTCTCTCCCCTCCAGTCCATCATGTACATCACTGCCATATTACAGACATGCATGAAGGCTTTGTGATTTTGCCAGCACAAGGAATCTTCTGTCAAGTAACTCCTACAATATGATTTAGTAGATAAGTCTTAGGGAGTTGCCTGAAAATTAAGTGAAGTACCCAATCACACAGCCTCTGACAGAATTGGAACCCAGATCTTTATGACTTCATTTGTAACATATTATCCATTATGACATATTCCATCTTTCACTGCCAAACTCATCTTTCTAAAATAGTTTTGCACATAGAATCTACCTATAAGCCAGCCTCCTGAAATTCCTTTAAACTGATTAGCCTAGTATTCAAGGCCCTCCACAGTCCTGGCCCTACCTATTACTCTAATCTTGTCTCTACTTGCCTCAGTTCACTCCTGTATGTGGACCTTCTGCAAAGGTCCAACTGGTTCCCAAATAGGCCATGTGCATTTCTAGCTCCATGACTTTAGGCTTTCCTCACTTCCACCCTACCCCCCTTGCCCCTTCCTATTTCCTTTATTCAAGTCCTACCCTTCCTTCAAGGCTCAACTCAAATACTACCTTATGCAGGGGAACTTCCTCTGTCCCTCTTGCCTTTAGCGATCTCTCTCCCCTCTGAACTCACTATTTGTGCTTCTAATTAAGCACCTAAAATAGCTACTTGGTATTGTTATTTATAATTCTCCCTCATTGAAGTCTTCCTTTAATGCCTTATGGTGGCATCCAAGTGCCCCTGGATTCTCCCAGGCTCTGGCAGCCAACTGTAGTTTCTGACAAGACCAACCAAGCTAGAAAGGAAGTGTGGGCTTGCCAATGGATTGAGTGCCTATCAGCTAAGTATGGCTACTGTCCTTAGTAGGCAGGAGAGAAAGAGAGACAGAGAGAGACAGAGAAAGATGGAGAGAGAGTGAGAAAGAGATGAGAGCGAGAGAGATGCTTTCCATGAAGAACCATCTACCAATATGTAGAAGGAATGCACATTACACATCTCTAAATCCCCTACAATATCAAAGCATGAGCAAGTCTTATATCAGTTAGAGTGGGATTTCATTAAGGGACAGGGGCCTATTCAAAGAATCATAGGATCATAAGATTTAAAACTAGAGAGATGTAAGAAATCATCTGATTTCAGTGTTACCAACCTAGAATACATGTATCCCCAGGGGTGTGAGAAACTTATCAAGAGATGACAGAGACTATTTGGCAAATAGCTATACTATCCTATTTTAATTAATTAATTGTTAGAAAGTCTGAAACAAAAGTCTACTACAGAAGTGTGTGAAGGAAAGCCTTTATTATCGTTCTTGCGAGAAGCATGACACTAGTATGGCACATGTGCTGATATGGAAGCAGAACCAACTTTTAAATGGTTAGTAAAATCCAAACTCCTCCCATTTGAGCTGGTATTGGACCAGCTCATTCGGGTTATACTCTTCCTGAACTGCCCATCACTTGTTACTCCTTGTCATGTTCATCCCTCCCAGTAATATGTCCCATGTTCAAAAATGGTGACTATCCCCGCCCTTGGGGTGTGTCAGTTGATATTCAATAAGCTCATTTAGCAAGCACAGTGGAGAAAAGCCTTTGCTCAGTCCTTGACTCGGATTAGTTGTAACTGGTTTAGCCTCCAGGGCTCTGTCTTCAGGAAGTAGTGGTTTTGCAGAGTGCTCAGGGCACTTACTGATTGGTTGAGGGACTAACCGCAAAATCTTAGAAGTCCCCTTTGGAATTTCTGTGTTCTGCTGTGAAAGCCTAACTTCTAAATCTTTCCCACATTAACCTATTTTATTGTATTATTATTAATTTTTTTTTTTGGTGAGGCAATTGGGGTTAAGTGACTTGCCCAGGGTCACACAGTTAGTAAGTGTCAAGGGTCTGAGGCTGGATTTGAACTCAAGTCCTCCTGATTCCAAGGCCAGAGCTCTATCCACTGTGACACGTAGTTGCCCGTATTTTATTTCTTATGTGCATTTTCATGGCAAATTCTAAAAGTTATTTCCTTTCATATTGAAGGAGTATGGGAAGGTTTACTGAAAACCAAAAGGTATAGAAACTGAACAATGTTAGGAACCCCTCATCCAGTCTAGCCCATTCATTTTACAGATGTGAAAATTGAAGCCCAGGTAAACTAAGTGATTTTGTCAAACCCATGCAAGTAGTAAGTACTAGAATTGGGATTTGAATTCAAATCCCTTGATTCTATACCCACTCCACCACACTACTTCAATTCAATCCAATTTAACAAACATTTATTAAACACTTCCTATATTCGAAATCCTGTTGCGTGCTGGCAACTCAAACACTGAAGAAAATAGTTCCTACCCCCAAGAAGCTTACGTTCTACTGTGTGTATGTGGATTGAAGAAAGGATGTACAGCATGTACAGAAATAAATAAATATGAAGTGATTTAAAGAAAGAGAGAGCATTTCATTGAGGGGAAGATAGAAGGATCTAAGAAATGTTCACAGAGAAGGCAGCAACTAAAATGAGCCTTGAAGTAAATAAATGTTTGTTAGCTGAACTATGTTCCATTTCTCCTCTTTACTCTCATAATACACTAAATGGGAATCTCTTGTGACGTGAGTTAATGTGCTTCTCTAAGCATCTAACTCAGTCCTAGGGATTATGACTTGGACATCAGGGAGAATCTAGCCCATTGAGTTTTTCATGGATTACTTTCTGTCAGCACTGGCATTTGTAATCATTTTTGAAACTCCCTAAATTATAATAATACCTAATCCAAATAATATCCAGCTTCTAGAAAACTATACACCATGAAGAATGCTGTATCACAGGCATATTATGAAACAATCTTGGCACTTACTCTATGATATTTGCTTTGTAGAAAATGTCTAAATCATAGTAAATAGTCACAACCTTTATGAGGCATTAATTGAGACTTATTTACACGAGACTTTATTGCAGTTTTACCACTATTAAGTCACATGCTATAACTTTAGCCAGTTGTGATAAAGAGTGAGCTTATCACAGGAAGGGCCTGGACCAGACAACAGTCTATTGAGCTCCCAGAAGCTTTTGAGCCTGAGTCAGTCCTTTCACCTTCATGAGCAACATAGTAAATGAAACAGCCATGTATCTCTCCCATATAGGGCACCTACCATAGTACTACAAAACAACCCACACAATGTGGTATCTACATTGTGGTCAGGGCCCAAAGGTTTCTTCCTTGAGGTCCTGATAAAAGGTCTCAGCCATAAATTCAAAATGGAAATTTAGTACCTTGAGAAGTTCAACTGTTTCAAGTCAAGAGTCACTTCTCTCAGAGCAAGTAACTATGACTTCAGGGTAGCTATTGGCTAAGGAGGGGATAATTAAGAGAGTTTCTACTCCTAACAAGGTTCTACTTTTCTAATTGTGAAGAATTAGGAAGAATAAAGTCTAGTTCTTGAGGGCTTCAGACTCATTGGTCTCCTGCTGTGCATTCTGGAATATTCTGGATAAAATGTGTTCTTTAAAAAGGAATTGATTTTAATTGCTTATGGTTAGGCTGAGCCAATATAATAAAAATGACAATTCTACCTAAATTAATCTATTTATTCAATGCCATACCAATCAAACTATCAAAAAGCTATTTTATAGAGCTAGAAAAAAATTATAACAAAATTCATCTGGAAGAACAAAAAGTCAAGAATATCAAAGAAATCAATGAAAAAAATGTGAAGAAAGATGGTCTAGCCATACTAGATCTCAAACTGTATTATAAAGTAGTAATTATCAAAAGAATCTGTTACTGGCTAAGAAATAGAGTGGTAGATCAGTGGAATAGATTAAGTAAAAAGAAATTAAATCTCATCAATCAATTAACCAGTATTTATTAAGAATCTATGTGTCCAGGCACTATACTAGACACTGGTGATACCATGATTTAAAAAAAAAAAGTTAACAATCCCTGCTCTCAGGGATTTTATAAACTATCAGAGATGAGAATACAATAAAATAAATGTAATGCAGTTAGTGAGAGAGGGCACCAGCAGTTGGGAGGATCAGGAAAGGGTGTGGAGAGGTAGTACTTGAGTTGGGTCTTGAAGGAAGAGAGAGATACAGTGAGGCAGAGATGAAGAAGGAGCGCATTCTAGGCTGTGGAGCAAATCTGTGGATTGCAGTTTTTTAAACATGTCCTACAATGTGGTTCTATTCCTGATTACAGCATTTTAGTGCCCAGAGTATAGACTCATGCTTACATGTAGAGTTCTTGTGCAAATAGGGGAGGAATTTCTTATATCCAAACAGGATTATTAACAGCCTTTAGAAGTTTATCCCAAAAAGCAAGTTGTCTTCAATAGGGTAAGAACTCATAAAAAATAAATAACTGGATAAAGTTCAAGAAGCTTTCATTGTTCCAGAACCCTTGGCTTCAGTTTCCTCTTCTATAAAATGACAAGATTGGACCAGATGTCCTTTGGTCCCTTCCAGGCCTAGATCTATAATTCTATGAGTAGTGTAACATTTTATTTTTGAAACAAGAATTTCATTTGGAGACTATGGATGTGAGAGCTTTAAAGTGGAGCTTGATAAAGACTGTCTGAACTTGAATAAAAGCAAAGGTCTTACCTCCATTTGGGTGATTCACAAGCAGGAAGTTCATTCTTGAGGCAGGAACAACTAGTCATTGCTCAATGATTAATCTGATTAATATGCATAGAATCATCCCATTCAGTTCAACAATTAACTTTTAGTCATACCTAGGCATTTTTTTTACCAGTCTTGCTGCACTATTGCATTGTAACTTCTGTTGTTACGTAGTCATTATACTTTGTATTATAGCTATTACTGTACATGTCTTATCAGTCTTCTTTCCCTAACTAGGTGGAAACTCCACAAGGGAAGACACTGTTTCCTGTTTGTGTGTCCTGCACAGTCACTAAGCACAGTGCTTTGCCCATAGTAGGTGGATTATGAATATTTGTTGAAACAATAGTCAATAGTCAAAGATCTTTGTTTTATGTGGTGTGGGAACTCCCTCCACCTACACATGTTACCACTCATTCATAATTTATAATCTATTAGAGTTGTTTAAGACTCAAAGACATTCAGTAACTTGTGTGTGGTCATACAACAAGCAAGTGTCAAAGGAATGGTTTGAAACCAGTATCTTCTTGTCCAGTACTCTACCCACTATCCCATACTGCCTCTCTGAATGAATAGTAATTTTCTTACCTAATAAATACCTAAAATATATATAAAATATACAGCAACAAATTGTACTCTGTCTCATATCTCTGACCCAAGGCTCCTATCCAGGCTTCTTCTCCAAACCACATAAATAGCACATTATTATAAAATCTTTGGGATGATGGTAGGTCAATACAGCTAGGTAATGTTTAATATGAGTTTAAATAATAGGAAATTCACTTTAATGCATATTATAAAATGATACCAGATTGGTATCCTTGAGCTGGGGGCCAATGTGAGCCAAAATTCAGTTAATGCCTCGTTTGGATCTCTTTAAAAATTTAATTGCAAAATGGTAAAATTACTAGAGCAGCAGCCAGAGCAGATAAGGAAAAATATTCTGATGTTTTAAAGAAAATAATCAATCAAAGTGGATACATTGGTCAACAAAATTTTGATGTGGATGAAATAGGCTTATTCTGGAAAAAGATACCTTATTTGTAACTTAAACTTGTAAGAAAGAAAAAAAATCCACCTGGATTTAAAGAGTTTGAGGATCACCTAATATGAAAGAGGATTTTAAAGTAAAACCAATACTTGTTTATCAGTCTTCAAATCCTTGTGCTCTAAGGGGCTACAACCACCAATAGCTTCCAGTTCTTTGACAGCTAAATAAGAAAGCTGGGGTGACTCAAGCTGTTTGCAAAGAGTGGTTTTCAAGTTATTTTAGCCTACCTGTTGAAAAAAATATTGCAAGGACAACAATATCACATTTAAAGTATCACTGATTTTAGATAATGCCCCAGGTCATCCAACTCCCCTTGGTTCATTATGTTAAGAGGTGGACATGAAAATTCTTTAAAAGCTAGGTAAAGCTCTCTGTGCCTATCAGTGTATGTATGAAGATTTTTTTTTAAAGGGAAGATAGAAAGGATTCTGGAAAGATGGTAGAGTAAGTCAGAAAATTCCAAGCTCTCAAGATTTTCCTCCACAAAGGAGATAAAACAGAGCCTCAAGGCAAACATAGAACAGTAAAAATAAATAAGAGAAGGGGCAGAACACTGGTCCCTCTGGAACAATCAGGGAAGATCTCAAGAAAAATCCAGGGGCAAGGTTTAGCCCCCATGAAGAGTAAATACCTCTAGGCTAGTAAACACCTTCAGGCAAGGGTGAGTGTAGAAGCAGTGGGGTGGGGACCTGCTGGCTGTGGGCACTTACTGGAGGCTGGAGGTCTTGGTTTGGCTTCAAGGTCAGTGAGGAGAACTGAAGGAGGATCTGAGGCCAGAGGCACCATCCCCCATGCCCCAGGACTAGGGGTGATTACAAAAATTAAGCTATTAAAAAAATGCACAGGCAAAGGAGATAGAATCCAACCTTGGAAAGATGCTATGGGAATAGAGGAGACTGAGGTTCATCTTTAGAGAAGGACACTGAAGCAAATGGTCACCTGCCCAAAAAGAATTCATAGATGAACTTTAAAAAGACTTTAAAAATCAAATGAGAGAGATTGAGGAAAAACTAAAAAAAAAAGCAAAACAAAACAGAAAACAAGAAAATTATGAAAAGAAGGTCAACCAATTAGAAAAAGAGATCCAGAATCTTAAGGAAGAAAATGACCCTTTGAAAATCAGAATTGGGCAAGGGGAAGCCGGCAAAATTATAAGAGATCAAGAAATAATAAAACAAAATATAAAGAATGAAAAAATAGAAGAGAATGTGAAACATCTCATAAGAAAAACAACTTATTTGGAGAACAGATCAAGAGGAGAAAACATAAAAATAATTAGACTACCTGAAAGCTATGATAAAAAAAAAGAATCTTGATATTATAATAATACAAGAAATAATTAAAGAAAATTATCCTGAAGCATAAGAACAAGAGGGGAAAATAGAAATAGAAAAAATTCACTGATCACCACCTGAAAGTGATCCTACAAGGAAAATCCACAAGAATATTATAGTCAAATCCAAAATCCCCAGCTCAAGGATAAAATATTACAAGCAACAAGAAGAAAACAATTTACATATGGAAATGCCACAATTAGAATTGCACAAGACCTAGCAGTGGCAACACTAAAAGACCAGAGGTCTTGGAACATTATACATTGAAGAGCAGAAGAACTGGGCTTCCAGCCAAAAATAGCATACTCAGCAAAGTTAAGCATAATTCTGAATGAAAAAAAAATGGACATTTAATGAATTGTCACATTTTCAGGACTTTGTTTAAAAAAAAAACCCTAAACTTTAAAAGATTTGACATACAAGAGTCAAAAGAGACATAAGATACATACCAAAGACCAATTACAAGGGACTCAATAAAGACGGAGTTTACCTTTTATGTGTGAAACATGTAAAACATATGTCTAAGATTGTTATTAGTAACAGGGTAGTTCATAAGAAAGATTGGGGTAGACCTGAGCATGATATGACTTCAAAAAGTAAAACTGTTCAGGAACAGATAAAAACAATAATTATAGTATACAAATGATGTGCAAGAAGAAGAATCGATACATAGGAATTAAATGGGCAAGGTGGGTTGTTAGTTCTGGAAACCTAATTTCATCAGGAATGGGTTTAAGAAGGGAACAATACATATACATCTAGAAAAATATAAAAGTCTTCTAAATTTAGAAAGAAATAAAATACTAAGGGAATAGGGAGGGGGAAGAGGATAAGGGAGGGATCTTTAGAGGGGAAGGTGAAGGAATAGGTCAAAAGAGTGTATAAAAGGGTGTTTAGATTTATGGGAATGGGAGGATAAGGAAGGGATCCATGGAGGCAGGGTAGGTTAAGTAATAGGAGGGCAAGGTAGTAGAAGTAAAGTAGAGGAGTCAGGAGGGATAGGAAATAAGACATATGCACAAACACAAAAACAAAGATTAGAAGTAGAATCTATTAGGGAAAGCATATGTTTATAAATGTATGTGTATATATGTATATGTGTATCTATACATCTACATATAAATATAACTACACTTGATTATGGGTGGGGCCGGGGGAAGGGAAAAAAGAACCAAGTAAAAAGTGTACAACAGAGAACAAAAGAAAACCTACGAGGAAGCAAAGAAAAGATGGACAGGTCTCAACACAATATGTAGTATTTAATATATAGCATATATTAATATTAGTATTTAATATGTAGGCTTTCTTGAAATGGAAATTTATTGCTATATAACTTGAATCCTCTTATATTCCGTTGCGCACATGACATATTTTTTCTTTTCTCATTTTATATTTAAGTTTTAATACTTAAGTTTATAATGTTTCCCTTTCTTTTCTTATTATGTATATAAGTTTTAATAAAAAAAATTTTTAAAGGGAAGACAGTTCAGTCTATACTGATAAAATGTTAGACCATAATAATATATTGGCCATAGTGTAACTATAGGTTTATATTTAGATACAATATTTGGTAACTTTTTAATTTAAAAATAATCTATTTCTATAACTATTCTATTACTTTGTAATAAACTTGAATCTGAAATACTTCCCCCATTTTGGTGATATTTTACATTAATAAATGGATAAAAACTTATTTAAGATTTTTATCACATATTTCCATTGGGTTAAAATTGCCATATTTTTCCTATAATATAGAGGTAGTGAAAATTTAAGTAATTCAACCACTTTATATTGGTATTCCTTATTCACACTAATCAGGACCTAGCTGCGCAATTGTTCATTATAAATTTCAGGAAGTGAGAGTCATTAGTTTTTATCATCACTACAAATTGTTCCTTTAATTTAATGCTTGATGGTAAAATGTTAAGAGGTCCTCTAAATCACTATTGACTAGATAAATGCAATTTAAAACAACTCTGAGGTACCACATCACACCTATCAGATTGGCTGACATGATAAAACAGGAAAATGATAAATGTTGGAGATGTGGGGAAATTGGAACACTAATGCATTGTTGGTGGAGTAGTGAACTAATCCAACTATTCTGGAAAGCAATTTGGAGCTATGCCTAAAGGGCTATAAAACTATGCATACTCTTTGATCCAGCAATACCACTACTAGGTCTGTATCCCAAAGATATCATAAAAATGGAAAAAGGGTCCACATGTTCAAAAATATTTATAGCAGCTGTTTTTGTGGTGGCAAAGAATTGGAAATTGAGGGGATGTCCATCAATTGGGGAATGGCTGAACAAGTGGTTTATGAACGTAATGGAATACTATTGTTCCGTAAGAAATGATGAGCAGACAGATTTCAGAATGATGAGCAGACAGATTTCAGAAAAACTTGGAAAGATTTACATGAACTGATGCTGAATGAAGTGAACAGAATCAGGAGAACATTGTGCACAGTAACAGCCATATTGTGCAATGACCGACTGATAGACTTAGCTCTTCTCAGCAATGCAACGATCTAAAACAATTCCAAAAGACTCAGGATGGAAAATGCTATCCACATCCAAAGAAAGAACTATGGTGTCTGAATGCAGATCAAAGCATACTATTTTCTCTCTTTTTTTTCTTTCTTGTGGTTTTCTCTTTTTTGTTCTGATTCTTCTTTTACAACGTGACTAATGTGGAAATATGTTTAATATGATTGTACATGTATAGCCTACATCAGATTGTATGCCATCTTGGGGAGGGAGAAAAACAGGGAGGAGGAAAATTTAGAACTCAAAATCTTATAAAGCAAACATTGAAAACTAAAAATAAATTTTAAAAAACAAACCAAAATGTTAAGGGGTCTAACTATTTTGTTCAAAGTGACTGTTATATTAAGAGAAATGGAACCATTCATAGGCCCAGTAAATATAATATGTAGATTTCATGAATAGTTGGTCAAATCCTCTAATTACCTATTGTGAACCTGTTGCAAGAATAATTACAGAACCTAGTCTTATTCATATGCATTGCTAATCTGTTTTAAGATCTCACAAAGCTTTTTGCCTTAATAGTGTCCTAAGGCAGAAATTGCCACAGGTTAGCTAAGCATTGCAAGTAGTGTTTCCATGAGCATGTAATATAAATATATGCCCAATTTATAAATGACTCTAACAATTAAGAATAAGCATAAACCTATGAGACAGCTTGTCACGCTGAATAGAAAGTAGATCTCAGAGTCACGAAGACCCGGCTTGAATTTCATTTTAGTTTTGTGACTACGGGCAAGTTGCTTAAGCTTTCACCAACCCAGGCAGCCCTCAAAGGCTCTCAATTATAGACCAGGTGCTGATGCGTGATGGTAAAAGGAACTTCCTCACTGGGAGTTAGAATCCTGGCTCTGCATCAGGAAGGACCTCAGAGGTCATCTCATCCAGCCTCTTAATATTACAGATAAGGAATCTGAAGCCCAAGGAGCTAAACTCAAGGTCACAAAGATAGTAAGTATCAGGGACAGAATCTGAACTCAGCTCCTCTGAGAAGAAATTTTGCATAATCATAGAGACCTGGTCTTGGAAACAGAAAGACTTAGGTGTGAAAGCTGCCTTTGATACATACTCACTGTATTATCCTGGGCAACTCACTTAACATTGAAGTGCTCTAGGCAACTCTCTAAAACTAAATTGCAGAGACAGGATGATCCACATTGGTGGATGGAGTTTGTCTACACCAATAAAACCACCTGATATAATCTCTTGGATACAGCATAATTACCATCCCACTGATGGGGCTGTCATGGATATTGTTCTGTCAGTGAACATCAGAGACAGAAAGAGTGCCACATGAAGAGAACAGAGACTAGAAACTTCTCTTTCTATATGAAGCATTAACAATAGCTGATTATTTGATAGCCTTCGAAGGTTTTCTAGGTGATTTCTTCAGAACAACTCCGTGAAGCCAGTATTCTTCTCCTCCATTTTAGAGATAAGGAAACTAAGGCTCAGAAAGGTCAGATGTCTTAGTCTCAGGCACACAGCTAGTGAGCAACACAACTTGAGCCCCCAACTCTAGGCACTTGCTGCCCATTCCTTTCCAACTCAAGCTCTAAGAACAGGAATCAAATCAATACTACCACATGTGGAGTAGTAGAAAAAAAGTGTCAAGCAATTGTCCTATGGCTCTAATCACTATCCCTCTGTCTTTCCTTTCCTAAATACTCCACCCTAGACACCACTCTCCTTCATGTGATGTCTTCCTCTGGCTCCTTAAGGGCAGGGCCTGTCTTGTTACCTGTATGTACATCTCTAGAGTTTAGCACATCTGGTACATGGTAAACACTTAATAAATGCTTTTTTCATTTATTCATTCTTTCTTTCTATTGTACCACAATGACACTAATAAAATACCTAATAAAAAACACTCAACTCTTCTATTTCAGGGCATTTTCTGATTGTTTGTCTTAAATTTAGGGAGAAGTACAGAAATCCCCTGAAACATTACTGGTTAGATTTAACACTATAGCTAGGCCACTAAAGCTTTGATGGACTCAGAATCAGGGAAGGCTATATTCAAATCTGGCCTCAGATAATTACTTAGGTATGTGGCCTTGGGTAAGTCACCTATTCTCTCTCAGCCTCAGTTTACTCATCTGTAAAATGGAGATAATAATAGCATCTACCTCCTAGGATTATTATGAGGACCAAATGAGATAAGATCTATAAAGCACTTTGTAAACCTAAAAACACTATATAAACGCTAGCTACTATTAACATTGTTTACACAACAATTGTACCTTATAATGATATCCTTTGGGTGCCTCAGGAACTAAAACACCACAGTTAGATTCCAAAAATAATTCATCTTCCATTAAATTCCTCTCTATGATGAATTTTATTATACAGAGAATCCAAGTATGAGGGGATAAGACCATAATGTACAATTGATTCCTGTTTCTGCAAATGATTAATTATAGCTATTACATTTTAAACTTTTTTATTTTAATAAAGAGAAAAAGCTTCATGGGTATATTACCATGGGAACACTTGGCAATAATAACAATAATAATAATAATAGCTGATTACATATAAACACACACATATATTGTTTTTGTATATATAATATATATATTTATATTATATAATATATTTATGTTATATAAAAATATGTGTGTATCCCTTTAAAGTTTGCAAAGTGCTTTTTATGCATTATCTCATTTCATCCTAACAACAATCCTGGAAGCCAGGTACTATGGGTATCATTACCCCCATTTTATAGATAGGTCTCAGATAAGCAAAATGAGCTACTTGGTTGGTTGGCTGATTGTTGGCCTTTGTTCTCAAAGAGAACCAAAATGACACCACTATGTTCGAGTCAAGTTACACTGTGTCCAACTGTGGCTGATCAGACCAACACAAGGTCAAAATGCTCTAGTACAGTTCAGGCACAAATAATCTGTGCGAACTTTTAGGGTGGGTTCTCTAAATTTGTGCATCTCCCATTTCTTTTGAGCTGCTTCAATTCTGCTTTGCTCATAGAGCACAGCACCTTCTCTGAAGTCCATCAGTAGGTAGAATGTGAACACAAGTCTTTCTGAGGCTGGCCACAAAGCTCTGCCCACTACATCATGTTACTGCTTTGTAAAAGCAGTTAAATGGAATATATATAAATAATATATATGTACATATACATATACACAATGTATATATGTGTTGTATGCATATATGTATATATACATAGACATACATTTGCATACATAGATTAATCTTTTATATACTAATATATAAATACACATTTGTAATACACAATATAGTATATATAAAATGTCTACTATATATTTGTATGTAGTATATGCATGTGTATATATAAGCATATGTGTATGCATATATGTTATATGCACATATGTGTATATATACATAGACATACATTTGCATACATAGATTAATCTTTTTTATACTAATATATAAATACACATTTGTAATATACAATATAGTATATATAAAATGTATGTCTACAATATATATTTGTATGTAGTATATGCGTGTGTATATATAAGCATATGTGTATGCATATGTGTGTATATATATATTATGTATACACACACACACATTAATTTCCATGTTTCTAAAGCCCTTGGTTGAAGTCCTATGTATTCCAAGACAGTATGGAGTGTAAAGAGATATGGTTCTGGGTTCAAAAGGTCTGTGACTGAATACTAGCTCCAATACCTACTATTAATGTGACCTTGGGTAAATGTCTTAAAACCTCAGTTTCTTCATCCATAAACTGAACCGAGCACCTGCCTTCCTCCCTGCCTCCCAGGGCTAGTGTGAGATAACTCAATATTTTGTAAACCTTAAAGCATTCTACGAATGTGAGCTGCGAAAACTTTATGCTTGTTTGCCACCCTAACTACACTAATAAACCCTCATAAAAAAATTGGGAGGGTTATGATTATCCAGCATAACTAATTCATTTCAGCACCAATTATTTTATTAAGGCTAAAATATCTCTTTCATCCTGAGATATGATTGCTAGTGATCAAATAATGCTCATTTATACAGTGGATTAACAAACGTATATGTTTTTATCTGTACAATTTTTTCCCCATGAAACACAAGTTTTCTGATATCCAGGAAGGAATGTAATAATTGAGTAAGACTGGACAGAAGTGGCCTCTGCTAGTTGCTGATAGTGATCATATTTAGCTAAGACTAAAGATGAGTAAAAGAAAACAGGTAGACAGCAATTGGAGGGTGTGGGTGGACAGACAGTGCTCTAATTTTAGATGGCTCATCTGTTGTTGGTGGTATCAAAACTATTTTCAAACAATTTGGGGCATGCTTTCCTCTTGAATTGATTGTTTTGCATAATTTATACCTTCCTCATAATGCTGTTTAGAAAGAAAATGGACTCCTAGAAGGCTTAGGAGGGAGGGTAAGGAGAGATGTGGCATTATTCATTGGACTCCAACGAGACACAGTTAAATGCTAGCAAATTATCTGAGTTCTTAATAGCTATGTCTTGAAAAATTTACTTTCTGAAAATTGTGTCTATCAGCCTAGAAACTGGAATTCTCAAAACAATAAGAAATAAAAACCTTCCAAAGATTTCTGAAAAGCTATAAATTCTTAGTACCTTCCATTTTGGTGGGTTTTATATACCAGTGCATCCTTTCTCCCTCCTCCTCCCTACAACTGACTAAAGTATATATTCCAGTTGTCTGAAACAGAGTACTAATTATGCATGTTCTAACAGTGCTACTCTTTGACAGACTTGAGACCTGTGGTGCCAGAACAATCCAGAAGAATGGGGGAATAAGTCTTACCAAGTGCAAAATGCCTAGAAACTTAATGAAATTCAGAATTTTAAAAACCTATCTGATAATATCTGATTCAAACAAACATTTGCCAAAATGGACCAGAAAATTTATTTGACTGTTCTATGAATTCCCTGGTACTCAGTAGGGTTTGTTGAGTCTTAGAATTTGTATATTTAAAGGAATCTAAAGATGGAACTTTAATACTTGAAGTAGCCATCCTTTTGTCTGTTTGAGGAGTATTCTGGCCAGTGCAGACCATAATCCCTTCGGTTCCTTCTATCCATCTCACATCACTCAGACTCTTTTCTCTGACATCTCCTTCACTCTGGTCTCTTATGAAGAGGTAGTCCTTCTCCTTGCCAAAGAGCAACCCCTCTACATAAGCCCTTGATCACATCCTCTAATCTTCTCCACCACCATTATCATCCCCACTCTCTTATTTTCAATGTCTTCCTGTCTACTGGCTCTTTCACTGCTGTCTATATAAACACATCCGTGTCCACATAATCCTTAAAAAAAAAAAAACAACTCATTTATTCCTAACATCTTTATTAGCTATTATACTGCATACTTTTCCCCTTTATTCCTGGACTAAATTCTTTGAGAAGGCCCTCTATCCATGGTGTCTCCACTCCCTATCCTCTCACTCAATTTAATTCTAATCCCTCTGTACTCTGGCTTCCAACCTCTTCATTTAGCTGAAACTACTCTCTCCAAAGTTACCAATAATCTCTTAAAGACAAATGTCCTTTTCTCAGTCCTCATCCTTATTGATCTCTCTGAAGCTTTGACGTTGTGGGTCACACTCTTCTCAATGCAGTTTTCCCTTCCACATCACAACTTTCCCCATTGCAGTTTCCACATATTGCAGGTCAGCATAAGAAATTAAATGGGAATTTGGGGGGAATTCTGCAGAAGCCATAGATGACATGCAAAGTCCAGCAGATAGCACAGTTCATAAATTCAGAAATGCATAAAATATATGTGTAGTATGGTATAATATCAACATATTTTATCTCTTAATACCATAATAATTCAGATTTCTTCTCTGGTATGAAGGGAGGGCCAAAAATTTTTACTTGGATTTTCCAGATCATGGGGCGGGGGGGACACTGACCCCCTAACCCTGGAGATTTGGAAGGAATAACTGTACTCTCTTCTCTCTAAAGTTGTCCTGCTACCAGTTTGACTATTCCTTTTCAGTCTTTTTTGTTGTTTCATTCATTCATACAATGTCCAATAATTATGAGTCTCTCAAGAATCTCTCCTGGACCCTTTTCTCTTTTACCTCTATATTATCTCACTTGGCAATCTCATTGGCATCCATGGGGTCAATTATCATCTCTATGAAGATGATTCTTAGATCTATATGTCCAGTTCTAGTCTCTGCCATAGGCTACAGTCAAATATCACTAATTGCCATTAAGATGTCTTGAACTGAATGGACTGTGGAGGTATCTCAAACTCAACATGTCCAAAGCAGGACTTATTATCTTTCTCCCCAAAACATTCCTTCTTCTAAACTTTCCTATTATTGTCAAGGCCACTACCATCTTCTCAGTCACCCAGAATGACAATCTCGTTGTTTTCAAATCCTCACTTTTACTGACCTGACATATCTAATCTGTTGTGTCATTTCTACCTTCACAACATCTCTCAACAAGTTAACAAATATCTGAAGTTATCCCTTCTACATTATGAGAGTTAGAGGCATGGTGCCCCATGATCTATGTAAAATTTTTTGGCCTTCCCTTTGTACCAGAGAAGGTCTGAATGTTTTCTTTTTTCTTTTCTGGGCTGTTTATAGTACCTTAGAAATAAAATATATTGATATATATATCAATATCCCTGCTCCCTATTCAATAAACCCTAGTGGTTTCCTCTTATCTCTAATAACAAATGTAAAATCCTTTCTTTCATATTTAAAGCTCTTTATAAGTTGGCCTTTTCCTACCTTTCCAGCCTTCTAACACTTCACTCCCCTCCAAGGGTCTTAAAAAATCCAGTTGTACTGGCCAATTTACTGTTCCTCACCCAAGACTCTCCATCTTCTGTGTCCCCTCCAAGCCTCACCTCCACCACTGAATTTCCCTGGCTTTGAACATGATTTAGCTCAAATTCCACCCTCTGCAGCTCCAATTGGGAGGAAGATGTTCCTTATATCAAGCAGAAATCTCCTTTTCTTCAATTTCCAACTATAATCTTAGGTATTCCCTCTGGAGCTAAGCAACATAAATTTAATCCCTCTCCCACATGTCCTTCAAACACCTGAAGGCAACAGTAATACCTCCCACTCCATTCCCCCTTAAGTCCTCTCTTCTCTAAGCTAAATATCCTGAAGAAGATTCAACTGATTCTGGCACACCACTTAGGCATGTCTGGAGCCAGCTTGAACTGGCTCGAGAGAACCAGTGGTTAAATTTTCAGTGTGAGCTTTTACACCTCAAGAATCAACAGATGCTACAGATTTAGGCTTGATTTATTGTTTTGTTTATTGTCTAGACTTAAGAAAAGTGATGGGCAAAATATTAATAATGCGTGTTAAACTTATTATTGTTGTTTGTCCATGTTCAAAGAGGACCAAAATGACATCACCATGTCAGTGTCAATGTATGATATGTTCAAAAGTGGCCAATCATACCAATATGAGCTGGGAAGGCTCTACCACAAGTCAGGCACAAATAGACTGTATGACCCTAGAGAGTAGAGATGTCTCTAAATTTGTACATCTCTATTGCTATTCTACTTTACTCGTAGAGCACAGTACCTTCTTTGATGAACATTAAACTTATAGTGTGCTGTGTACATTTTTTCTAGAGATTTGGTTCTTAAACATTTACTAACATACCCCTGGTGGCATGACTTCTGGTCTCTTCACCGTTCTAATTGCATACATCCATTCTCCTCGCTCTGGGATTTAGGACATTCCACAATATGGAATATCTACTGTTGTCCTATACGTGCAATATTTTTTCTGACCACTCCCCAGTACAAATCCCCCAGCTCTGACCAGAGTGATCTTTTCACTGTCCCTTTAAAGCACTGGGTAGGAGGGAAAGGAAAGGAAACAAGTACTTATTAAGCGCCAGCAACTCTGTTCCATGTCCTGCTAAATACTTTACAAGTACTATCTCATTTGATCCTCACAACTCTGGAAGGTAGATACTACTATTGTCCCCATTTTTATAGTTGAGAAAACTGAGACAGAGGTTAAATGACTTGCCCAGGGTCACACTGCTAGTGACTGAGGCCAAATTTGAACTCAGGTCTTCCTGACTCTATCCACTGCACCTCCTCTGTCCCTTTGCTCCAGTGTCATCACAGCACAATCGCTCTATCAAATGCTTTTCTGAAACTCTAAGAAGACTATGCACATCAATCTGATCTATAGTAACTCCATCAAAAAAGAAAATGAGCTTAACCTAGCATGACTTGTTCTCCATGAAATCATCCTGGTTCTGTGTGATCATTGCTTCATTTTCTAGCCGTTCCCTAACCATCCTTCTAATACTGCATTCTAGAGTTCTGCCAAGAATTGAAGTCCAGATCACTGGTCTATATAATTTGTGGACTTTAATTTGTGCTTTTCTGAAAATCAGGACCACATTTGTCCTTCAGTCCTGGAGCACCTCTCCTGTTCTGCAAAATCTTTCAAAAATCACCGACAGTGACTCAAAAATCACATCTGCCGATTACTCCATGCCCTGGATTTCCATTCAATTCATTTCAATAATCCTTTAAGCACCTACTATGTGCTGGTTGTAGCCAAATAGCGGAAATGAAATATCCTACTTGGGGGATACAAGAAATAGTTCTTTCGGTCTGGGTGATTTGAGCTTATCAAAGGTTGCTAAATGCTCTCTTACTATTTTCGTACCTATCTTTGGCTTCCACTGCTTATCTCTTTTTGGTCCTGTCCAGTCCAAAGATCATTTTCCTTGGCAGAGAAAACAGAAGCAAAGTAAGAGTTGAGTAATTCTATCTCTTCCCTGTAGTTAGGCAAATTGTTTTGCTTTTTTGGACCTCAGTTTCCTCATCTATAAAATGAAGGGTTGAATTAGATCAGGGGTTCTTTACTTTATTGTGTATCATGAACTCCTTTGGCAGTTTGGTGAAGTCTATGGATCGCTTCTCAGAAGAATGTTTTTAAATGCAAAACATAAAATACATAGAATTACAAAGAAGCTTAATTCTATTGAAATAAAGTTACAAAATTGTTGTTGAATCATTTCAGTAGTGTCTACCTCCCTGTGGCCCCATTTTTGGGTTTTCTTGGCAAAGACAGTGGAGTGGTTTGCCATTTCCTTCTCCAGGTAATTTTACAGATGAGGAACTGATTAAACGAGGTTAAATTATTTGCCCAGGGTCACACAGCTAGTAAGTGTCTGAGGCCAAATTTGAATTCAGATCCTCCTAACTCCAGGCCTGGTGCTCTATCCACTGTACCACCTAGCTGCCCTTAAAAGTAACATATATATGTGTGTATGTGTGTGTCTATGTGTGTATATATGTGTGCATGTATGTATATACACACATATATGTACACATATCTATATGTATGGGTATGTAATATATATATATATATATATTTTAAAGCTCACAAATTCTAGATTAAGAACTCCTACTCTTAACTAGATAATCCTTCAAGTCCATTCCAATTAGCAATCTATGATCCGTCATCCCTGTTTCACTCACCTCAAACTGTGATGCTATCCTTCTTTTGATCTTGGTCTTTTCCATCAATATAGGTGTACTTTTAAAATAACCCTTTCATTATCAGCATTATCAGCCTCATCTTATTAAGTATTTATTAAGAACCTACTATGTGCCAGAGACTTGTTAAGTGCTGGAGACAGAGAAAAGGTCAAAAAACAAAAATAAAACCAAAACCAGTCCTTTCTCTCAAGGAGCTCACAGTCTAATGGGGGAGACAACATGCAAATAACTATGATTGAACAGGATATATACAGGATAAATGGGAGATAATCAAGAGAAGGAAGGCTCCAGCCTCCAGGTACTCCTGTTTCTGTTCTTAAAACACTGTGCCAAACTTTTTTATAATACCTCCATTACCTGTCCTTGCTTCTTTAATCTGTATATCTTTTATGAAATCTAAGGTCATCAATAGGCTCTGTTGCAGCCATATCAGTCTCTTTAAACAACTCCATCTTTTGCTTCCTGAGGGAATATTCTCTTTCTGTCTTCATAATTTTATTTTTGAAACCTTTTTATTCTCCTGCTGACTTCATGTAATCCTGTATAGTTTTTTTCTTAACACTTTAAAATTTACTCTCCACAAATCTAGGGTACACATCATACCATGTCTAACTTTCCTCAGCTCTATCCTGAATTCTAAGGTATAATGGTCACGTATTTCTACCAAGGTTCCTATAATTTAAATTTTAGTAACATTTTGGGAGGTAGTAGTCATGTTAAAAATGAAAAAATAGTCCTTTGGTTTCTTGGGAAGATGGAGGTCAGTAAAAGAGTGTTGCAATTTCCTAAATGTAATCCAGCCTAATCTCCTCTTTTTCCATTCTGGGACCAGCTTATTGTGTATCTCTATTGTTTGTCTGAGTTATACAAACTATTGTATAAGCTCTATGGAGATGTCAATCCACATGCATGTTAATATCCAAGCAACAAACCATCATCCACTTGGTGTTTCCAGTTTGGATAGATAGGTCTATATTACTCTGTCAAGTAATATAGATCTCTTTGAAGCAGCTTTACAGTATTTTGGAACTTGATGCAATTGGTACAAATGTCATCCGCAAACAGAAGCTTCTGAAGAACCTCACCAGCCTCAGGAAACACCTCCCCAACCTGGAATCTGTGCTGGATCATCCACATCACGATGGCAAATATCTATAGACAGCAGATAGCTCCCTATTTTAAGACTTGCCTAACCTTTCTTACAGGGGATCATTTAAACAGCATTCTTTGTTTTATTATATATTCCAAGGAATCTTAAATGATCTTGAATGATAGATGGATGGAAGACATCTTCCTATAAAAGATCATATTAATTGTTTTGTTCTCCAAATCACACGCTTTTCTGAATCAATAAACATTACTTGAAATGGAATCTTAAGTTTTCTATGTATTCCAGTTAACTGTGGTGTGGTAAAGACGTGGTCCATTGTTGAATTTGACTTGCAAACCATGTTTGTTCCCTGCTGGGGCTCTCATCAAGGATGTCCTCAATTTGTGTATAGATGATTCATAAGGATTTTGTATAGCTATGGAAATAGGCACATAGATTGATAGTTACTCATATATTCATGGTCACCTTTTCTTTTCTTTCTTTCTTTTTTTTTGGTATTAATGAGGTCTGAGGTTTTTTGTTTTTTTTCCCCACATCTTTGGCATCTTCTTGACCTTCAGATCATTTGTATAATGACCTCATAATCCTATCACCTCCATCATAGATCTTCTCTCAATATACTTAATTTACTCCAAATGCCTTCCTGCCTTTGTTCTCTTAAGTGCCATCTCTACTTCTTCTATAAACACCTCTGAGACTGTGATGTTAGGATCCAAGGATGGCGATCCTACCATCCTTGGTGGAGAAAACAGTTTCCCATAATAATTTTTCCAATTTTTTCCACTTTTCTTCTGTTTGTAGTCCTCCTTCTGTCTTCTTCCTTGAATGTTCTTAGGGTGATTTCTTCAGTTGGATAACTTGGATAAGGTTTTACTCTCCACTGCTTCTTTCTGCTTTATGAGATGATATCATTCATAACTGTCTAACATCCTTCTTCATAAGATTTTACAGATGAGCAAATGTGCTAACCAGAATTACCTTTAGCAGCCAGCTTTGGCAAGTATTTGATGTTTACTAACTAAGGCATTTTCTATGCTCTTTTGGTCTCCTTGTTGTGGCAATTAATTTACACCGATTAAATTTCTGTCAATATCATTTCTGTTGTTCACAAAACAAACATTTATACTTCAATTAGACAAACATTTCTTTTCTGGATGTTGGCAGATATTCCAGATGTCCAGATAATTAAAGTCTCCTTTCATTACCATATTGTGCCTCTATGCCAAGCTTATAATCTATTTCACAAACTCCTCACTTGTTTCTTCTTGCCCTAGAGGTGGTTTGTAGTATATAGTACAGTATAGTATAGTTATGTATATATATATATATATATATGTGTGTGTGTGTGTGTGTGTGTGTGTGTATAACTATATATTTAGTATAGTATATATACATACTCTTATCATAATATTGCTTCTATTTCTGCCACTGTTGATCTTCACACAAATATTCTCCACCATGTTCTCCCCTGTCTGGTTTCTAGTTTTTGATACATAAATTATTAAATTCAATTTATTTTCACAAGCATTTGTTAAGAACTAATTATGTTCAGGGCACTCTTCCAGGTGTTGGACACACAAAAATGAAACAGGACCTGCCCTCAAGAAATTTTAATTATACTGGGAAGAGGAAATATATACAAAAATATGCATAATCCAGTTAAACTAGGGGAGATAAATCATTAATAATGAAAAAGAAAAAGGAGTACTTCATAGAGGAGACAGACAAGGATTCTAAGGGACAGTGATAAGGAAGAAGTACATTGCAGGAGTGAAAGATGACTTGTCTGAAAGCATGGAATTAGGAGATGAAGCATCAAGTTCAGAGGTCTAAGTAGCATGCCAAATTGGCTAGAACATAGAGTTGAAAAAGAGAAATAGTATGAAAAAAGTCTAGAAAGGCAAGGGGAATCAGGTTGTGAAATATCTTGAATGGAGTTTACATATTATCCTAGAGGCAATAGGGAGCCACTGAAGGTTTTTGAGGAGGGGAATTGCATGGAGAAATTTTTACTTTATTTAGAGTCATTTTTTATAGGTATTTGGAGGGGTTTGGGGGAGAGCTCAAGCAAGTCACTGCTTTTACTCTGCCATCTTGGCTCCGCCCCCTGAAATTTTTACTTTAGAATGATGACTTTTTCAGTTGTGTGGAAGCTGATTTGGAGAGGGGAAAAACTGGCAAAAGCAAAACAAATTAAGAGGACAAATAGACCGAATGAAAGACCTGAACTATTTTGATAATTACAAAAGTAGAGAAGAAATGGGTGAGGTAGATATGGAGAAGTAGAACTTAACGATAAATTGGATATGTTGGATGAGGAAAAAGGAACAGTCAAGGATGACTCTGAGGCTATGAGCCTAGGTGACTAAGAAGCCATTAGTGCCCTCAGCAGAAATAGGGAAGTTTAGAGGAGAGCTGTGTTTAAGAAAAGATAATAAGTTTTGCTGAGATACCTACAGGAAATATGGAAGAAGATGGTGTGGGACTGCAATTTAGTTGAATAATTAGTGCTGGAAATACAGATTTGGTGGTAGTTCTCTGCATAGAGATGACTTTGAACCTATAGGAATGAATATGAGAGAAGAGGGACTGGTACAGAGGAAGACAAAGACACTCAGAGGGAAAGAGATGGATCCATTAAAAGATACAAAGAAGCAACAGTTAGACAAGTAGGAAACCTAAGGGAGAGGAGAATGTTGGGGTAGGGCAAGGTCAACGGTGTTGAAATCATCAGAGAGACTGAGGAGGATAGAGACAGAGTAAATAAAGGTCATTAGATTTAAAGTTAAGAAATCACTGATAATATTGGATAGAGTAGTTTCAATAGAAGTTTGGCATTGGAATCCAGATTGCAAGAAGTCAAGAAATAAGTGGGGAGGGATAGTTAGCTGGTACAATGGATAGAGCACTGGCCCTGCTGTCAGGAGGACCTGGGTTCATATTTGATCTCAGACACTTACTAGCTGTGTGACTCTGAACAAATCACTTAACCCCACTTGCCTCCAAAAAAAGAAGAATTAAAGGGGAAGTAAAGACAATTTTTCCTAGAAGTTTTTTTTTTTTTCAGTAAAAGGGAGGGAATATATAGCATATTAGTTTAAGGGGATGGTAGGATCAAATGAAGAGTTTTGTAGTTTTGTTTTGTTTTACTTTAGGACAAGGAGAGATATGGGTATGTTTTTAGGCATCTGGAAAGAAGTCAATAAGGAGAAACAGAAGATAGTGTCAGTGATCAATAGTGTCAGTAATCTTATGAAGAAAATAGGGGTGAGGGAGGAGAAAGGATTCAAGGCACAAGTAGAGGTATTGGCCTTGGTATATAGAAGGATCATCTTTTTCCTACAGACAGGAGCAGAGAAGGAAGAGGTGTTTTGATATACAAAGCAAAATACTACTTGGTACTTTCTAAATAAGGGATGTTCTTCCAAAGCCATATTTCATCCCATCCCACCAAGTTTCAGTGATACTTATGAGGCCAGATTTACTTCTTTGAATTAGGATCTGTAGCTCACTACCTATGCTTTACATACTGTGTATAAACATTTGGGGCAGATGAATTCCTTGATGTGTATTATGTCTAATATATCTATTATTTTTCCTACATTATAACTGATCTATAAGGTGCATAGCTTGTCTCTTAAAAATTCACCCTTTGCCCACATTGTATTTTCTGTCTCTACTCTTCTCTTTTTCTCCTCCCTCCATCTATTCCTTTTGAAATCCTACCAATCTTGAAAGACCCAGTTCAAATGTCACCTCTCCTATGAAACCTTTCCTTCTCAGATCAGCCAGAGGTAATCTTTCATAGTACTTCATAGGTCTCATATTTACTTGTGAGCATGCCTCCTAGATATATCTCCTTAAAGGTAGGGACTATGACTTACTCATCTCTGTATCTCCTTCAGTGTTTTATACACAGCAAAAACTTAAAGTTTGTTGAATGAATATTGAACAAAAAAATGTACATTTACCAAAAGTCCTCATTGCTGTTTATCATCTTCTTTAGCTATATCTCCACTTCTCTTTCTTCCCTCTTCTAGTTCGCTCCCTTTCTCTCTCTCTCTCTCTCTCTCTCTCTCTCGACTCACTCAAAGTCGAAGTTTCTGTATCTCCAGGAATCAGTCATCTCAGAACAATTCTAGGTTCAGACTCCAAGAGGTAGAGATCTCCACCTCCTTCTGTGAGGCAGGACCAGAAACTTGTCTTCCAATTTGACTGTAATCACCTTATCCCACATGAAGGATAAATCAATCAACTAAATAAAAGGATTATTTCCAGTAAAGGTTACTGTAGCCCCTTTTTCCTAAACTCAGTCCAGGACCACATTCCCAGCATGGCTCTGGAGAATACTTTGCCCAAGTAAAAAGAAAAAAATCACAACAACAGGGCTGGAAAGGATCTTAGATATGTTCGTGTATGAGAAAATTAAATCAATCCAAAATAAGGTATTGTAGAATGAATTAAAGATCCTTTCTCTCCATAGTCAAAAGGCTTTTGTATCCCTCAATCTTCCTTGATATGTATGTTTTTGACTTTTTTTCAGTGACTCACTGCAAAAGAGTGGGTGTTGATTTATAGGATTGCTAAGGTCCTTTCTAACTACTACTGCCCTATGACTGATCATGTCTCCTTTTGCTATGGCAAATGAGATTGCTTCCCCTTGTAACTGCAATGAGGCATTGTGATGATCTGGGCCTGGTTCTACCTTATAGACTATAGATAGGTTGAATTAACCAGCCAGGCTTGGCCACCAGCTGGAAGAGCCATGCTGTGGTTCAATCAGCATGGCTTAAGTGCTTGCCATGTGCCAGGCACTGCACTAGATGCTAACAATTAAAATACAAAAAAGAAGCTGTCTTTGACCTCAAGTAACTCACAGTCTACTGAGAGGACACTGCACATAACCAAATCCATAAGTAGAGGATGAAAATGAAGTTCGTTCTTGGCAGGGACAGCCCTGTAATAAACTGCACATTTTCTGAATCTATGGTAGGTCACATAGAAAGGTGAAACAAGGGTAAGGAATGGTTGTTTATGTTGATTTGAGCTTCAGTGCGACTGCTATATCCAACCTGGGTCAGGTAGGTCAGAACAATAACAATACACCCATCATTGAGATCATAATAATTGCTTAATTATATATTGTATTGTGTTATTACATTTCTGGTATTTAAACCCTCCTGTAATACCACTTAACCTCAAGCCCTGTCTAACTGGGAGTGGTCCCATAGAGACATCCATAATTACTGAATGATTTCTGCTTTGAGTTTTTATATCTTCATAGACACATGACTGGGCAAACACTGGGCTCAGTTCAGACCAATATCCAAGAGTTCCGGGGAGGGGGGGATCTGTGCCAAAATTGGAATTGAGCAGGGGGTTTAGAATCATGATATTTCTTGAGTTTAGGGCAGAAAACCCTAGCCTATAAAATGCTGAGTCATTTATTTTGTTTCAGAACTAAAGAAAAAGGCCGCTTTGGCATTGTTTAGTCACTCAGCAAGGAACCATATCAATTCCTTATTGTTTGCTGTTTATTCATTGTGCAAAGGTAGCCACTGATGCCATGTGGAAAATCTGGTGTGGGAGCTGGAAATTCTGGCTTCTTGAAGAGTTTACACAGGTTTGTTTTGGTTTGTTGAAATTTTTAAAAAACTGTCAAGCGAGTTTTGAGGCATTGATAAATTCATTGAATTTTTTCTTTTATCTTCAACAAGAACCATAAGTACTTTTAAGAAAACAAGGAGATTAAGGAAGACATTTTTTTTCCCTCCAAACAGTCTTTCATTTGTGAGGGACATCAGGAGAAAGTAACTTGAAAGAAAGAAGCAAAATAGGCAATGTAAGCTCCTTAGAAGTAGGGATTATTTTATTCTTTGTAATCTATATCTTCAACAGTTTAGCACAGTGCCTGGATCAAAGCTGGCACCTAAGAGACACTGGTGGATTGAGTGATTGATTTTGCCAAATTGTTTTAATAAGATACAAACCTGAAGAGAAATGATCTTGGACTTGTAACTCATCAGGGCTCTTTTGAAAATCACCAAGGTTAGAGGCCCAAAAGACCTAAAACCAAAGGAAAAAAACAGTGAAAGAACATCCACTGAAACAGGAAAAAGTCCCTATTAAAGGACAGCATTTAGAACGCTGCAACTCTAATTTGGATGAGAGAAGAAGGTAGAAATAAAGCTTCCAAAGTGACCCATTGTCCAAGTCCTCATTAGAGAGAATAGGGCTAATTATTTGCAGGCTTATTTTCCTAGAGAGAGGCCTCTGTGAAAAAATGGAATTCCCACATAATTTTCTGTTTCACAGTTTGGGATGGGCTCTTGACCTTTCACATACCTATAAGAGCATACAAATCTAATGTTTGAGAAGGTGTCCAGACAGGGTATGTGGGAGCAAAGATCCCATACTACTTGTATGTATCCCAGGGAAGTTCCTGACAGTACCATCAAATATTCCACTTTCCTTTGGGAGCCAATTGATATTTCTGATGTTCCAAAGCATTTGAGCGCTCAGGCACGGTAGCTTTTTGTTTCTTTCTAACCCACATTTTCCCCTTCTCCTTCAGATTCACTATGTAGGGTCTCAGGATCATAGATCTAAAGCTGAAAAGTATCTCAGAGGCCACTTAGCCCACCCCAACCTCACCATCATTTTACAGAAGAGAAAACCAAGGCCCTAAGAAGTTAGGCCTATGTCAAATTGCGTGCCTTCTCATGGTGGGGGAGGAGCGGTGGGGGTCAGAGGGGTAGAAGGTTGGGAGGGAAAAACTTTGGAACTTAGAATTTGAAAAAAGAATTTTAAAATTGTTTTTACATGTAATTGTAAAAAAATAAAAAATATTTTTTTAAAAAACAGAAGAATAAATTTGGAGAATTTACAAAGGTGATGTATGGCTGAATTGGGATTTGAACCTAGGTCCTCTAATTTGAGGTCCAAAGCATTCTCCACTATGCCATACCACTTAGAAAAAAATGTCTTGGTGTAATTAGTATAAAGGCAATGTATGGAAGTATCTGAGACACAAAGTCACACTATAACAAAATTAAATAGATGATATGAGGGTGGTGTCATCGGGGAATACATGGTGTAGCAATCACCCTAGGCATACTCTTGGGGAAAGACAGGAAAATGTAGAGGAGAGGGAGAGGCAGGAGATGTCAGATCAGGTATTGTGCATTATCTATTCAAAACAACTTGTTGATTGACCGCAATTTTTATTTGAGGTGAGTGAGGTGGGGGTGGGGAGGAGTTCTTAAGGTTTATTATTAAACTAACTTCATAGTGGAATATGCTGTGCTAAGTGCTACGAAGGATATAAAGCTTAGATAAGGCATGTTCCTTGCCTTGATAGTACTTGTTATCTAATAAACTGTAAACTATACTTCAGCGAAGTCACCATAAATCCAGGGGCCTGGTCTCTCAGCATTAAAGTCTGGAACCTTCACTTCACGCCTTTCACCAGTCTCACCTTTACCTAAAAGAATACAGTTATCTCTTCCGTATCGTGACTTTCCCCATTGTAGTATCATGGGAATTTTGGGGGAGTTTTGTGGAAGCCACAGATGACACAGAGAAAGTTTAGAAAGTCAGAAATGCATAAAATATATGTATGATATTGTATAATATCAACATATCTTACCTTTTCATACCATAATAATTCAAACTTCTTCTCTGACACGAAGGGAGGGCCAAAAAATTTTATGTGAATTTTCCAGATCGTAGAGGTGCCATGCTCCTATTTCCCCATGGTGTGGAAGGGATAACTGTATTAAATGTTCAGACCCTGGAAAGACTAATTAATAATATTACTAATGATATTACTAATTATTACTAATTACTATTACTAGTGTTAATATTATTACTAATATTAATTAATAATAACAGTAATAACAGCTGTGCTCTATATAGCACTTTACATACATCTCATTTGATCCTCACAACAACTTTGTGAAATAGGTGCTACTATTATCCCCATTTGCAGAGGTGGCTGGGTAGTACAATGGATAGAGCACTTGGTTTAGAGTCAAGAAAACCTGAGTTCAGATCTGGCCTCAGACATTTACTAGCCTGAGCAAGTCACCAAAGCTCTGTTTAACACAGTGCCTGACAAATAGTAGGCACTTAATAAATATGTGTTCCCTTCCCTCTCTCCCCATTTTAACAGATGAGGAAAATAAGGCAGAGAGAGGTTGAGTAGATTGCTCAAGGTCATACAGTAGTGTTTCCAGTGGCAGAATTTGAATTCAGGTCTTCTTGACTCTGAGTCCAACATTTTATCCACTGTACCGTCTAGCTGTCTGTAATTCACACTACCCAAATTCATATAAAATTGACTTGTAACAGAAAGCCCTGGTCCTCAATTTACAGGGTAAATATAATTGATTCACAGATCAAGATCTCAAAGGGTTCTTAGAATCCATCTCACTCCTTTTACTGATGAAGAAACTGAGGACCAAAAAGGTTATATTATTTGTCCAAAGTCACAGAGGGTAAGTGGTAGAAGTAGGGACCAAGCCTGGGTCCTCTGACTCCAGTGTTCTTTAACCTGTGACATAGTGTCTTGGGATCAAAAGCTTCTATAAGGCAGCTGGAATGCCCATTTAGGAAGGGAAATTACAAACCAGAAGACTACCTGAAGATGAAATGAAGTCCAATGAAAATAAGAGATAGTAACCTGAGAACCAACGTCCCTTCTATTTGGCAGCAAGATTATTGTCTAATGAAGCAACAATTGGTTATTTTTATAAGCTTAGCACAATGCCTGGCCCACAGTGGGCACTTAATAAGTGTTTACTAGATTATTTATTGGATTATTGGATTATTGGATTTTCAGGCAAAACAACCTCTCCTTTGTATAATGCAAGAGGATTTCATTTCCTCACCTCTTTCGACACTGACCTTCTAGAGCTGACCTTTAGGGTTTGTGCTTACATCAGCTTTTCTTTTCACATTCCTAGAACCTTTACAACAAATATGCATTGTATTTCAAAGGCCACTTCCTAACTGCCTCTGGGATGGTTTCTGGTGAATGATAATCTTTCTGTAATGAGTGAAGTCATTCATGTTAACTTTCTTTTCTACTGTCTCCCCAATATAGGATATATTGTCAGATATATATGTATGTGTGTGTGTTTAGTCAGATAATATCTGTCAGACCATGTTGCATAATTTCTAACACAGTATGACATGCAGATGTGATATTAAATATATAATTTCTGATGGTGAATCCTGGTAAGATCATAGGAGCATAGATTTAGAACTTGAAAGAACCTTTGGGAAAAAAAGCATTTTTCAATGACTGTTAGAGTGAGTCAATGGTTACAATAGAGCTATAAATGTTGAGTTTTTTGTTTGTTTGTTTGTTTTTGTTTTTTTTTTAATCATCTGGTCTTCTATTCACTAAAATAACCATGAAACCAATAGGTAGAATCTGCTCCTGGAAGTGAGGACTTATTGTAAAGAACACTGGGAGATGAGCAACCAGACTTCTAATCCCACTTTGAACTATCAGGGTAATGTGGACAATTCAATTCATCTCCTTGGACCTCAGTGTTCTCATCTACAAAATGGAAGGATAAGTCTACAGGACATCTAAGATCTCTTCTGTTTCTAAATGACTCTTTTTCTGTTGGTAGCTATCTTATCTGATTCACCTGTAGGAACTGAGTAGAGCCTTTAAAAACAGCAACATTACAGATAAAGTATCTATTGGAATATCTATTCAATCACGACCAAGGTTCTCTAAATTGTTTTTGAATGAATAAATGGATAGATAGATAAGTAGATGAATGAATGAATGAATGAATAGAATGAGTGAGTTCTAAAAAGTAGAAACTACAGCTGTAGCACATGGGGAAATAGGCTGTGTAAGTGACAAATAATACACTTCCTAATTCTGTGCTCCTTGTGGGCACCACTTTTTGTGCCAAACAGAGCTATTTGTCATCTGTACAAGGAATGGGAATGTGGAAGTGTGTAAATGTGATACTATGATATGCCACCCTTACAAGGTGCATTTTTTTTTTACAGGTTGAGTATACACCTCAGGGACCCAGAGCTTGTCTAACTAAAGCTAGGAATATGCCAGATCATTTACCTGAGTTCTGGATCTTGCCGAGCATTCTGAGCCAGAGGGCAATGCTCTCTGTTAAAAAAAAAAAACAAAAAAAACCCCAGAAATTCTGACCCGAGTTTAGTTGAAGCCAGCTGCTAATATACTTGGCAAAACAAAAGTCTTCCTGAGGCAAGGCATTCATCTGCAAAATGATGGGGATAAAGGAAAAATTTGCAGCCTTTCTTTGCTAGTCAGTCTTGCTTTATCTTTCCAGCTTCTCATGTGACTTGCCAATCACAGAAGCCTCAGGAAGAATAGTATCATTTTTTTTTCCATTTCTAAATACGAACCATAGAAAACAAAAACTTCTAACAGTTGAGACACCATATGTGAACCCTTTAGCTTAGATGTACCATGCTGAGCTAGGACTGCATGCTTTCTCTGTGTGCGTCCTCAGTGGGACATTGCTTTCCAAGGGCTGATGAAAGTCGTTGTCGTCCCTGATAGTCTTTCTGCTAGAACAATCATTGGAAGGTTGGGTTTCAGGATTGAGCTTTCAGGACTAGAAGGGAGGGTATGCAGGATTATCCACAAGGGGTGAGTCTGTTTAAAAAACCAGATATTGTAATCATATCTTTTTTCTCATATCTTTTTTATTTTTTATATTCTTTTTTGTTTTTAGTTTTTTATTTTTAATAGTATTTTATTTTTTCCAATTATATGTAAAAGCAATTTTAATGTTCATTTAAAAATTTTTTGGTGTTCCAAATTTTTCTTCCGCCCTAAGATGGAAAGCAACTTCATATAGTTTATACATGTGCTATCATACAAAACATATTTCCATATTATTCATGTTGTAAAAGAAGAAACAGACCAAAAGGAAAAAACAACAACAACAACAAAAAAGAAAATCTCACCTCTCTTTTAACATATAGGACACTTTGCCCTAGATATTTTTAAATTCAAGGAGAAGCTTTCAATAGTTTGAAAACACATACCATTTAAAAGAATCCAAGAGATTTTCCATTTTTCATATAATCAGTTGCACTAGAAAGACAGTAAAATCATAGTAAGATCATAAATTCAGAGTTGGAAAAGAATATCTAGTCCAGTAAAATAAACCCTAACAAGAGGAAGTAATCGTCCAAGGTCACAAGAAACTAGGAAGTGGCAGAGCATGAAGACGAACCCCTCATTTAACTCCAAACCCAACACTCTTTCCACTATGCCAAGTTTCCAAGCACCATTTGGTACTTAATGATAGATGCAGGCACATCTTAGAGATATTAGGTGTGCCCAACATTTTTCCAGATTTGGGGATGAGAGATAGCAGAGTACAATGGAAACAGTGTCCCTGGAATCAGAAAAACTAGATTTAAATTCTACCAGTGATGCTTGATTACCTTGGGGTGTATGGAGCATTCAGAAAGGACTAGCACCTTTGGTGTGACAACTTGCCAAGCCCTTTTCAGGGCTGCTCATCCAACTTTGGTATCCACCTGTCACCCAACTCTCACCTGTGACTCCAAGAAGCTGCAGCATGTGCAATGGCCACACCCTGGTAAAAGTCATTTCAGCAGATGGACTAAACCAGATTGAGGGTAAATGGCAGGCCTCAAACCTGTCCGTGAATTGGGGTGGGGGTCTCTACCCAAAGCATGTGGAGATTTCCTCCAGCGGAATGGATGGATGAGAACAATTTGTTCCAAGGGCCACGAAGGCAGCTAAAACCGGAACTGTGGAGTGCTTAAAGCTTGGTCAGACATCAAAGACACCAAGGTCATCTGCTGCATCCCAGGACATCGCCAGTCATCTTGACTTCTGTCTTGCCACTAGACTTCAGCATAAAGAGCGAGGCTAATGACCTTGTGCAACTCTGTCTTAAATCCAATTCATGGGGGAGTCAAGACATCATCCATGATGTCACTGGTCCTCTTCAAAAACTAAGGACAAACAACAACTGTATAAACTTGAGTGAGTTATTTATCCTCCCCTCAGTTTCCCCATCTGTAAAATAAGGGAGTTATATTGGATGGTCTGGAAGGTCTCTTTGAACTCCAGCTATGATCCTATGACCTGCACAAAGTCTTTCCTCATTCCTCCAGCAGCTAGTGCCTCCTCCCACCCCCAACTAAGGTTCTCTTGAATCTGCTATGTATGTGTTTTCATTTCTACCTATGTATATGCATTTGGTCTTCCCCATTAGAATTTAAGGCTCTTATGAACAGGTATTATTTTGCTTTTGTCTTCATATACTTAGAACTCAGTACAGTAGCTGTCACATAGCTGATATTTAATAAATGCTTGATGATTGATTGATGTATACTCTCTTGTCCAATTCCCTTTGTGGCCAGTAGTAGATATTCTCAATGATGCAGTCTCTAACAGCGGGGCAGTTTCTCCTTGTGACTCATCCTACTGTGTTTGAAATATAACCTACAACCTTGGCCTCATGAGCAGCCCCCTCTAACAAGCACAGCTAACTTCACATTCAGAAGCTGCAATATGGTCAAAGATAAAGACAAGTTTTCCTTAGATGGGGAAGCAAAAATAACTAGTTGTCTAGTCACGTGCTGGGGTGCTGATTTTGTACAAAATAAGGTTATTAAAAACAATCTTTAATCCAAAAATGATGGCCATGTAAAATTTCCCTAAGGAAGGTGGAAAGCAGCAAGAAACAAGACCCAAGCACCTACACTCTCAAATAACTTCTTGGAAGATTTTTTCTGAGTTGTTTCATTCATCCTTTATTACTGCTCAACCTTATAGAAACACACCCAGCAACTTTCTAGAACTACTGCTTCCCAGCCCATCAGTGCCCCATCTAGAACATCACAGTAGCACCTAGAGCTTGCCAGATAAGACTGGAAAGGCTAACCAAGAGCCAGGATTTCAGGGTCAGTGAAGGAGTCTGGAAGCTTCCTGCTGTTGTATCGGCCAAAATGAAATTTCCTGAACCCTCCTTTCTGATATAGAAAATGTTTTAGTTTGAGAGCCTGTGAAAGCACCGAGTGGTGACCAAAGCTAAAAATTACCTTAGAGATCATCAATTGTTTTATTTTGAAAATCAAAGGCTTATCATTCTAAAGTAAGGATTGTTAATCTGAGGTCTGCAAACTTGTCTTTTTTTCTTTTAAATTCTATTTTAAGAACTGTATTTTAATATGATTTATTTTATTCTTTGTGTCTAAAGATAGTATTCTGAGAAGGGGTCCATAGGTTTCACCAAAGGTTCATAAAAGACAGCCAAAGATTACGAATTCTTCAAAGTCTAGAGGTAGAAGGGCCCTTAGAGGCCATAAGATCACAGAGCATAGATTTAGAGTTAGACAGGATCATTTAGTCCAACTCTCTCACTTTTCAGATGAGGGAATTGAGGACTAGAGAAGAAAAGTGATTTATTCAAGGTTACATGGTAATAAATGGCAAAGTTGGGATTTGAATTCAGATCTTCTAACTCCTGAGACAGAGATCTTTCCACTGTACCCTGGGGCACATAGAAAAGGGATGACTTGCCCAAGGTTCATTTGTGACAGATCCATGACCCAGAGACATTTTGTTAGTTCAGGCTGCTTTCCACTATACAGCACTACTGTTTCCATAAATACTGATTCGCCTATTTACCCAGCTACCATACCAATTCAGACCCTCATCGCTTCTCGTCTTTACTATTGTAGTGCCCTGCTATTGGATTTCAGTCTCAAATCTCTTCCCACACTGTACTCCATCCTCCACATAGCTATCAAAGCAATTTGCTTTTAAAGTGTGATTATGAGCTCAACTAACTCTGAGTTCCCTATTGTTTTAGGGATTAACTATAAATTGCTTTATTATTTAAAGCTTTTTACAACTTGGCCCCTTCCTACTTTTCCAGTCTTCTTACATATTACTCCTCTCCTTACACTTTCCAATCTAGCCATACTGACCTATTGACTCTCTCCATCTCTCATCTCCATGCCCTGCCCTTCATGCCTAGAATGCACTGTCTCCTCATCACCACCCTTTGGAATCCCTGGTTCCAAGTCTCTACTCAAGTGCCATTTTCTACCCGAAACCTTTCCTGAATCTCCCCATCCTGCTAGTTATCCCTCTCCAGTAATATCCTTGCATTCATGTTTATATACATATATATATATATATATATAAAATACACACACATATGTGTGTATTCTCTATATAACATGTACAATTATAGCATATATGTAGTATATATGTAGAGTATATGTTATATTATAATGTTGTTATTATATTACATTTTTATTTATTATGGTGTATGTATATAGTCTATATCCTATATATAGAGTATGTGTATAATATATATTATATTATTATGTTATAATGTTATGTTATTATAGTATATATAGCATATATTATATGTAGGATACATAGTATATTTTATATATATGCTATATAGTAATAATAATTTATTATACCTAATATATATTTTTTGAGGGAAGGGGCTATTTAATTTTTTCTTTGTATCCCCATACCTTAGCATAATGTCTATTATATAGTAACCACTTTATAAATGCATGTTGACTGACTAGTCAGCCCTGGATTCCTGCACCCACAAGAGTCCTAAACATACTAAAAATAGGCATGTGATGGAGCAACTGAGCAGAGAGGTGATTTGTGGGATGTTTGATGACGCTGAATACACTAGTCTTTAATTTCTGACCTTCTCAGAGTTCCTTGGGAAGTTTGCCCAGAAGTTAGTGGGACAATTCTAATTTTTTTCTTGAGATAGGAAGAACATTTGGGGAGGGGGTGTGACAGCATCAAAGACCTACTTCCTTCAATACTTCAGGGATCTGTCATTTTGGGGGTGGCTTATACAGTCCCTGGAAATTTGTAGTGGTGACTGGGTATAAAGGCAACTCCTCTAGCTTTGTTGTTGTTGTTGTTGTTAAGTAATTTTTCAGTCATGTTCAACTCTACATGACCCCATTTAAGGTTTTCTTAGCAGAGATAGTTTGCTATTTCCATCTCCAGCTCATTTTACAGATGAGGAAACTGAGGCAAACAGGGTTAAATGACTTAAGATGAGTCCAGGCTGGGTACACTATCCACTGTGCCACCTTGCTGCCCATGTTCTACGTAATTCCTTTGATGTTCAGGATTTTGGGGTCATTTCTAAAAGCCAACCTTCTTCCCCTCCAGTGTTCTAGGTCTTTTGATTTTCTGCTCCCCTATTTTCATTTCTCACCCTTGGTCTCTTGTAGCACAAGCAGTAACCAGCACCTTTCAACCCCTTCATGAATTGATTTTTATGAATTTATTGGGCCAGAATACCCCAGTAGAGTCACAGAATAAAGCATTTCAGCAGAAGCAAGAGTGGAAATTTATGGAGTTTTGGTTCTCGCTAATGTGCCACTTGTCACTTTGGATTCCAATGAAATGCATTTCTCCCAAGTTAAAGTGATGTAAGAACCCTGGGTGTTTGCAAAGCAACCAATCTTCCTGCTCCAACTGCGATTTAAAACCTCTGCAAATAGCTCAGTAATCTCCACCTTCAGCACAGAAGGGCTTCTTTCACATATTTTAAATGGTTTATTGCATAAATATTATTTCTGCAGTCATTCTTCAGTGTGTAGGTGGGATAGCCAGTGGGTACAGACAATGATAAACGAGTCTCCAGGTGTTACTGCTCTTTTTATTAAAAAAAAATCCTTTAACAAGTAGTTAGGGGGACTGAGGTCATTTTCAGAGGCAGCTATTAAAGAAGGCTGCTTTATGGAGGTTCTTAAAGAAACATTGCCCTGGCTGATGACTGCAAGATGGAAGGGAATGAGGTTTGTGACCAGTGATGCTGTGTAGACAGGTGGATCAGTGGGAAGGGATATACTACTGCAGTTTGATTGGACAAGTTCAGTTAAATCTTTTAGTCACAGATTTAGAGATGGAAGGCACCTCAGTCACCATCCATCTAGTCTAAACCCTTCATTTCATAGCTAAGGAAACTGAGGCCCAGGAAGGTTGTGATTTTTCCAAGGTCTATTAAATTACGCTCTTAATTAGCATAAGGTCCTATTTAATTTTCAAAGTGTTTGCTGAGACCTTCTTTCATCAGCTTCTCACAATAATCCTATGAAGAAGGCAGAGTATTTATTATTTTTCCCTTTTACAGATGAGGAAACTGAGGTTCATAGTAATAGTTATTCAAGGTTATATAGCTAATTAGTGGCAACAGAACCAAGTGTGGAAATTGGGTATGCTGACTCTAGACCCATAATCAACCAGGTTGTGCAGTGTAGCATGCTAGTCCTGGAGTCAAGAAGAATTGAACTCAGATCTGGCCTTGGATACTTAGTAGCTGTGTGACCATGGGCAAGTTATTTAACTATATTTGCCTCAGTTTCTCATCTGTAAAATGAGCTGGAAAAAGAAATGTCAAACCACTCCAGTATCTCTGCCAAGAAAACTCCAAATGGGGTCACGAAGAGTCAGATTGAACAACAAGACTTTAAACTTAATACTTTCTTCAATAGTCTAATGACTATTTAGGACTCAGTATAAAGAATTTTTGTTTCTTGATACCTTCAAGGAAGGGAGAAATGATTAAGAGTCCTAGATTTAGAATCAGAAGACCTTTAATCATTTTTTTCAGTCATGTTCAACTCTTCATGACCTTATTTGGGGTTTATTGACAAAGATAACAGAGTGGTTTGCCATTTCCTTCTCCACCTCATTTTATAGTTGAGGAAACTGAGGCAAACAGGGTGAAGTGACTCACACAACTTATAAGTGTCTAAAGCCAGATTTGAACTCAGGTCTTCCTAACTCCAGGGTCAGTACTCTATCCACTGTGCCACCTAGCTGCCCAGAATCAGAAGACATGGGTTCAGATTCTGACTCTAGACACTTACCTTCTGTGTGACCTTGGGCAAGTCACCCTTCTCTTATCTGTGAAAACAGAGGGTTGAAGTAGATGATCTCATACGTCCATTCCTGCTCTAAGACTATGCTATTATGCTCCTACAAGTTCCTTCACCTGACATTCAAGGCCTTTTATAACATACCTTTCCAGTCTTACTTTCTGGAATCCTTCGTTTCCACCTGTGCACCAGCCTAACTAGACTGCTTGACGTAATCCTATCATGTCCCATATTTTCCTTCTGCACCTCTGATCTCACAACTCTTTTTATCTCTCAACAGAGCACTACAGTTCCATAGAGGTCATTTAGTCCAAGATCCTGATTTTACAGATGAGGAAACCACATTTCACAGAAAAAAACAAAAGTTGGTTGGTTGATTGGTTGGTTGTTGTCCTTCAAGCTCAGAGGACCAATGTGACATCACTATGTCAGAGTCAGGCACGTTGTGACTGATTGTGGCTGATTAGGGCTCAGAAGGTTCTACCATAGGTGAGGTACAAGTAGTCCATGTGAACATTTGGAGTAGCTGGCTCTTAATTTTGCATCTCACATTGCTTTTTAGCTACTAAAGTTCTTCTTTGCTCACAGAGCACAGTGCCTTCTTTAATGTGGGCATGCCATGCTGGGTGGTCCTTTGTCAATGTCTACCATGTCATGCAGTCAGTTCCAAAGTTCTTCAGAGACCCCCTCAGAGTGTCCTTGTTTCACTTCTGACCACCATGTGAGCACCTACCTTGTACTAGTTCTTCACAAAATAGTCTTTTAGGCAAACATACATTTGGCATTTGAACAATATGGTCAGACCATTGGAGTTGTGCTCTCTGTAGTAGAGTTTGAATGCTTGGCAGTTTAGCTCAAAAAAGTGTCCAATATCTCAGTGTCCAGGTGATCTTCAGAATCTTCCTAAGACAGTTCACACAGGTAATAAATGGCAGAAGTATTTCAAACTCCTGCATTCTTGCTGCTGCTCCATGTTATTCTGCTGTAAATAGCCTTCCCCAAGGCTCCACTTGGCCAATTCCCAACCATCCTTCAAAGTCCAATTGCATTGCCACCACCTCAATAAAGCCTTCTATGATCCCTCTACAACCAGAAGTGGCCTCTCTATCCTCAGAGCTAACAGAGCATTGTTTTTTTAAATATATGTATTTTACTTTGTATTATAGTCATTTGTACATTTTTTTCTTACCTATTGGATTGTAAGCCCTATGCTTACAATATCGGTTATGTCTTATTCTTTTTTCTAATGTAAAGAAGCAAATTGCATTCTTAGGAGACATAGGTGAATCTTTCCTAATAGGTAATGATCTAGAATTGTGATAATGCTTCTATTAAGAAGAATAAAAAATCATTGAATGGTCAGAATAAATTATAATTAATCAGCCTTGGTATGGTTAAAGTTCAGATTTTGTTTGTAAAAGATGCATCCAATGATGCCCACAAAAGCAATTAAAAGACATTTCAACTCTGCTATTCAAACAAGTTTTTACTAATATTTATGTGTATATATACATACATACATACATACATACATATAGTATTGTATATAAATACATATACAGACACACAAACACATACACCTACTGTGAAAGACTCAGGCAATAGGGATGGGAGCCAAACGCCTAAGAATCATAGTTACTGAATCTGTTCATAAACAGTTCACCAAAGTTGAAAGAATTAGATGAAACAAGGAATTACTTTTTTTCAAACCTTTTTCTGAGACAGAAATGCAGTGTGATAAAGACTAATACTTTTTTAACCATGTTAAGAGAATCAGCAAAAGATACTGAAATCTGAAAGCAAATGATAAAAATTGTTACCAAATGCAACTGTTAAGAAAATTCAATACAAGAAAAATAAAACCAAGTACAGTGGAATGAACACCAATACTCAAAGGTAAGAGAAGGGTTAATTTCTTTTGTGAAAATATTTTGCACACAGTAGACCCTCAAAACAATTTAATTAGATGATTGGTGGAAACCCACTTTACATTAGGATCAACAATCATCAGTGATGCTGGTTGTTTTAGAGCTAAGTAACAGCCCAAACTTGGATAGATGTGACCACTAAAATACATTTTTATTTTTAAAGAGTCAATCTTCCACCATGATGTAGACTCAGTGATAGGTAGCCAGGAAGGAAGTTTTATGTTAGTTTACACTTTTAACATGTATAAGGGAAGTACTTTGATATCCCAAGGCAGTCAAACCTGGCAGTCTCTCATAAGGATCAGCACAAGGGATCTAAGAATTGCATCAATATAAGCCATTGTGAAAAAGCAAGGGACTTGAAAAGTTCCCCAAAAGAACCCAGAGGGCATCTCTCTCTGCACTTCCACATTGGCAGAGCCAAGCAAGCATCTTCCCAATTCTAATCATGTAATCAAGATTAGCCTCCAAAAACCCTTCCTACTATAACCAAACCTGGTATTACTGGAGCTTTCTGAACAGGGGGGATATTTCCAAAGTAGTGGTTAGTGTTTAAGTCTTGAATTAGTTCTTATAATGGAGTAAGTGTCTTGTTGAGGCAATGTAGTTGTGGAAAGCTCCTTGGCGTTTCATAACACACCTTCCAAATTAAATGGATGTCTCAGCATTGTCTCTACCTATAAAAGTATCACATCTTGGCAGAGGCTTTCAATGACTGGCATTCTTTCACAATTCTTGCTCTCCTTAATGTTTTTTTTAAGACACTTCTGCCCGTAAATGCAATACAAACAAGCTGCCTTGTGAATCATAGGGCTAGAACACACGCTAAGTACATGTAATAATCTTTATGTAATTTGCTCCTTAGTCATTGTCTAGGCCCATTATGTAAATATGCAGCAGGCACTTCTTTGAAAATAAGGGCCTTTATAAAAACTACCGTTGTAAATAGGCTCCCGCAATAAAGGGTTTCACAATGACACTGGCTTAATTGGAGTTCAAATTTTTAAAAAATAGAAATAGATTTGCTTTGAAGTTAATACTGTGGATTATTAAGCAGGATTTCCCCAGGTCTTCAGAGTGTTTAGAGCAATGCTCAGGGAAAGCCACCAAACACACTCCCAAACACACAATTGTTTACTCTAATAATCCATGTTTTATGGGTATATGAGATAGTGCCAAAGGAACTATCTTCGTGGTCAGCTGAGCACAGAAATCAAGGTAGCAAGAGTCAGGAAATAGAATACTGGATTAGAAAAACAGATCCTTGTTTTAGGTTTCTCAGCTGCATGATCTTAGAGAAATTAGTATTCCACAGATAAAAATGCTGCACCAAAATTCCTCAAAAGCTTATATACAGAATGTTTACAGCAGCATTTTTTGAGGTGACAAAACACTGGAAACAAAGTAGGTACCCATCAATTACAGGATGACAATACTGTTAATATAGACAGATAGACAGATAAATAGTTAGGTAGATAGATATGTGTGTAATGGAATTTATTGTGTCATTTGAAATTATAACTGTAAAGAATTCAAAAAAGCTTAGGGAGACTTCCTTGAACTGATGAAAAGTGAAGTAAGCAGAATGAGAACAATATATAAATAGTAACTATAATAAAATCTAAACATCAGCAACAGTAAAAGGTATCCGAAACCTGATTCTTTGTAATGACCAATCTCAGTCCCAAACAAGAGATGATGAAACATAACTCCCACTTCTTGGAAGAGAAGTGGAAGACAATGAGAGGAGGACGTTTCAATCTATGAGACACACGTGGTCATTATATCATCTGGTTTGCTAAAATGCTTTTCTTTCTTAGAAGAGAGAGATCAGTGGAGTGACTACGTGCTGAGAAACAACTGTAATAAAAACAAAAGGCATTACTAAAATGAAAAAAATACTGTCCAAAATGACCCCCCTCCTCAAGACGCCAGTGTATTTATATTACAGTCAACCCACACACAATAAGCCATTCCTCTGACCTCTGGGATTTTTGTTTGTGGGCTTTTGATGTCACTACCCTACATAGAAATGTTCCATGCTAACATTTTCTCTAGCTATAAAACAGGTATACGTCAGAGGTCTATTATAAAAATCAAAATATTTCTAAAAGATCTTTGAGGGGCTTAAAACAGAAACAATTAGAATCATACAATACTGCAAATATACATTCAACATATAATACAAATATTATCATAAGACACAAATTTCCCATTACTAAATTCAATCATCTCAAGCTTTTGAACTTGGCTAAGATTAATTGACTAACATATTTGATTAACTCCAAACTGTGGTTGGATTTGTCCTTCCTTGAAGTCACCAAGTATCAGAGAATGTGTTGAGCTGATTAGAAGGGACTTTATCAAGTTCTTCATAGAATTTCTCTGCTGCTTTCTTCTCCACAACCAATGTTGATGGGTAAGTTCAATTATTTTCATAATGGTCTTTTTTTGTAAATATTTATCATTAGTACTGCAACAGGTCGTGGTCATATGTCATGTGAAATAATATGATAAAATAATATGATAAAACCCACTCTGCCAATTCCTTCCTTTGACTCTCTAAAGGAGTCCCTTCCATTTAGTATGCAGCTTCTTTCTTGCTTTTGTCTAGGGGGATGGAAAGGAGAAGGGAATAAGCATTCGTATAGTTACTATTATGTGCCAGGCATTGTGCTGTGTTTTATAATTATTTCATTTGATCCTCACAACCAGCCTGTGAGGTAGGTGCTATTATCATCCTCATTTTACAGTTAAGGAAACTGAGGCAAACAGAGGTTAAGTGACTTGCTTAAGGTCACATGGCTAGTAAGTGTGAGGCTGGATTTGAACTCAAGTCTTCCTGACTCCAGGCCCAGAGCTCTATCTGCTGTGAGACCTAGCTGCCCCTATAGCAAGAATGTCAAGATTGCAGTGATTCAGCTCCCCCACCAATGTGCCCACTCACTAGTCATTAGACAAGGATGTCACATTTAGAGTACCAATAATCAAAATAAAGTCTAAAAATTCTTTGGTCCTTCAAACCTTCTGCCTCTTTCCCTATCAGTCTGCTATTATCACTGCAGAAGCAGATGGGGTTTTACATAGGACTAAGAGCCATTTCAAATTTTTCTTTGTTTCACAAATTGCTGTTATTAAAAAAAGATTTCATCACCAGGTAAGCAGATTATTGACTATGTGTCTCTCCGTGATTAGCTATGCTAGTCCTTAGGAAAACTGACTCAGTCAACAGACTAGGGCCATTCTCAAAACCTTCCCAATGTGGGAGAGCCCAACAAAACTTACACTCTACTGGCATTGCCCTTCAAGACCCCAGGAGATGATGAAACCTTAGAGCAGGATTTTTGTTGCTGCTGCTGTTGTTTTTAAATCTAGATCTATGGTTTGGGTTGCCATAGGAATAAAATGCATAAGTAAAGAAATTGATTGGTATCTGACCTCAATCTGTGTCTTGCAATCACATCTTTAGCTCAAAGGATAAAAAAATTAGTATGTGTGATGAAAAAAAAAATCACATCTTCAGTTTGTATAATTATCTATTATACATATTTCATATGGTGTTTGTGTATCTTTAAATTCAAATGCTTGATGAATATTTGTGTTTGATTTCAGTGAAGAATGAATGAAAAGTATTTAAATGGAAACTTTCAGCCTAGTCAATGAAAAAATAATAAATATATATCACATATTTATATATTCTTGGTCACTCATGGTAGAAAATTTACACATTTTACAAGGTCACAATCTAATTTGAGTTGGGAAATATTGACCTAGAGCACAGGTCAGCAAATTATGGCTCAAATCCAGTCTACCATCTGCTTTTGTATGACCCATGAGCTAAGAATGGATTTTATATTTAAAAATACAGAAGCAGCATCATACAAAAGAAGGCAGCCTGTAGTTTGCTGACCCCTGATAGAGCAATAGTTCACAACTATTCAAGAAAGAGTGTTCAGATGAGAAAAGGGGGGAGGGGGAGGGGAAGGTTCATATTTTATTTTAAGTGGCCAGAAAATAAATTTCTTAGTAAGTACAAAAGAAGCAACAGAGCATTGTGGTTACCTGTTAATTGGAAACAAATTACAATACCAATGACAATGGTTCCTTGCTATATAGACATATAGACATATAGACATATAGACATATCCCTGAAACCTTGCTATGGTTTTGAGGCTCTGCAGGAGTTCTTTGTGCAAGATTGGGAATAATGACCTTCAGCAGTGATGTCAGACTGTAGACTTCAGTTTCCTCATCTGTAAAATAGAGGGGATGAGGTTAGGATTGTATCAAATGATCATTGTTTCCTTTCAGCTGTAAAATCTATGAGTCTTTGAAATGATAGGAAACAACACAGACTTAAAGAGTATATAATTAAAGGATAAATTGTGCAATCCTGATTTTAAATGCCATAGGAATTCTGAGAAGAAGGTTAAATGGGGCCAAGAATTAGGAAAAGTTAAATATAAAGAGTGGGGTTTGAACTGATACTCAAAGGATGGGTAATGTCTGGATAGGGAGAAGAGAGAGAAGGGAGAATATTCCATGTAAGGGACTTTATAGTAGAAAGAAAATTGGATTTGAAGTCAAAGGACTTGGGATTGAGCCTGGCCTCTTGGTCTGTCTTTTACTAGCTGTGTAATCTTGGACAAGTTTCTTGGGCTTCAGTTTCTTCATCTACAAATAAGGATAATAATATTTATATTACTTATCTCAAAAGGTTGTTGTGAGGATCAAATGAGATAATGTATTTAAATTCCCATATAATGGTAAAGCTCTTTATAAATATCAACTGTTAACAAAAGATACAGAGTAGGAAATGAACATAGTGTGTATGTGGAATATCAAAGAGACTGATGTGACTAGAGCGAAGGGTAAAGATTGGGCAAAGGTAAGGAACTAGGTTGGGTATGTAGAGTGGTTCTGTATTATAGAGGGTCTTGAAAGTCATACAGAAGAATCTAGGGAACAGATTTAGATGAATGATAGGAAATAGGGCACCACCAAAGTTTTTTTTAGCAAGAGATGACATGCCACTACCTGCCCCACCACATGGTTTACAGAAGACTAATGTAGCAGTGGTGTGCACAATGGATTGATTGATCACCCTGATCCAGAGCCACACGACCTCATGCTTGGATTACTACAACTGCTTCCTAGAACGTGACATGCTCCTACTCAACAGGCTTAACATACATACAGCAGTGTGTCTGTCTGATCCATTGGTAAGGTGGATCCAACAAACTGTACATTTTCACCTTTGGCATTAAACTGCAGTGTAATTGTTCTTTGATCATCCTGATTGTCAATTACCATTAACAGGGAGTGCCTCCAAAGGTGGAAAGCCCTGGAATCTCAGTTCATTTCTACCATTGATTGCCTCTATACCCTCTGGCAAATAATTTGACTTCCGTGTTTCAATTTCGTCATTTGACAAAGATAATAACAATGCCTCATGGGAGGATTATGAGAATTAGCATGCTGAAAGCCCAGGGAGGCATGGTCCCAGAAGGGTGGTGATCAGTATTTTATCCAAACAACACCAGAATCAGGGCAGCTAGGTGGAGCAGTGGATAGAGCTCTGACTTTGTAGTCAGGAGGACCTGAGTTCAAATCCAGCCTCACACACTTGATACTTACTAGCTGTGTGACCCTGGGCAAGTCACTTAACCCCAATTGCCTCAACAAAAAGCAAAAAAAAAACCAAAAAGCCCCCAAAAAACAAGACTGGAAGATCTAAATCTTGTCACCTCTCTTCATTATTCAGGCCTTGGCCTATTCCAGAATTTCCTCTTTTCATTTGTCAAGCAGCTGCTGCTGCTGCTGCTACTGACATAGGACTGTTTTCCCTTCAGGCACCAGTCTGGACTCAGCTAGGATTCCTCACTGGCTTCTTCCCTGTTGAAATGGACATTAATCCCACATGTCTGACATTCTCTCCACATCCCTGAGTCTTTCTGCTTCCAATTCAATTTGACAAATATTTATCAAGTACTTAGGATGCATAGGCCTTGCAAACTTTCAAGCGCTTCATAAAGGTCAGATATTATTATTAGAGTCATAAATAGAAATTTTGGTGCCCAGGGCAAGAAATTTGAAAAGCACTTATAAATCAACTTTTTAAGAGAAATTAAGTATTGGGAGCCTTGCAGGGGTGGGGAGGGGAGAAGTAGAAACCTCAGGCAGAAAAACAAAGCCCTGTGAATGGATAGAACTAAGGATATCACTCCATTGGGAGAATATAGACCCTGGAACAGCAGCCTCGTGGGGGGATACTCCAGGATACTTGAGATTTTCAAGGAAGGGAATAAAGTGGGTTTGAGAAAGAGTTGACATGGAATTTGGAGAAAACATGCTATCTAGTAGCATCTTACTTTAATTAATTGTTACTATTAACTAGGTATTTTTATCAACATGTAGCTGTTTCTACATGCGGGAGTAACAGAGAATGCTATCAGAGTCCTCTAAACTTCAGTACTTTGGAACAAAGCTCAGTCACCTTAGTCCAGTTACAGCTCTGAAGATGTTTATGATAATTATAGAAAATAAGGCTTTTTATTTATTTTAATAATTTTATAATTTATATTGTAATTATATTTATATTATATAAAGTATAATTTGTTATATACTATAATTTATAATGATTTACTTTTAATCATTTTGATAATTTAATCTAATAATTCATCCATTAAAAAAGTTAAGACTTTCTCATTTAAGATTACATCCAGCTAAAATTTTACACAACTCAAATAGCCTTTTATTTGCACCTCCCTTTTGTGCTTATCATTCCCCCTCTTATTAGAGCGAAAGAAGTAGGAAGAAAGGTCTATGTTCAGAAAACTTACTAGGCATGTGACCATGAGAAAGTCATTTAATTTTGTGAATCTTAGCTCCTCATTCTATTTGCAAAATGTGGATAATGGTATATACCTATTAGTTTTTTGTGAAGATTAAATGAGATACTATATGGAAAGTGCTATAGAAATGTCAACTGTTAGTAGATATGTTCCATTTTGCAGCATAACTATTTAGGTATGTGTTAGATCCTCCTACTCTCTTGCAGGTGGATGAATTCTTAAATGTGTATGCATGTGTGTATGTGTCTCTCTGTCTCTGTCTCTCCATCTCTGTCTCTTTCTTTCCATCTCAATCTCTGTCTCTGTGTATCTCTCTCTGTTCTCTCTTTTCTCTCTCCTCTCTTCTCCTTCTCCTCCTTCTCTCTCTCTCTGTCTCTCTGTCTCTCTGTCTCTCTCCGTCTGTGTCTCTCTGTCTCTCTCACTGTCTGTCTGTCTTTCTCTATCTCTCTGTCTCTCTGTCTCTGTCTGTCTGTCTGTCTGTCTGTCTGTCTGTCTCTCTCTCTCTCTCCCCCTCCCTCTCTCTTTCTAGCATATGCTTTGACAACAATAGAAGTTTAACAATGTTTGTTCAGCTGAAAGCTATGGCTGCCCCCACCACACTGGGTAAACCACCTGTGGTGAAATTCTGTGAGGATATGAACAAGAGTCACACAAGGATGGGCAGGCATGGATGATTTATAATCTTCGTTACTGGAGGGAATACCCATGTCAATGAGATCACCAGTTCATTGGAGTATTAGCATATTAAAAGCTATATTAAACATATGCCCAAGCTACACCAAACAAGGAAAGACAAAGAACTAAAATATGCTGTAGCCACTATTTTCTTGAGTTTACATTTTCATCATTTAACAAGGTAAAGGAACCAGACTCGTTGGAGATGTTGGCCAAGTTTAGAAGCCATGAAGTGGGGCAGCCAAGACCACTTCCTCTGGGCAGTGAGGCAGATATCACCATGTGATAAGCTTCTGTTGTTGGGGACAACCTAGCTAAAGTTTCTTCAAGCAATAAAGTTTTGTGATCCAAGACTCATGAAAAAGTTCTTCTCTGAAACTTGTCTCATGAGCAGGCATGTTTCAAGTCAAAATTGTGACAAAGCATTTTAGTTCATTTTATTATTATTTTATTTAGGTATTATTTATTCTATTTTAGTGTATTTATGTAAGGTATTTCAGTGTTCTCAGCCCATGTTTATCCCAGATGCATGACATGAGACTTCCTAATGTATGAAATACCCAGGGCTCATTAAAAACAATAACTCCTATTTGTATAGTTCTTTTAAGTCTACAAAGAACTTTTCTCACAACCACCCCGTAAGGTAGGGTAGTAAAAATATTCTTATCTCCATTTTAAAGATAGGGAAACTGCAATTGAGAAAAGAGTGGTCAAGTCATGTGGTTAGGAAGGGGAAGAACTAAGGCTTGCATACAAATCCTGAATCCACATATTCCACTATCATCTGCCTCACAAGTGAAACTGGCCTCTTCTGTATCTCATCTTCTCGTCTGATCCAAAATATCAGCCAGCTAATGAGGCCAACTAATATAAGGCTAAGAAACCACTACAGGTAATGGATGCATAATGCGGACTATCCTGGCCTCCACTGCCTGAAGGCCAGCTGTGTTACATTTTCACCCCACCCTCAGGATTCTCCCTAAGCCCAACATGGGATGGGGGTGGGGGTCTAGGCTCTCTGACATTGGCTCCAAGACCCACCAATTGTATTTATCTAAGTATAAGGATGTAGTCCTCTAAATCCCAGTTCTATTTCACTGTTGATAGTTACATTAGCTTTTATAAGAAATAGTTACTTCAATGTGGGAAAATTGGAACACATGCATTGTTGGTGGACTTGTGAACTGATCCAACCATTCTGGAGAGCAATTTGGAACTATGTCCAAAGGGCTATAAAAGGGCATACCGTATGACCCAGAAATACCACTTCTAGGGCTATATCCCAAAGAGATCATAAAAATAGGAAAAGAATCCACATGTGCAAAAGTATTCATAGCAGCTTTTTTTTTATGGTGACCAAGAATTGGAAATTGAGGGGATGCCCATCAATTGGGGAATGGCTTAACAAGTTGTGATATATGAATGCAGTGGAATACTATTGTGCTATAAGAAATGATGAGCAGGCAGACTTCAGAAAAACCTGGAAAGACTTATATAAACTGATGCTGAGTGAAATGAGCAGAACCAGGAGAACATTGTACACAGTAACAGCCACATTATATGATAATTGACTTTGATAGACTTAGTTCTTCTCAGCAATGTGAGGATCTAAGACAACTCCAAAAGACTCATGATTGAAAATGCTATCCATATGCAGAAAAAGAACTATGGAGTCTGAATGCAGATGGAAGCATACTATTGGCTCTCCTTTTCTTTTGTTGTTTTGTTTTGTTTCTGTTTTCTCATGGTTCCTAATTATTTAGTTCTAATTCTTCTTTGCATCATGAATAATGTGAAAATATGCTTAATATGAATGTACAAGTAGAGCCTATATCAGATTGCATACCATCTTGGGGAGGGGGGAGGAGAGGGAGAAGGAGAAAATTTAAAACCCAGAATCTTATGGAAGTGAATATTGAAAAATAAAAATTAATTATTTAAAAAAATAAAAATAAAAACAAAAACAGTGGAAATCCTAAACACACACACACACACACACACACACACACACACACATACACACAAAGAAATAGTTACTTCAAAAGATAATCACAAGTATACAAATTTACTCCTTCAACCTATGGGAGGCATACTCCTCCTCTCATTCCAGTCTCTGGGAAAGAGAAGGAGATTAAGTTCATAGTTTAGCTCAGTTCCTATATATCATAATCCCAGTTCCAAATTCAAAAATCCCTCTTAGGCTCAAATCTCAGGCATGCTAACTTCTCAGGGTTTCATGCCACGTTGACTGCTGCACCTTGCTGCCTACAATCCTGGCTCCAAGATCAGAGTCATGGCTCTAACTCCCAGGTCACATGGGGATCACCAATGGCACTTGAAAGTGAGGACGAACAACACAGAACAGAAACAAATACTCTAGGCTCAATTCTTGAAGCTGGAGCTGAGGTAAAAGAGGGAGAAAGGGGGAGCAGAACACTTCCCCTTTCACTGGTTCAATTTATGGCATCTTTGTTATGAGTGAAGTGGTATCTTCACCCTCCAGACACAACCAAAAAGAGGGCAGCATTGAGAGTGGCAGAAAAAGAATATGAATGACTCAGTTTCACAAGTTTTAAAGATGCAGCCAGCCAATCAGAGGAGGCTACCTCCACCCACATGGTAGGAAATGTAGAGGCCTCCATGTTAAGGCAATCTAGACAGGCTCTGAAGGTGCCTCAAGAGCACCTCCGCATTAGGAGAACTGGGCCTTCTCAGACATGCCCAGGTTATATATTTATGTTTTTACCAGAATTTTCTGGAGACAGCGTCTTCCCTCCCTCCCAGTCCCCATCATCATTAATAGTAAATAGGCTGGAAGGAAGTATAGTGGATTGAGCACTGGCTTTGGAGTTAGGAAGACCTGGGTTCAATCTGTCCATCCTGTTTGGGTAACCCTGGGAAAGTCATTGAACCTCTCATTGTTGCAGAGTAGAAGCTGAGGTACGTTGATTTGATAGAGGGCATTTTTCATGGTGAGTTCCCAATACCAATGAAATGCCAGGTCTTTGGTGATTTAGAATGATGAGTTTGAAATAGCACAACAAAGAGATGTATGACCAGAGGTTGGCTAGTCAAGAAACAAGAGCAAATAACAAATGGACACCCCTGATTGTCACTCAGGTAATAAATATCAGGAGAGCTAGAGCAAAGCTTGTTCATTGGCCTTTATGTGGAAGATTTTCAAAAGAACATGGACAAGACTCAAAGCGGATAGAAAGATGTGTGTGGTTGGAGCAATATCCTAAGGCCCTGCCCCGTGTAGGCTGGGCTAGTTATCTCAGGGGACTAAAGATCTGAGCCATGGTCCTAGCTTCCTAGTGCCCTAAATGCAAAAGCCAGGACACAAGTAGGCTCCTAGCTCCTTCTACAAGCTTTGGTCAACTCATAATCAAACATTCTCAGCGTATCCTTTACAAAGGGAGGGAGATCAACAGGTGCTAGATATTGCACACATTTTCAGGCTTTTTGATAGAGCAAGTATCTAGATGTCTTCAAGTAGCCAAATTTCTTTGCATATAATGATAATCATTATTTAGATAACTCTTAAATATTTTCATGGGGAAGGAATCAATTAATTATCCCAAAAATCTTGCACATTTTTGATGATCATCTTTTGAAGTAACTATTTCTTTGTGTGTGTGTGTTTGTGTGTGTATGAATCCGGCTTATAGAAAGTAAGTGACTGATCTAGGTTAACAGCACTTCTGTTAACCTCAGATCTCCATTCTGCTTCTTTAAGGTCGGACATATGCAATGAACCTTTTCTGGAAGGGGAGAAGGGAGGAAATGCCCTGAAGAGACTTGGCATGGAGAGAATTCTGGGAAGGAGTAGGAGCCCCACTCTTACTATTTAGTACTTGTATGACCCTGGGCAAGTCACTTAATCTCTGAGCCTCAGTTTCCTCCTCTGTAAAAATGAACAGTTTGAACGAAATGGCCTCTCAGGCTCCTTCCAACTCTAAATGTTGTGAAGATGGGGAAGGGATCATGATATCATAGACTCATGGGTCATTAGAGTTAGAAGAGACTTTCTTAAAGACCATCTAATTCAATCACCTAATTTTACAGATGAGGAAATGGAGTCCCAAAGAAATAAAGTAACTTGCCTAAAGATCTTACAGTTAGTAAGCACAAAATTGGGACTCACAAACCAAGTTACAAAGTCAGATTGTCAAAGATGCAAAGGCCCTTGGAAAGTGTCCTTGTTGTTAACAAAGGGACTGCTATATTCTTAAGACTAAAGCAAGAAGGATTTAAAACAAAAAGACATTCAAAACAGGGATTCTATGTAGTAGTTTGAGAAATAAATGGAGAAAATTTGACAACCCACAGATTTATTGATTTTTAACCAACCTGCTAAGGCTATGCCTTAGGTTAGGGTGTGGCTAAATGCTGAAGGGGACTAACCTCGTGTTAATTCACAGCTAGATTATTCTTCATTCAAAGCTAGGGTACTGGCAGTGTTCTCCACCCATGTTAAGCAGCATTTGAAAGAATGCTGATTATCCCCACAGGCTGGTGAATTGTTTTGGAGTATCCTAGTGAACAGAGAGTGGACCGAGGCCTCTCTTGGCTCCTGTTTCAGGATTACTAATCAGTATAATAAAGATTGATTTTAAAAGGCAAAAGGCACCATGGTATATCGGATCAAATGCTGGCCATGTATAGAAATGTATGGAATCCGAAAGAACTGAGTTTGAGTGCCTCTAACACCTGGTGACCTGGCCACCCTGAAAAAGGTCACTTAATCTCTCCTTGGCCAGACAACTCTCTAAGATTCTAAACTGCAGAGAGGTTTTGGATCTGTTAGGGGAGGCAAGGGAGCAGAGAGGGGGAACATTGGATAGAGCACTGGGCTTGGAATCAGAACAACTCATCTGTGCCCTCATTGTCATTCAGTTATTTTTCAGTGGTGTCCCACTCTTTGTGACCCCATTTGGGGTTTTCTTGGCAAAGATACTAAAGTGATTTATCATTTCCTTCTCCAGTTCATTTTACAGATGAGGAAACTGAGGCAAACAGGAGTAAGTGACTTGCCCAGGGTTACACAGCTAGTAAGTGTCTGAGGCCAGATTGGAACTCAGGAAGATGAGTTTTCCTGGCTCCAGACCTGGCACTTTATCTATTGCTCCACCTTGGCAAGTCACTTGTATAGATATTGATAGACACACACACACACACACATACATAAATATACACATATATGTGTGTTTGTATACATACACATATAAAGTCCATAAATGTATAATACACACATATATATAGATATGTATACACAAACACATAAATGCATATATGTGTACACGTATATATGTGTACATATACACATGCCTTTTTTTAAAAAAAAATTCATTGGTAAAGGAACTATTGGATTAGGAAATTCTCTCTAGCCAATGAATGCTGGCACCTCTGCAACTTAAAATAACACAACATACATACACACATATGTGTACACATATACACACATACAGGCATACATGTGTACACCACTGCACATGTGCGTACATATATACGACTATCCATATAGATGTCTATACATCCAGATGTTAGGATTCCTTTCCCCTCCCCTGAACTGAGCGCACAGAGCACCTTTGCCCCAGTAAACTAATCCCCAGAGTACAGTTTGCAGTTATTGAAGCAGCCATGACTTGTTTATATTTCTGCATGTCTATGTAATTACAGACACACGGCACACTGCTGAAGCTTGTCTTGTGCCCACTGATAATCCCATTACACATTCTATAAAGCTATTTAAAGCAACCAAAGTAGTCTGTCACTTAAAGAAAGGCCCTGTTGCCCTGCTCCAGGACCAAAATAAATCGTCTAGACCATTAATTAGGATGAGAACACGTCCATCCAGGCAAATTGTATCTAAATCCCTTGATTCCTACTAGGCAAAACTTCTTTGGGAGAGTTGCTGTTTTAGTAACCTCAGAGATCAGGCTCCAGTCTACACTAGAGAAATCCCCCACTAATTTACCTGACCTCTGGAGCCTGGGAGACATAACACTGATCTGCTTCACACTACCCTTATGGCACCCTTAGCGGCTCCTCGTGAAGAAGATACCCTCCCTTTCGTCTCTCCTCACCTCAAGTGCAACACAAAAACTCATGGGAAAGCATTAGTTCTATACTAGCCAAAATAACTTACTCGCTCAAAGTTGTTCTTAAAAAGTTATTGCTGCTATTGTATACAATGTTGTCTTGGTTCTGCTCATTTCACTCTTCATTACTTCATGCAAGTCTATCCGTGTTTTTCTAAGATCATTGAGCTCATCATTTTTTATAGCGCAGTGTTCCATCACGATCATATACCACAACTTGTTCAACCATTCCCCAACTGGTGGGCATCCCTTCAATTTTCAGTTTTTTGCCACCACAAAGAGGGCTACTATAAATATTTTAGAATATATAGGTTCTTTTCCTTTTTCCCTAATTGTCTTTGGAAACAGACCTAGTAGTGGTATTGCTGGATCAGAGGGTATTGTAAATGCCCAAATTAACTATAAAGGACATATAAAGAAAGACACTGTCTATATCCAGAGAAAGAACTGATAATAGACTATGTAGGAATAAATTTACATATATGTAAATGCATGTACAGATATTATATTTATATATATTTTATATATACATATTACCTATTTGTGTCTAATGGTAGCATCTCTAGGGTGGTGGGTAGGGAAGGGAAAAAAAAGAATTGTACATGATGACTGTATTACAAATTTGAAAGGAATAGCAAGTTGTACGCAACAGATCTGCAGTTTCATGCACAATCATCTTTTTTTATTAAACTATGTTATGGAAATGCTTGCTTTATTCCATAAATTAAAAATAAATAAAGAAAATACTAATTCTATTAAGACAGAACTGTTTTACCAGAAACATGCAAATGATGCTTTGTCTTCATGATTAGGATATCCCCAGTGGACTCCAGATACTACCTTCAGTGTTTCAGTTATCAAAAAGAAACAAGGAGCCTTTAAAGATGTAACCTACTTATTTGCTAGACAGAAATGGTGTCTTTCCCTCCTGTAAACCTTTACTCCTCACTTATCTAGCCACAAGGCACTGTAATCATTTAGCTCATGAGGATTTTACCCAGGGTCAAGGGATGTGGGTGGATTCGAAGTGATCCATGAACTTAGTGTTTTTTAACATTTGTATTTTTTTGTATTTCATTGTATTGTATTCATTGTATTTCAATATAATTGGTTTCCTTTGTAATCCTATGTATTTTATTTATTGACTTAAAAATATTATTCTGAGAAGGGGTCCAAAGGCTTAACCAAGCTGCCAGAGCAGTCCATGGTACAGAAAAGGTCAAGGAGAACTAACAATTTCTTCCTGTAACAAAACTGCACACTTTGCTATTAAGAATTCTCTGTCACTTTTTACAGAGTAGCCTCTTTCTGGCTACTTTTTTTTTTAATGAGGCTGATTTTATATATCTCACCTTATTTTATTTTATTTTGCTTTACTCCCAATAAATACAAATGTTTAAGGTGAATTACTTCTCTGACTCTTCAGACTTTCCTCTTAATCCTAACAAAATATCCCAAAAAGTCAGTCTCCCTAAACTATTAGAATTCTAGCCTCAGGGTCTAAGCACTTCTGTACAACCACTCACAGCCTCCCAAGACTGGGAATAGACCTTGGAGCGAGATGGTTAGCAAGAAAAAAAGGCAGCACACCTGGCTAGTGTTAAAACAATAAACAAAAATGCTGGGCCTTCATTTTCTCGTCTATAAAATGGAAGTGACTACACTTGCATTTGGTGTATCTCCCAGGGGTCATTTTGAATAAGGAAACATGGAGGATAAAGGAAAGCTGTAGGTTGGGTGCAGGTAGACTTGAAGCCTTTCTCATCCCTCTTAATTCCTGTTAATTATCTCTACTTTATTCCATCTACATCTTGTTTGTCCATAGTTGTTTTCATGTTGTCTCTCCTGTTAGACTGTGAGCTCCTCAAGGGCAGGGACTGTCTTTTGCCTTTTTTCGTATCCCCAGGGTTTAGCACAGTGCCTGGCACAAAGTAGGCACCTAAAAAAATGTTTATTGACTGACTGACTGGAGCATATTACCAATGATGACCTGTGCACAAGAAGTGGGATAAAAGACAAGATTAAGAACATGGATAGCTAGAAAAGAAAGGGGGCCAGCCAGAAACCATGAACAACAGGAAACATGTAAACAGTTCAAGTATTGTACTTGTATCCTGGAAATACCAGACACAGAGGAAGGCCTCCAGTACATTGGACCACTCTTCTGCAGAGGATCTATGAAGGGACATAGACAAGAGCAGTGGCACATAGCAGAAAGAATACTGGACTTGGAGGCAGTGTCCGGGTTTGAATCCTACCTTTTCCATTTACTAACTGCGGAACCTTAGGCAAGACATCTCCCCTCTATGACTTTAGTCTTTTCATCTGCAAAAGAAGAGACTGGATTACATAATTCCAGGGCCTAACTCTAAGGCTGGATGCCATGAAGAACTGCACAGTAAGTGACAGTATGAATGAGAGACACCTTTGGGAGAAGTGCCCACATTGGTGAGATCATGGATACGTACAAGTATATAGGAATCCTTTTGCATTAGAGTTATTTACACCATGGCTAATATTCATCCATAATCTCCATGAAGTCACTGTGTACTATCTTAGCTTTGTATTTCTCCAAGACACTGTCACAGCGCTCTGCACACGTTAAGCACCTAGTAAATGTTTGTTGGATTGAATGGTACTGAATTCAGTCCAAAAAAAATATTTATTAAGTGTCTACTGAATCAGACACTAGCAAATAGTGGGTGAGTTCAAATCTGGCCTCAGATACTTACTAACTACCCCAGGGGCAAATCATTTAATCTCTGTCTGCCTCAGTTTCATCATTTGTAAAATGGGGATAATAATAGTACCTGCCTCCCAGGTTGTTGTGAAGATCAAATATTTGTAAAGTGTTGTACAAACCTTAAAGCATAATGCTAGCTATTATTATTAAGTGCTAGCTTCTCTAAGGCAAACAAGGCCGTTCCCAACCCCATACACTGTTCTTTTGTGAATTCTTTTCTCCTTCAGGGCTATCCTGGATCTTCATTTTCTCTGATCTCATCTGGGGAAAACCAGTATGTGTGGGGTGAACCTACAGTCAAATTTATCCCAGGTCTAACCCCCTGGGCAAAGACTGGGCAAAAGATCAATAGGCGATAACTTTACAGCTTTGCAAACACAATTTGGGCACTGAGTCACAGCAGAAGTCCACTGCTCCAGATACTCAATGGTCAATCCAAAGAGCTACAGATCATATGACAAACAAAGCAAGAACAAAAAGTTGTTTTGAGGGTCCGCCTCTGATATTTCTTTGGAAAACTTTTGCTTGTGAGCAAAGACACTAGATTTTAATAATAGGACCCCAAATTTCAATTTCCAGAAATTCATTCACATCACTCCAACAACCAACTACATATAAACTATTAAGTGCAATATGAACTCTTCAATTCCCTTTAAATAACTGCAATAATTCTAGTCTAAAGAGGCTCTTAGACTACATTCAATTCAGTCTTCACTCAAACTTTCAACAATGTTTACATCTGACTTGCCTGGCTGGCTCAGTGGGAAATGAGTATTTGAGTGACTAAAGATTTTTTTTTCTTCGAGAGATAATCAGTACTTTGAAGAGTCAGCCTTGGAGGGAGAGAGACAGGAGACAATTAATCAATAAACATTTATTAAGAACCTACTGAAAAACCTGGAAAGATTTACATGAACTGATGCTGAGTGAAGTGAGCAGAACCAGGCAGACATTGTACAAAGTAACAGCCACATTGTGTGATGACCAACTTTGATAGACTTAGCTCTTCTCAGAAATGCAGGGATCCAAGACAACTCCAAAAGACTCATGATGGAAAATGCTATCCAACTCCAGAGAAAGAACCCTGGATTCTGAGTGCAGATCAAAACATACTATTTTCATTTTTTTTTTGTTTTTTTCTTTCTCATGGTTTTTCCCTTTTGTATTGATTCTTCTTTCACAACATGACTGATGGGGAAATAGGTTTAACATGAATGCACATCTATAATCTAAGGGGAGTGGTGGAGTTAAGCTCTGGGGATATAAATACAAAAAAGAAAGATGATCCTTGACCTCAAGGAGCTTACAATCTAATGGGGGAAGACAACACACAAAAGGGAAGCTGAAGAGTGTGGGAGGTAGGCAGCTGGAGGGAAATGAAGAGATGGCTGGGCTGGGTGCCCCTGTTAAATGGTGGTTTGAGGAGGAGTGGAGCAGGCTTTCTGGGTTCTCACATGGTTTCCTTAGGGGAGCAGAGTGTATCTGATGAAACATAGGCCCAGATGAATGGGGTAAAGAAGAGATAAACTGACACCCAATTTTAAGAGATACTATATAACAGTGGTTCATGGGGAACAGAGGTGATATAACTAGAAGGAAAGGAAAGGTAAGGACTTTTTATTTCCTCTTCCTCCTGCTTTTCTTCCTCCTGTACCTTCTCTACCTCCACTGTGGTGGCAGCACAAGGTAGTGAAAGGAATGTAAAGCTTTAGTGAAACAGAAATATTGGAGGGTGGGGGCAGGAGGATGGGGAACATGGGTGCGTGATGTCCATTATTCTTTCAATACCCTTCTGGCTATGTGTGTGCCCTTCACATGACTCTCAATATTGTACTCCAGCTTCCTCGTAGCTCTGCTTTATGAGGATTTCATTCTTCTCCAAGAGTCCAGGATCACCAAGGAAGATGGAATGTCCCATGTGTTCCTAATGGTCAATTTCCCCCAGGTAGATGTTGGACCCTTGATGTACTCCACAGTAGGAGCTGAGATTCTTACTTTAGGACCAATAGCAGGTTTTTTGTTTTTGTTTTTGTTTTTGTTTTGGTGAGGCTATTGGGGTTAAGTGACTTGCCCAGGGTCACATAGCTAGCAAGGGTCAAGTGTCTGAGGCCAGATTTGAACTCAGGTCCTCCTGACTCCAAGACCAGAGCTCTATCCATGATCAATGGCAGGTTAAAGAGTACAATACAAACTTTTCAGGATTGAAAGAACTAGCGACTTTCAAAATTGTGGTAGTGAACTTCACCCAGGATGAGTTGAGGCAACTGGTCCTGACTTAGAGGGGCCTCTATAGGAATGTGATCCTGAAGGGGCTTTTGTGACCATATACATTGGCCTCAGATAGGGAGGGCACAAGACATCTATCTCTCCTTACAGCATTGTCTTTCTCACTAGAACTAGCCAGGAAGGAAAGAGCCAGACCAAGAGCCAGGCCCTGGATGATGTACCCTACTTCTAGCTAGACAGCCAATCAACAGCCTGTCTCCTCACCACATGGATAGCAGACAGGAGTAAGCTGCCGAAATTCTTCAAATGCTCTAAACATGGGAGCAGGGCACTTCCATTATGCACATCATCATGCCTTTCCCTAACCTCTTCCACATGCATCAATCCTGCCCTTACACATAGAATAAAGATGATCACCTATTTTGCCTGCTGTTCAAATATAATTCTTTGAAATTGAGTTTATATGTTGTGTCCTCAGGAACTTTAGCCTTAGGGTAATAGAAATTCTGAGCAAAGAACATTCTTGTTTCTTTTTCCTTTGAACAGCTTTCCCTTTCTTTTCTTCCTACTTTTCTTGAGAGGCTTCCTAAGACTTATATTGTTACAACCTTGTAGCTGGTTGGGATGATTGAGTTTCAAGACCTTTGAGCTAAGCATCTAAATTACAACTCTGAACACATATAGTTCAATTCCATCTGGTTTTGTAAGCGTGTTTGTGTAATCTTCAACTCATTGCTTATTTGTGTAAGAACTTTGCTAGAGCTTAAATGGTTCCAGAGAAAGCTGATAGTTAAATTTTCAGGCTGAACATTTATAACCCAGAAATTGATAAATGCTATAAATGAGGGCCTGATTTATTGTTTTGCTCATTCTCTAGACTTAATAAAGTGATAGATGAAATATTAATGCAGATTAAACTTTAAAAATGTGTTACATGCACTAAGGGAACAGTGTTAGTATAATGCTGTCTTGTACCTCTGAGTTAATAAGCAGCTGCTCTTTAAGACAATGACTCTGCTTTAGCAAGTTGATGTAGGCAAGAGCTATCTTTTTCAGATTATAGTGGTCTCTTCTTGACTCCTGCTGTAATAGACCATCAGTTATAGCAGGTGTGTCCTGTATATACTATGAGAGTATTCATGTTTTTTAGATTCAACAGAAAAGAAATACAGGTCTAGGATGAGGAATGAGGAAAAACTGTATGGCAAGGAATGAGTAAAGTCTCAAAAATGGCACATGTTATGACAAATGATTTATTCTTCCATCAATATTATTGGTGAATTTGGCTATACAAGGTTGATTTCCAATAACATGAATTCTTTTTTAAATTTTTAATTAATTTATTTTGAATTATCAACAATCACTTCCATAAGCTTTTGAGTTTTAAATTTTTCTCCCTCTCCCTTCCCACCTCCCTCCCCAAGACAGCACGCAATCTGATATAGGCATATATATTTTTATTAACGTATTTTCACATCTGCGATGTTGTAGGTAAGAATTAGAACCAATAGGAGAACCACCAGAAAGAGGAAACAAAACACAACAGAAGAAAAAAAATAGCAAATAGTATGCTTCAATCTGCATTCAAACTCCATAGTTCTTTCTTTGGATGTGGATAGCATTTTCCATCACAAGGCCTCTGGAGATTTCTTAGATCCTTGTACTGCTGAGAAGGGTTAAGTCTATCAATATTAGTCATCACACAACGTGGCTGTTATTGTGTACAACACTCTCCTGGTTCTGCTCACTTCACTCAGCATCAGACCATACAAGTCTTTCCACGTTTTTCTGAAGTCAGGCTGTTCGTCATTTCTTATAGCACAATAGTATTCCATTACATTCAGATACCACAACTTGTTCAGCCATTCCCCAATAGATGGACATCCTCTCAATTTCCAATACTTTGCCACCACAAAAAGTGCTGCTATAAATATTTTTGTCCATGTGGGTCCTTTTCCCATTTATATGATCTCTCTGGGATATAGCCCTAGAAGTGCTATTGGGTCAAAGGGTATGCATATTTTTATAGCCCTTTGGGCATAGTTCCAAATTGCTCTCCAAAATGGTTGGATCATTTCACAACTCCACCAACAATGCTTTAGTGTTCCAATTTTCCCACATCTTCTCCAACATTTATCATTTTCCTGTTTTGTCATGTTGGCCAATCTGATAGGTGTGATGTGGTACCTCAGAGTTGGTTTGATTTGCATTTCTCTAATCAATAGTGAGTTAGAGCATTTTTTCATATGACTATAGATGGCTTTAATTTCTTCATCTGAGAACTGTCTGTTCATATCCTTTGACCACTTAACAATTGGGGAATGGCTTGTATTCTTATAAATTTGACTTAATTCTCTATATATTTGAGAAATGAGGCCCTTATCAGAGAGACTGATTGTAAAAATTCTTTCCCAATTTTCTACCTTCCTTCTAATCTTGGGTGCATTGGCTTTGTTTTAAATTGGTTTTAAAACTTTTAATGTAATCGAAGTTATACATTTTGCTTTTTGTGATGTTCTCTATCTCCTGTTTGGTCATGAATTCTTCTGTTCTCCATAAATCTCATAGGAAAACTATTCCTTGCTCTCCCAGTTTGCTTACAGTATCAGTCTTTATATCTAAATCATGAACCCATTTTGACTTTATTTTATTTAGTTTAGATAGAATTGTCATTTTATTATATTAGCTCAGCCTACCCATGAGCAATTATTTAGATCTGACTTTATTTGGGTGAAAAGTGGGAGGTAGATTCCTAAATATTTTACAATGTCTACAGTAACTTTAAATGGAATTTTTCTTTCTATCTCTTGCTGTTGGGCTTTGTTGGTAATATATAGAAATGCTGATGATTTATGTGGATTTATTTTATAGCCCAATAAGATGAATTCTAAAGGGCCTCAAATTGTAATATTTACCTTGGAACGTGTACAATACCTCTTCACTTTGTTTGACAAGACTCAACTTATAAGTCTGTAATACATATTCTCCCTATCATCTTATAAAAGGTGATCCTCAGATATTAAAGATGGGCAAAATAGTACTGACCTATATTAAACAGTAAACACTTACTATGTTACAAATAATTTTTAACTTTTGCAAAACAATTATTATTGTAATACAGTTCTGGTATACAATGATTCTAATTATATTTATTATGTAATGTTAATTTTGTGCATAGCTGCTAATTTTTCTGCCCAAATATTCTAATTATAATACTGTTTAGTTTTCAAGGTGTTTTATTTAAGAGTTTGAGTAAAGATTTTATATTTAGATTAAAAAAAAAAGTGTGTCATATGTACATGTTCCTCACCCCCTTCCTCAGAGATCCACCTGTCAAACATATACCAACACACTCTTACAGAATGCTCTTTGCTTGTTTGAAGTGTGGAGTTGGCCAGAGCTTGGGGGAAGAGAGATCTTGATCTTTTGGTTTCAACTTTGAGAGAAGAAATATGAGTTCAGATACTCTTCAGTTCTCTGAAGAGAGAGAAAGACTCAAGGAAGAAGCCAACATGTAGAAAAGCCAACATCTTGATCATGGTTTGTAGCATTTACCAATTTCTGAATTATAAATGGTCACATTGAAAATTTAACAACCAGCTCTCTCTAGAGCCATTTGAGCTGACTCTAGCACACTTCTTGTGTAAATAAACAATGAGTTTATTACACCAGAATACATGCAAAACCAAAAGTTCCTATCTCCATCTTGCCAAGTTAAAGATTTCAGAGGATTTCCCCTTAGGTGAGATCTGGGATACTCTCTCTCTCATTTGAGTTGAAATAGCTAACTTCTAGTGGTAGACTTTATTCATTATGTGTATTATACAGTATATTCTTATCTGTATAATTTCTCTGTTTGCATTGGGCTTGGATAAATGAGTTTATTTGCTATTTGTCAATTCATAGTCAAACTGGCATTTGGTGGGAAGGGAGTCAAGCTTTGGCTGTGGCACACTCCTTCCTCATTAAGGGGATTCCTAACAGGATGGAAAGCAAGAGGTTGAGGCTAGAGGCTAGCTATTCTGTTCTCCTCAGAGAAAGGGTACCAGGGTAGATTATATCTATCTGTCTCTCCCCTCGACTAAACATTTTTAGTCAAGGGGAGGTAGCTCTTAGGTTCAAGCCAAGCTCCTGATCCCTATGTTGGTGTGTGTGTATGTGTGTGATTGTTTAGTTTTTAAAGTCCTACACAACCTGACCTAATCCCCCTTTACAACCTCATTGAAAATCATTCCCTTTCTGACACCCTATGACCCAGCCAAACTGTCCTTCTCAATCTTTCTCACTGATGACACTCTATCTTCCATCTCTATGCCTCTATACTGGTCACTTCCCATGATTAGAATGCATTCCCTCCTTATTTCTTCCATCTAACAGAGCATCTCTCTTACTTTAAAATTCAGCTCAGGTACCATCTTTTTCATGAATTTTCTGATTTTCCAAAACTGCTAGTGCCTCCCTTTCTTAACTACCTTATGTCTTATTGCTCTGTGTATGTGTGTGTGTAGACACAGGCATATATGTATGTATATATGTACATATGTATGTACTAACTTTATACTATATATATGTATTTATTGCTTCCTCCATTAAAATATAGGATCATTGTGAATATAGATTGTTTTCCTCTTTGTACTTTCATCCCCAATACATAGCACAATGTCTAGAAGGTGCTTAATTACTTGTTGTTGTTAAAATACTTGTTGATCGAACATTAAACTTATGTAAAATAATATACTTTAAAAAGTAGAATCATGGGAGGCAAAATGATGTCATGGGCAAGGTTTTGGATTTGGAATTACAAGAGCCAAAATCCTGGTTTTACCACTTGCTATCTATGTTACCTTGGGTCAGTCTCTGGGCCTCAGTTTCCTCAAATGTAAAATAAAGAATTGGACTAGATAACCCCTAAGTTTCTTTCTTCTCATAATCTATGATCCTTGAGACAAAGTCTTAAAAATAGGAAATTAACGTCAGTCATAGCAAAGCATCAAAGAACCTTAAAAGAAAGTATAAATAATAACAATGAAGATTTTGTCAATTTTGTCTTTACATGAAGTCATGGGATCTAAAAGGAAAATGGTTTCCAAGCTCTAGAAAATAAATGATTAAGAACGGGAATACCCAGGTCTTGACTGTAGTTAATGAGAATCCATTCACCAGGGGTGGAGTTGTCTACAGAAAACCTTCTCAGAAGTAACCCATTCTTCAGTGTGACAGTGAGAAATGTACTGAGGAGGTTATGGCGCCTCCCTAGATGTCATCAGGAAGCACTTATCTAAAAGGTAATTGATGTAAAATAAACTACAAACTCAAAACATGTTACAAAACTGTGTGGAGAAATGATGAAGAGGGAATGTTGCAATGGTTGAGTGTAAACAGAAGGTTCACCGTGGAGTCTTAGAAAAAGGAACATCAGGGAACATTTTCAGTGTTTCCAGCACAACCCAGGAGAGAGGGGAGTTGCCTAAACACAAATAACCAATCAGTTTGGTATTCTATGCTTGAAATGAATAAAATTACATTCTAGTAGACATCCATTTCATGGGAACTGAAGTGCCTGGGCAATCATGAATATCCTACTATTGGTATATACATTCGTCATTATTCCTACCAGTGCCACCACCATTCGCCCTGTCTCCCTGTTCAAAACCTTGGTGTTACTGTTAACTCTTCTCTCTCCTTCAGTTCTCATATCTAATCAGTTACCAAGTCCTACTTATTTCACCTCTTCTGTATCTCTAGTATCCATCTTCCCCTTACTGCCATTCTCATGGTCATTCCTAGTGTGGAAGAAGAAAAAGAAGGAGGAAGAGGAGGAAGAGGAGGAAAAAGAGGTGGAGGAGGGGGTGGAAGAGGAAGAGGAGGAGGAGGAGAAGAAGAAGAAAAAGACAACTATGACAATGACTTTCAAAGGAAGGCAGCCCACCATTCCCAGATCAGCAACTCACAATGTCACAATAAAAAAGAGGTCTTTAGTCATTGAGAGAGGCCATTGATTCAATTTATTGGTTGTTGCTAGACTAATAAATTGATCATGCTCAGGTCCCCAGCCATTGGACTGAGAAGGCTAGCATGACCAATTTTACTGACAATTTATGTGCCACTGTTGATAAAATTTTATCTTGCCCTGGAGAAAACTGTGTCTCAGCCTGCCTCTGTTGCAATTTTACTGGCCACAATTATATTATCTTGTCCAAGCTTCTCTCCTGAGTTCTTGTCCAACATTACCAACTACCATTTGGATATCTTACACTGAATGTCCTATGGATATCTCAAATCAAACATGTCCAGAGCAGAATTCATTATCTTTCTCTCCAAGTCCTCCCTTCTCCCTAACTTCTATTACTGTCAATGGCACTACCATCTTCCCATTCCCTCAGGCTCAGTGTTATTTTCAGCTCCTCATTCTCACGTATCCTACATATCCCATACATTGCCAAATCTTGTCATTTCTTTTAAAAAACTGTTAGTCAGGTCTCCTCAGCTCCAAATCATGGCCATGCTTTGCCTCCTCAACCATTCCCCACCTTCAAAAATTTCAACATCCAGTATCTTATCCCTTGAAAGACATATATTTCAATATGTCTTCCAAAGTATCAGGTAACTAATTTATGTTGCTGTATTAATTGTTTCATGAAATTAATTTATTGAATTAGCAAGGTGCCAATTATTTTTAAATTTATTCTAATCTTAAGAAACACCATATAAAAGGCACTTTCTGCATAAAAAGTAAAAAAATACAAAATTAGATTATATATTAAATTGAAATTATCCATTATGTACAGCCTATTTTTCCTCTGAAACATATAATAATTTTAGCATATCATTTTCAAAGCTGTCCTGTAACAATTAATTAATTAATTAATTAGGACTAGGGATAACCTCTCAGTCATCCACCAAGGAGTTGACAATATTAGTGTCAAGCCAGCTCAAAAGGAAGAATGGTGCCATGACAGTCTAAGAGGAAGATATCCTTGGACATATGGATCTTTGCTGGCCCATCAAATCACACCATGGAAGTGATCATTTTCTATGCTATGCATAGAGCTGATCAATGTTAGGCTACCTGACCTTTCCATTTGTTTTCTATTCCTATGACCCTGAGCAATACAAGCTAAAGGATTTTCAAGATAGTTTTATTTTTAAATGTCAATGGCCCTAGAGCTAGCACTTGATAACAGCAGATTGCTTAGGCCTAACCAGTTCTATCTAGCTAATTCCTTGCCTCTGGAGTTATAAAGGATCACGCAACCTCATAATTACTGATGAAGCAAGACAATGTTAAGTACATACCTTTTACTGGAGTGAACACTGATGTTCTTTCCATCTCATGGAAAGGTCTTGCAAAACAATTGCTTTTAATGTCTTCTTGCATGAGTCATTCATTGGCTGGAGTATGAAGAAACACTTCTGATTGACAACCAAACCAGGAAAGAAAAAAGGAAGAAAATCATGGTGTTATGTTCTTGGAACACAACTAACTCTACGTCAGTTTACAAGAGCAAAATCAACATGTGGATCTTTATTCATAGATATTTTGCTAAAGGAAAAGCCCATCTTCAATTTTATCTACATAATATTTCTACCCCATTTACTGCATTCCAGTTTAGGGTTTACTTTGTGTTGAGATGTGAATAATTACTATTCTAACTCCTCCAGGCAAGGCACTTGTATGCTACAAAAGAGTGAATTGTGATTGTATAAGATTAGGCGGCTTGACCAATGTCAAAATGCCAGTGTCCAAGTCAAACCTAAAACTCACAAGATATGGATTGACTGGTGACAAGGATTCCTTTCAGCACTATCTTTCTCTGCAACTGGAGAGACAGGAAGCCAAAAAGTCAATAAACATTTATTAAACACCTACTATGCGCCAGTCACTGTTCTAAGTGCTAGGATATAAAGAAAAGGAAAAGATAGTCCTTGCTCTCAAGAAGCTCACAGTCAAATGGGGGAGATAATCTGTTATTTTAGGGGATGGAGGAAGTATAGGACTTGGAGAAGAACTAGAGAAAGGTTTACAGAAAAAAATTTTTTAAAAGGAAAGAAGGTCATTGAAGTATTTTTAATGCACATAGGAGAATAAAAACTAAAAAAGAAATAGACAAGCAGGACAGCTTTGAAAATTATATGATAAAATTATTATATATTTAAGAGGTAAAATAAATTGTATATAGTAGATAATTTCAGTTTCATATATAATCTTATTTTTCTTTTTTAACTTTTCATATGGAAATGTACATTTTATTTGGTGTTTCTTACACAGAATAATTTTTTAAATAATAGGCACCTGGATAATGCAATAAATTAATTTCATGATGCCATAATAAATTACATATATGGAATAAATTAATCTCTTGATACTAACATTAAAGACATTCTACAAGACAAGAAAAGATGATAGAATAACAACATGGCGTAACATGGTCTCCACAGTCATCTTCTATTCAGTAAAGCCCAAGGATGCACTTCCTCAATATGAGTTTCTTGGTAAAGTGGAAAAATCACTGGACTCAAATCTACTGGGAATAGAATGCCTGGGTTTGAATTGAGGTTCTACTACTGACTATCTGTGTGACCACAAGCAAATCAAGTCCCTTCTCTGGGCTTTGTCATCTTCCTTAGTCACATAAAAAGGTTGGACTAAATGATCTTGAAGCTGTAACAGCCTATGTATGAATCTCAAGAGTTAGAATGATACTAAGGATAAGCAACAAGCCAACAGAAGACAGGAAGGGGACCAAGGGGTTCCTGTGGTCTACTTAATCTGAGTTTAGGTATGTAAAGAATTAGAATCAGCAGCAGTCTATCCTAGAGGCTGAGTGTAGCTTCATTTGGGTGTTCCTGAAACATTAGCATGAGCATGGAAACGTTTAATCTTGGCTCTCACTAGGTCCCTGCTGCAACATGAAAGTCAGGGCTGTAATCATATGGGGGCATTTGGAGGCAGGGATATATAGGCCCCAAGCAATTATTTACATTTCTATGTACCTCCTCTATGATGACTATATGTCCCAGATGTTCTGAGATGGTCCCAATTTCAAGAAAGAATCAGAAAGTCTGAATTTAAATCCAGCCTCAGAAACACACTAGCTGTGTGATCTTGGGTACCTCGTCTGCCTCAGTTTCCTCATCTATAAAATGGGGATAATAATAGCATCTGCCTCTCAGGATTGTGAGAATTGAATGAGATAATATTTGTAAAGTGCTTTGCAAACCTTGGTGGTAAAGTACTGAGAAGAGATATGAAGGAAGACTGGGGTGTAGGAGAATTGCGTTCCGGTGCTGTTAAAACCATTTACCAAGAATTTGCTGGATGACTTTGGGCAAATTACATCACCTCTTGGACCTCAGAATCTTTAAGCGCTCTATAAATGTGAGTCGTTATCTATAAAATGGGGCAGCTTGGTGGTGAAATGGATAGAGTGCTGGGCCTGGGGTCAGGAAGACTCATCTTCCTAGTTCCTAGTGCCTCAGACTCTGGTTAGCTGTGTGACCCTGGACAAATCACTTCACCCTGTTTGCCTCAGTTTCTTCATCTGTAAGATGAACTGGAGAAAGAAATGGCAAATCACTCCAGTATCTCTGCCAAGAAAACCCTAAATGAGGTCACGAAGAATTGGACATGAACAACAACAGGAACATTTGCAAAATGAAGGAATTGGACAATATGATCTCTGAGATCCCTTCCAGGCTTGATATTCCATAATTCCATGAGGTATTCAATAAATGTTTGTTGAACTCATATATTTCTTCAGAGAGTCCACTTAAAACTCACCCACCAGAACAAAATAGAGCACTGGGCATGGAGTCAAGAAGACCTAAGGTCAAATGTGGCATCAGATGCTAGCTGTGTGACCCTGATTAACTCACTTAACTTCTCTGTGCCTCAGTTTCTTCAACAGTAAAATGGAAATTATAATAGCACCTACCTCTCAAGGTCATTGTGAAGACTGAATAAGATAATATTTATAAACTTCTTAGCATAGTGCCTGGAACATAGCAGGCACTTGATAAATGCTTATTCCCTCCTCCCCAGGAAATCTCTCCTGATTGATATTAAACCCACTTGATCATTACTTTGAGGTACTCTAATCATTCCCCTCTAGGTTACTTCCACTATTCAAGGAAGTGATCTGAACTTTCAAGAAAGTCCCTTAAAACACTCAACCCCAAAGGGAAGCATAGTAGAAGGTGAATTGAAATATAGCAGCACTTCAAAAGGAAGCATAGAAATGTGGCTAAAACAAAGGTTGTCAAATGGAATGATTAGGGCAAACATTTTAAAATAATCATAAAATCATTGTTATCTCAGAGAGTATAAGAAGTGAGGTGCCATGCTCATCTAGCTTGTAAAAGAATAACTCTCAATGGGCATCCCAATAGGGTTGTATTTTAAAAACTTAACTCCCTCAGCCCCTATCCTAGGGAACATGGGCATTTTCTATTGTTTTCGATCGAGGAATATTTTTTGTCTTCTGAAGACCCAGAATAAGATCCTCAAGCTGGCTTTCCAGCTTATTTCCCATTATTCTCCTACACATAACCTATACTCAAGAGTGTGCAGTAAATGTTTAACAATCAGTTTTCTAGGTGGGGGGAGGGGATGCATACATGATGTATACACTTTGTATTCAATTTTAAGTTTAACCTAAATTACTAATATTTCCTCCATCAATTTCTTAGTCTAGACAATGAACAAAACAATAAATCAAGCTTTGATTTGTAGAATTTGTCAATTTCTAGAGTTTAAATGCTCAAACTGAAAATTTAACAATCTACTTTATGAGATGGTTCAAGCTGGCTGCAACACACATCTGCACTTCACCTTAACTGAACTATGTATTCTCTATTCCCTATAGATGCTTCTATGCTTTCCCACCTCCACACCTTTGCTCATGCTATTACTTTTGCCTATAATGTTCATCCCCAGTTCTCTCTGATGACAAAGCTCCTTCGCATCTCGAAGGTCCACCTCAAATGCCACCCCTTGCACCCCAACTCACTTCATTTCAGTATAACATTCTGCCTTGAATTATAACTATCTGTCTGCCTGTTTTATCTTCTCTACCAGAATACAAGCTCCTTGAGACCCCAGTTCATCTTTAGATCCTCAATAATGCCTCACACTTAGCTGATGCTTAAATAATATTTAATGAATAAAATTAAAGCTTCCCCTCTCCTGTCTTCCCCTTCTCATTTTCATTGAGTCTACTTCACACCATAGACATATTTCTATCCTTTGGCCAAGAGTATACCAGCCACATTCTCATCAGTCCCTAGTAGACAATAAATCAGGAGTTTAATTTATATCACACAGCTGAAAACAGAAGCTGACTGAGAAGAAATTTGTATATCAGGACTGTTAACAGACTTTACCTCAAAGGCTACTGTGTTTTTAACTGTAAGTACCCATCTTTGCATGGAACAAGAATGAAGATCCCTTACACTTTCAAAAGTACTTAGGTAACCCTTCAAAACCAAGAGTTCACTTCCAGTTATAAGTAATATATTGTCCTCTTTCCTTCCTAATAATCCATATCAGAGGTTTGTTCATCAGGGACCATGAGCAAGACATCTCCAACATGTCCAAAACTGAACTCATATTCCCTTCCTCCACTCCAAATCCTCTTCTCTTCCTAACTGCTCAATATTATTAAAAGCACCTCCATCTTCCCACTCACCCAGGTTCATGACCTAGGTGTCAACCTCAACCCTGCACTCATTCTGCTCGCACCCCACATCCAAACAGTTGCCAAATCTTATTGTTTTTAGCTTTATAACATCTTTTATATACCCCTTCCTTCTCTCCTCTGACACTGCAACCATTCTGGTGCAAGCCCTCATCATGCCTGATCTATTGCAATAGTCCACTGATTGGCCTTCCTACCTCAAATCTCTCCCCACTGTAGTCCATGTATCTGTCATCTGTCAAAGTTCTCTTCAGAAAAAGTGGGTCTAGTTATGTAATGCTTTTCTCTGCCCATCCTTCAACCCCTGGACCTTCTTAATAAACTCTAATAGTTCTCAGTACTTCCAGAATTAAATATAAAATCCTGTGCTTAGTTTTTAAAGCCCTCCTTTTTACCTTTCCAGTCTTCTTATACCTTACTTACCTCCGAGTACTCCACAATCCAGTGATCCTAGCCCTCCTTGCTACTCCTGGCATAAAACACTCCATCCGTAGACTTCAGGTATTTTCACTGGCTGCCCCCCATGGTTATAACTTTCTCTCCTCATCTCTATCTCCTAGCTTCCTTGACTCTCCTCAAGTCCCAGCTAACATCCCACCTTCTGCAAAAAATCTTTCCCAGAAGGTGGAGCCAAGATGGCAGAGAAGAGGTGGCAATCCAGCTTAACTATCCCAACATTCCTCTCCAAATAACTTTAAAATAACTCATCCAATCGAATTCTAGAGCAGTAGTGCCAACAAAAGGGTGAGACATTTTTCTAACCAAGCAAACCAACAAGAGAGGTCTGTGACACTGATGTGGGGGCCAGCCTAGAGTATACGTGGTGACAAAATCGGCCATGGGCCTTGGAGTAAGCAGTGACAATATGTTTTTACAAGAAACTCATTTGAAACAGAAAGGCACAAAGAGAGTTAAATTAAGGGGTTTGGGCAGAATGTATTATGCTTCAGCTGAGGTTAAAAAAAAAAAAGGCAACAGTAGCAATCATGATCCCAGACAAAGTAAAAGCAAAAATAGGCCTAATTAAAAGAGATAATTAGGGAAACTACATTTTGTTAAAGAGGTTTCACAAACAATGAAGCAACATCAAATGGCAGAGCATCCAAGTTGTTAATGGAAAAGTTAAAAGAGTTATAGGAAGAAATGTTCCGTACAATTATACTAGTAGGGGCTCTCAACTTTCCCTCCTCAGAACTAGATAAATCTAACTTTTAAGTAAATAAGAAAGAAGTTAAGGATACTAATAGAATTTTAGAAAAGTTAGATATGATAGACCTCTGGAGAAAACTGAATGGGAATAGAAAAGAGTATACCTTTTTCTCAGCTATATGTAGCACCTTTACAAAAACTATGTATTAGGCCATAAAAACTTTATAATCAAATGCAAAAAAGGCAGAAATACTAAATGCACCCTTCTCAGACCATAATGCAATAAAAATTACATTCAAAAAATGGCCTTGTAAGCATAGAGTAAAAATTAATTGAAAAATAAGTAATCTAATCCTAAAGAATGAGTGGGTCAAGGAACAAGTCTTAGAAAGAATCAATAATTTCACTAGAGAGAATGACAACAATGAGAAAACATTCCAAAATTTGTGGTATGCATCCAAAGCAATACTTAGAGGGAAATTTATATCTCTAAACACTTACATCAATAAAAAAGAGAAAGAGCCCATCAATTAATTAAGCATACAATTTTAAAAACTAGGAAAAAACAAATTTTAAATCCTTAATTAAACACCATAATGGAAATCCTAAAACTCAAAGGAGAAATTAATAAAATTGAAAGTAAAAAACCATTGAACTAATAAATAAAACTAGGAGCTGGTTTTAAAAAAAAACAATAAAAAGATAAAGTATTGGTTAATTTGATTAAAAAATAAAGATGAAAACCAAATCACTAGAATCAAAAATTAAAAGGATGAATGTACCACCAATGAAAATAAAATTAAAGCAATTATTAGGAGCTATTCAGCCCAATTATATTCTAATAAATCTGACACTCTAAGAAAAATGGATGAATATTTACAAAACTATAAATTTCCCAGATTGACAGAAGAGGAAATAGCCCCATCTTAAATAATCCTCTCTTAGGAAAAAAAAAATTGAACAGGCCTTAAATAAGCTCCCTAAGAAAAAATCTCCAGGACCAGATTGATTTACAAGGAAACTCTACCAAACATTTAAAGAACAATTAATTCTAATACCATGCAAACTATTTAAAAAATAGGCCAGAAGGAGTCCTATAACACAAATATTATTTTGATACCTAACAGCAATATATCACAAAGATCACATAATATGACCAGATGGGATTTATACTAAGAATGCAAGGGTAGCTTAATATTAAAAAAAACCATAAGCATAATTGACCACATCAATAACAAAAACAACAAAAATCATACGATTATTTCAATAAATGCAGAAAAAGCTTTTGACAAAATACAACACTAATTCCTATTTTAAAAAAAAAACACTAGAAATTATAGGATTAAATGGAGCTTTCATTAAAATGATAAGTACTATCTGTCTAAAACCAAGAGCAAGCATTATCTGTCATGGGGATAAGTTAGAAGTCTTCCCAATAGAATCAGGGGTGAAGCAAGGTGTCCATACTCACCACTATTATTAATTGTATTAGAAATGCTGATTATAGCAATAAGAAAAGAAAAGAAATTGAAGGAATTAGAACAGACATTGAGGAAATAAAATGATCACTCTTTGTAAGTAATATAATGGTATACTTAGAGATAGAGTGGTTGATCAGCCGAAGAGATTAGGTAGGTACACAATACAAAATAGAAAATGACCATAATATTCTAGTATTTGATAAACACAAATATCTAAGCTTTGGTGGCAAGAACTCACTATTTGACAAAAAGTGTTGGGAAACCTGGAAAGCAGTTTGGCATAAACTAGGTATATATACCAACATCTTATACTGTATACCAATATAAGGTCAAAATGGGCACATGATTTAGGCATAAAGAGTAATATCATAAGCAAATTAGGGAATCATGGAAAATTTTACGTGTCAAATCTATGAATAAAGGAAGAAGAGATAGAGAGGATCATGGGAAGTAAAATGGATAATTTTCATTACACTAAATTAAAAATATTTTGCAGAAACAAAACAAATGCAGCCAAGATTAAAAGAAAAAAGGGAAATGGGGGGAGGGAAACTTTTTAAAGCAATCATTTTTTCTGATATCTCAAATATATAGGGAACTGAGTCAAATTTATAAAAATAAGAGCCATTCCCCAATTAATAAATGGTCAAAGAATACTAACAGGCAGTTTTCAGAAGAAGAAATCAAAGCTATCTATAGTGATATAAAAAAATGGTCTAAATCGCTATTGGTTAGAGAAATACAAATTAAAACAACTCTGAGGTACCATCTCACACTTATCAGATTTAGTAACAAGATATAAAAGGAAAATGACAAATGCTGGAGGGGCTGTGGAAAATTGGGACATCGATGTACTGTTGGTGGAGTTGTGAACTGATCCAACCATTCTGGGAACAATTTAGAGTTGTACCCAAAGGGCTATAAAACTGTGCAAATCCTTTGACCCAACAATACCACTACTAGATCTGTATACCAAAGAGATCAAAGAAAAAAGAAAAGGACATATATGAATAAAAAATATTTATGGCAGCTCTTTTTGTGATGGCAAAAAATTAGAAATTCCCCCATCAATTGGGGAATGGCTGAACAATTTGTGGTATATGATTGTGATGGAGTACTACTATGCAATAAGAAATGACCATCAGGATGCTATCTGAAAAATTTGGGAAGACTTATATGAAGGGATGCAAAATGAAGTGAGCAGAACCAGAATAGTGTATGCAGTCATAGCAATATTAAAAATGATCAACTGTGAAAGACCTAGCTACTCTGATCAATACAATGATCCAAGACAATTCCAAAGGACCCATTATGGAAAATGACACCCACCTTCAGAAAGAGAACCAATGGTGTCTGAGTGCAGGTTGAAGCATAATTTTTTCACTTTATTTTTTGCAATTTTTTTGGCAACATGGGTCATATGGAAATAGTTTTGCATGATTTCACATGTCATGTATAATTTATATCATATTGCTTGCCTTCTCATTGGGTGGGGGAGGGGCAGAAGAGAGGGAGAAAATTTGAAACTCAAATTTTTTTTTAAATTAACGTTTAAAACAAATAATAAATGTTAAAAAAAAATCTTTCCTGGTCCTTTTTAACCTTAGTGTCTTCCCTCTGAGATTTTCTCTAGTTTATTCTGTATATATCTTGTTTATACATAATTTTTGCATGTTGTCTTTTCATGAGAATGTGAACTCCTTGAGAGCAGGGAGTGTTCTTTGCCTCTATATGCCCAGAACTTATTATAGTGCCTAGCACACAGCAGACACTAAATGAATACTTGTTGGCTTAACTTGGTTTGACTATCTAGCACACGACCTTGCATGTACAGAAGTAGCATGGTCTATTAGAAAGAGCAAAGCCAAAATAACAGGTGAGACAAGTGGGATGTACAAAGATGAGGACAGAAATCAATATAAAATGTGCATCTACTATCCCAAAAATATTCTTACTTTAGGTACAAAATTAGCTTTTCATGGCACTGAGAAAGAGCACTGGTCAGGGAGAGAGAAGATCTGGGCCCTAGTACTGGCCCCATCACTAACTTGCTGGACAAGTCTACCCTTCTGGGACTTAATTTCCTTATATGCAAAATAAAGGATTTGAGTAAGATGATCTCTGAAGCCCCTCCCAGCTCTTAGCATCCTGTCATTCTAGTCAGTGCTCCTTAAGTTGGCTGAATGATGTTATTTCCTGTGTAACCCCATCCACAATTCACCTTCTATGGGAAGACTTCCCTGAGTAATATAATCCCACTCTAACAAATCTTTGGCAAGGAAGCACCTCAATCAAGTACTCCATTTCCACTTACTATGGCATTTTTTACTTGTTTAAGTGTCCTGAAATCCTTTTCTGTATCTTTGGGCTTCACAATTAGAGTATAAATTCTTGTAAGGCAGGGGTACCTCTCCCATTTTGTTCATACTCTGTCTCTGTTCTTTGCCTTCCCTCTCCCTTCCCACACCCCCTAGAATTGGTCCCATCTTTTAATACAATGCTCTGGACCCAGCAAGCATTCAAATAAGTGTGACTAAGTGAATGACTTTCCTTTCTCCTTAGCAAAAGAATGAAATGAGGCACCTGACAGTTTTGAGAGATTCTGCAAAAGCTAGCTTTGCCCAGAGGCTCAGTACAGGTGTGGTTAATAGTTATTTAATGATTCTTCACAACTGCATGCATCTGTCTGAGCAAAAGCAAGACTGTAATCTTCCTCTCTTCACACATTCGTTCCAGCAATGGCAGCATATCTCTTCCTGGCCCCAGTGCATGATTTTAGATGCCTGACTAGGTATTTTAGAAAAATAAGATGGATGTTCTGCTGAATTGCATTATCCTAGAAGGTAGCCACATATTGGTTCCTTTGAGTTACTGTAACAAGCTTCCCTCCCAAAGAACCTGGGTTTGCTAGGCAGCTCTCAAATCTCCAGATTAATGGAAAGTGAGATAAAGTTGGACGAAGGCAGGGGGCAGAGACATCCATAAGTCCAATAGAGGGCACTGCCATGTCCTGGAACAAGTAATGATGGGGAGAAAACAAAGGAGAACACCAGAATTCTAGTGGCAGGGATAATGTCACTATGGAAACTAGTGGTTTGTGTGATTGGAACTAGTGATTGGGAAATAGGTACTAAGAAGCTGCTTGACTCCCAGGCTATCCTTCTAATCTTCAAAGTGGAACCCACTTTGCTGAGACCAACCTTGACCCTAAGCAGGGGGAACAGAAAGAACCCTAGGTCAGTAGGTCACTGGCTAGATATCAAGTCCATTTTGATACTGATACAAACTCTGATCTCATGTGATAAATAATGCCAATAGATCTTAGACCATGTTAAGACCTATCAGCTTATCTGGCATCCTGTCTCCACCTGGGAACTTACCTTAACCTTGTCCTCAGTTTTTTCCTCTATTAAATTTCAGCAACAACAATAATAATAATAATAACTAGCATTTAAGAGCTTTAAGGTTTGCAAAGGGCTTTACTTATGTTACCTCAGTTGAGCCTCACAACTCTGACAAGTAGATAGGTGCTGTTATTATTATCCCCTTTCTACAGATGGGAAACTGAAAGAGGAAACATGACTTGCCCAGAATCACACAGCTAGTAAGTGTTTGAGGCAGGATTCAAACTCAGGTCTCCCTGACCTAGCTAGCTCTAAATAATTGACTTCTGGTGTCTCTATACAGTTAGGATTCTCCCATGTGGACACATTGGACCAAGTTCATTTATCGCTTTATAATCCAAAATTCACTCCCACATGGAAACTCCCTGGTTGCTAACAGATTGTTGGTAATCTACCTACATCTCTCAAGCCTCATTTCAAAATGGAGGTGCCCTCCAAACCTATTCAACCTTTACTCCCAATACACAACCTCTACTTTGGCTAAACAGCTCTCTTTTTTGTCCTTTAGAATGTACCCTGCTCCTTCCTGCCCTTGAGATTTTGGTGATCTAAATTCTATCTATCCCTCAAGACCCAACTCAAGTCATTCCACCACCTCTATGAAACTTTCCTCAGTTACTCTAGGGCATTCTCTCAACTTTAATACATAATCTGGCACTTAATAATATATTATTAGCTTACATTTTCTCTGTTTTGCTCATATAATTTTCACCTCCTCCAACTAAATTGTAAAGCCCTTGGGAGTGAGTGCTTTATGGGAGACAGTGGGATGTCACGGAAAAAGTACTTGACTTGGTGTCAGGAGATCTGAGTTTGACTCCCAGGTCTGACATTTACCATGATATTCCATTAGCCAAGGCCTTTACCTTCTCTGAGTCTGCCTCCTCATTTGTGAAACAGAGATAATAATAGCCACACTTCCTACCTCACTGGGAATATGCTGTGTAATAGTCCTTGCAGTACCTAGCACACTGCTGGACACAGAATAAGGGCCCCATAAACATTTGTTGAATTTCCTTAACAGAGATCTCCAAGGAGTTTTTTATGAGAGAAAATAGTTGTCAAATCCAAAAGCTTTCTTTTCTCAGTCCCTTCTGCTTCCATGTCCTCCCTGCTGCCAAAGGTTATTGGCTATAGAAGCAGCTGGGGTATAGGGGACCTGTCACAATCTCCATACTCAACCACTGAAATGATACAAACTCTTGATAAGATCATAGATTGCAATTCTGGAAGTGACCTTAGAGGTCATGGAGTTCAACCCTCCAATTTAAAAGATAAGTTCTAGAAAAGTTGAGTGACTTGCCTAGGGTCATATAACTAATAAGTATCTAAGGTGGGATTGGAACCAAGGTCTTCCTGACTCCAAGTCCAGTGTCCCATCCACTACCTTTCATCTTCATTGGTAAAGCTTCGTTACACTAACCATCAGTGATAAAGGGCTACCTTTCTCTTGCAAAGAAAACTGATGCCATCATTGCAAATGAGAGTTTATAAGTAACTAAGCATCAAATATTAGGAAAGGAGAAAGGGAAGAAAGAGCCAAAAATACTAGATCCCTGGGATACATGCTCTTTGGTCTCCCTGAAAGCCTTAAGCAAAATAATAGATAATAGTAGTCCATATTTAAAGTGAAGTAATTGAATCCTCCAGATTCTCCTTTCCTTACCTTTTCCTTCCTTCGGTAGAGTTCCCCTTCTTCCTTTGCAAGTCACTAGTCCTATCGTATGACCCCTCACCTCCCAATATTAAAATCTTCTCTCCACAAAAGAACTCATTCTCACTTAGACACAGAAGTCCAAAAGTAAATTAAAACATTTCACCCTCACACAAAGGGGCATTTGTGAGCAAAGACAAGGTAAAGGAATGAAGCTATAAACATAGAATGGCAGACACCAGCAGCAGAAGAAATATTTTACTTTCTATCCCTGAAATCATACCACCTTCTCCATATTATTGTGGTATCACTTGACCAAATCATTATCCTAAAAGTGAAAAACATAACGATGTCTAAAACTCGCAGACAGTCCCTGAGCTAGATTTTTGCCAGCGATTTATCAAGATGTGGGCTTCTTCCCACTGCAATTAGCAGAAAACTGCTAAGGCTTTAAATTCCACTCACTGGTTTAGCCAGTTTTGTTTGGTTAGTCTGGTTACTTCTCAGTCCTCATCTTTCCTTAGGCAAAACTCTCTGAGACTTCAGTGACACGGAAGGTTTAGCTATACTACGCTGTCCGTCAACATTGTCCTCCTGTCTACTCAGAATAAAAAAGACATTGTCATAAACAATGTGCTAGAGTTATCTTAATATAGATAAGAATGATTCCCATGGCCATGCCATTTATAAGGACATGGCCCTGCATTTTAATAGAGTAAGAGCATAGGAGGGAATAGAGTGCTGAACTTTAAGTCAAAAAGATCAGGGTTCAAACCCTGTCTCCCACACTTATTAGCTGTGTGACTATGGGTGAGCAAACCTCTCTGTGGTTCAGTTTCCTCATCTGAGTCAGGATAAAAATATTTGTAATACCAGACTCACAGGGTTGCTGTGAGAACCAAATGAGATCACATGTGGAAAGTACTTTAAAAACTTTACAATGCTATATAAACGGTAGTTAGTGTTATTCTGAGATTCTCGTGAATAGGGAGCATATTTAGCTCATATATTGGAACCTGAAAAAAAATGACCAAAAAAATCAGAAGTGTTTGAATTGACATCTGCCCCGGGATCCAGTCTAGCCTTTCAAGGTCATTATCATTAAAAATGTTATTCTCTATGACCATCGTTACATGCTATAAAGCTTCTCATTGTTGTAGAAGGATCTACTAAAAACATTTAAACTCTCTGATTTTCCTCAACTGAACCCTTGAAGGGTAATGACTAATGTGAATCTCTATCCATGCACCAATTTTCACTGCAATCTGTCCCAAATCATAGATGATATATGACTATTTGAAAATGTAACTAGCACCATTTTGGTTTCTCACTGATAGTCTGAAGCACAAATTGAAGTTGGGTTTAATTTTGATACCTTTAGGAATGTTGAAATTTGATCAAGATCAGCTAAATTAAAATGAGATAATAATTATAAAACACTTAGTACAGGGCTTGCTTGGCACATAGTGGACTCTTCATAAATGCCTATTTCCTATTTCTCTCTCCCAATAGAGAAACATAGAATGACAAGTGGTGAGATTGAATTTACCTCAAAATAATGTTTTATTTTCACACTAAACTCAGTCGGGCAGCTAACAAACATTTAAGCATCTTCTATGTGTCAGACACTGTGGTAAGCATTGGTAATACAAGGAATGGCAAATATGGTCCCTGCCCTCAAGAAGCTCACATTCAGAATAATAAGACTCTCTAACCAGACCTGCCTTCTTGCAAATGGTCACCTCAGAGTGCATTGTTGACTAGAATTGGCATTGAGTTGTTCAACATCGTAAGGAAGAAGAAACAACACTTCCTATTAGCTTTCTCTAGCAAGCCACAAAAGGTGAGAAATTTAAATGGGTTGAAATAGTCTGGGGTATTACCACCATATAACCTTAGAATTCTATTCCATGTATATTCATGCAGTAACGGTACTTGTTATAACACAGGTTGAATAAAATGCCTGATGTGACATGACCAGTCTTTAAGGTGGGTATTAGATCTGTCTCCCAAAAAAAGTTCCATTGTATTTGTTTTCCAGTAAAGTAGCTCTCTCTGAGCTTCCTTCCATCAATAAGAGTTCATTTTATCTATATGATGCCCCTCTGCTATGGCACACCTCATTCTTTCCTGAGTTCCTTAGGACTTTTCTCTCAGGTAAGAAGAAAAGAGATTTTATCTCCATTTGACAGATGGTGGAACTAAGACATCAATGAGATGAATGAGTCAGTGGAAGAGCTGAGACCAACACCCAAGTCTTCTTATTCCTGGGATAGAAATCTCCCCACCAGAAAACCCCACCTAGCCTTCTAGGACAAGGCCCCACAACCTGAAATAAAATTTGCTCCATTGAGCCCTAATTGAATTTCTGTCATCCACTCTCCCTGTGAAAAGGGATAAAACAAGATTCAGATTTAATATGATCAAGAAAATTTGGCAAATATCCAGGAAATACCAAGCCTGATTTGGTAGCTACACCAGGGACAAGCCACATCAATCCTGAGAGGATGTTGGCTACCACAACATGTAGATAGCTGTAATAGCTGGGTCTTTTTGAAGTACTATACAGTAACTAAGTAGACAGGACCATAAAGACCCATGTGGTAAATAAACACGAATTCAGAGAGGAGGAAAGCACCTTAGGTGGTTTAGCAAGGAAAGCATTGGATTGGGGTTAGAGAGGAGGGAGGACTACCTAATAACATACTAATAAACAAGATAGATCTTGAGACTTCAACACCAGGTTTACTGATGACACTTAAAAACTTGGAAAACCCCCAAAGGTCAAGGGTCAACCAGAAATCAGCTTGAGGAACTAGAACATCCACTTACAAGGTTTCAAGTTGCTTCTGTCTGCACCTACACACACTCCTCATTGAACAGGCCATTAAAGAATGACCAATGTATTGGAAAATAGAACTGGTTTCCTGAAAAACTTCAGGGAAAACATTATCCTTGCTAACATATCATAAGCCCAATTGTTTATCAGTGAGTGCATCCAAAACTATTAAGTGATAGATCTGAATCTTCTGCACTGGACAAGGTTAGGGGCAGAGGTAGGAAGGGGGAAGCCAGATTCCCAAGTTGCTCTCATAAAAGAGAACATTGCACTGAAATCAGGGGACCAGGGCTCTCAAACTAATGCCTCCTTTTTGTATGACCTTGAGTAAGTCATTAGGATCATCCCTAGCCTCAGTTTCCTCATCTGTAAAATGAGGGCAATGGTACCTTTTCTAGGTTTGTACTCTCAAGAGAGGAAAGAAAGAAAAAAAGGACTCAGATATAAAAGATATATTTAAAGCCTCTCTCTTTTGTGGTGGGGACATTTGTATGAATTGATGGAGAGTTAAGAGAGCAAAACTGTGAAAACAATTTCTAGAGCAACAACAATATTGCCAAGACAAACAACTTTGAAAGACAATCTGATCCATGCAATAAATTGCCATAATTTGAGAAGACCAATAATGAAACATGCTACCCATCTCCCAACAAATACATGATAGTCTCCTGGTACAGATTAGGGCTTGCTTTTTTTTTTTTTTGGCTATGGCCAATGTGGGAATTTGTTTTGCTTGACTATACAAATTTGTTACAAGTCTTTTTTTTTCTTTTCCAGTGGAGGTGAAGAGAAGTGGCAGAGAGAGAAAGTGGAATTCCATTAATTGAAAAAACAAAATTTAATTGTTTTAATGAGGTCTCTGAGATGCCTCCCTGCTCTAAAACTTAATTAATAATAAGCCCCAGGTCCATCCTGAACTACCTGTGTGACCTTCTACAATTTCCTGAAACTCTGTCCTGGGTTCATCCTTATAAAATGAGACTAATAATACTAGTTCTATTTGCCACAAAAGGTAATTGTGAGAATTAAATGAGATTACCTATTAGAAAATACATTGGACAAATACTCAGTAGTACTTAGCGAGTTAACTCAGAGCCTGGGAGACTTGGGTTCAAGTTTTGCCTTTGATAAACACTGTCTGTGTGACCTTAAGCAAGTCATTCAAACATCTCAGTCCATGCTCCAGGGAAGTCTGTGACTATAAGCTGCAGAGAAGGTACAGACCTTCACTGGAAAAGGGGAGGAGTTCCCTGTATCAAGGAAATCATAAACCCTTTCAGAGAATCAATGAGGCTAAAACATTTTCATTATAATACTAAGACATTGTCTGCCTATTAAAATATTCCTTCTCTTTCCAACTACATATTTGTGTGAGGCCAGATTTTCTTCATATATTTGAATCAAAACAACATATTGCCAACAGATTGAACATGGAAGCAGATATTAAAGAGACTTGCAAAAATATGTAAAACAATGCTCCTCCTCTCACTATTTTTAAAAATATAGTTATTTCCCATAAAAATATGTTATTTATATTAACTTAAAATGTAATGGGTTTATTATTTTTAAATGAATTAATAAATGATTTTAAATTTTATTTGTTTTCATTTCAAACTTGGTAAATATTTACAGCTATAACTCACGTAAACAAAAGTTCATTAGGGTCCTCAATAATTTTTGAGTGTTAAAAAGATCCTGGGATCAAAAAGTTTGACAACTACTGCTTTAGATAAATCAAAGTAATATTGTAAAATTTCATTAATATGTAAAATTACATTTTGGACATAGGGACTGAAGCGAAATTTACCATTGCTTAGCAAAAAATAAACTTCATATGGGACAATGAAACTAGCAAAATAGTGAGCTCTCCATCTGGAACTAAGCTAGAGGGCATGATTACTTAAGGGGACAGGAACGAACATTTATAAAGCACCTACTATGTACTCAGTACGGTGCTAAACCCTTTAGAAATATCATCTCATTTGATCCTTACAACCACTCTGAGAGGTAGGTGATTTTATATTCCCATTTAACAAACAGAGGTTAAGTGACTTGTCCAACGTTACACAGCTAGTAAGTCTGAGGACAGATTCAAACTCGGGTCTTCCTGACTCCAGGCCCAGAGCTCTATCTACTGAGCCCCTCGCTGCTATTACAATCTACTTAGGTATGTTGAATGTAGAACACTAAGAAGTCAGACTGGAAAACCTTCTAAGGATGAGATTATTTGATTTTTTAATTAAATGAACAACATACAAAAATAGAAGGGAACATATTTAAAGTACTTAAAAACACAAATGGCCTATTAAAATCCTACTCCAATACCTTCTTGTGGCAGAGATGTGACCCTGGGTTCTCCAAGGCTTCTCCAGCTGAGTGTAAGTAGATTCTACCAAGCTGATGCCTGTTTTCCTGAGAATTCACCTAGTTAAATAGCTCTTCATCAGATTGATAAAGGGGATGGATTTTTTGGTCAAAGCAATTTTCAAAGGCCAAAAGCTAAGCTAGAGTGAATGGGATGTCCATAGCCACAAACATAGAGTTTAGGAGCAGCAAATAAAAAAAACATAAATAAGTGACATAGTGGAAAGAACACTGAATTTGACATCAGACTTGTGCAATTTGTTTAGAGCCATTTTTTTTTACAGGCATTTGGAGGGGTTTGGGGGAGAGCTCAAGCAAGTCACTGCTTTTACTCCAGACTTGTGCAATTTGGAACAAGTCTTTTAATCTCTCAGAGCCTCAGTTTCTTTATCTGTAAAATAAGTGAGTTGGGCCAGATGACTTCTAGGGTTCCTTCTATCTTTAAATCTATGATCCTAGTCTTCATATACCCTCAGACACTTTAATATAACATCTTATATCAATTTACATAAAACTCTATACCAATTACCCCCCCCAAGTCATTCTCATCTATTTACTAAAATAGGCCTAATGACCTCTTCTAGGCAACATATGCTGATAAAATCACTGCTTTAGCCAAACACCTTCAGAAACTCAACACTGCCTACCAAAAGAAGTAAAAATTCCAGATACTGGAGCCTTCCACAAGGACCACAGGGCTCTAAAATCAAGCTTCTTTCCAGCCTTCCCTCATTCCTTTCTACTTAATATATTAATAACTTAATAAATGTTGGATTAGGAATGAATGAACAAATGAATGAATGAATAAAATCTGTACTATCTCCCATTACATATATACATTTTTAAAAAACCTCTTCCTATAACTCAGACTGGCCATCTTTATTTAAAATTTTTAAAAAATCACTTTTAGAAAATGCATTATTTATTTATTTTTAATATTATTTTCTTTTAAATTTTAAGTTCCAAATTCTTTCCCTCCCTCCCACCACTTCTCCCATTCAATAAGAAGGCAAGTATTATAACAGTTATACATGTGAAATCATGCAAAACATTTCCATATTAGTCATATTGAAAAAATAATAAAGAAAAAAGAGTGAGAAAATTATACTTCAATTTGCACTCAGTGTTCATCAGTTCTCTCTTTCTGGAGATGAAGAACATTTTTTCATCATAAGTCCTTAGGAATCGTCTTGGATAATTGTATTGGTTAGAGTAGTCAAATCATTCACAGTTCATCATCATTACAACATTGCTGATATTGTGCACAATGATCTCCTGGTTCTTCTCACTTTACTTTGCATCAGTTCATATAGATCTTGCCATGTTTCTCCGAAACCACCCCCCTTATCATTACTTATAGAGCAATGTTATATATATATATATATAATCTTATATATACTATATAATAATATTATATGACAATATAATTATATTCTATAATTATTATAACTATTAATAATTAAATAAAATTTAAAATTAATGATGTTATTAATTATTATAAATATATTATTATGTATAATTATATTATAATATATAATAATATGTTATATATAATTACTTATAGTACTCAATCACAGTCATATGCCATTATTTGTTCAACCATTCCCCAGTTGATGAGCATCTCTTCAATTTCCCAATTCTTTGCCACTACAAAAAAAAAAAGCTGCTGTAAATATTTTTGTACATATAGGACCTTTTGCTTTTTTCTTTGATTTCTTGGGGATACAGATCTAGTAGTGGTATTGCTAGATCAAAGGGTATGCACATTATGCCTTTTAGGCATAGTTCCAAATTGTTGTCCAGAATGATTGGATGAATTTACTACTCAAACAGCAATTCATTAGTGTGTCTATTTTCCCTTATCCCCTCCAGCATTTGTCATTTCTGATAGGTGTGAGGTGGTGCCTCAGAATTGTTTTAATTTGCCTTTCTCTAAGCATTTGTGATTTAGAGAATTTTTTCATTTGACTATAGACAGTTTTGATTTCTTCTCCTGAAAACCACCTGTCTATATCCTTTTATCAATATATCAATTTATTTTATCAATTGGAGAATGATTCATTTTTATAAATTTGACTCAATTCTCTATATATTTGAGAAATAAGGCCTTTATCAGAGAAATTTGCTATAAAAATTTTTGTATTACTTCATTTTCTATGGGATCTTTTATCAAAATGTCGTTTCCCTGGTTATCTCTTTTAATTAGGTCTGTCTTTTCTTGCTTTGTCTGAGATCATGATTGCTCCCCCTAGCATTTTTTTACTTCAGCTGAAGCATTTTAGAGCTTGTTCCAGACCTTTCTTTTAACTCTGTGTGTGTCTTTCACAGTGTGAAAGTTTCCTGTTTCAAGTGTGTCTCTTGTAAATAACATATTATTGGATTCTGGTTTCTAATCCATTCTGCTATCTGCTTCTGTTTATGGATGAGATAATTTCATTCACGTTAACACTTGTAATTAACTGTGTATTTCCCTCCATCTCATGTTCTTTGTTTACTCTTCCCTCTCTTTTTTTATTCTGTCCCACATCAAGTCTATTTTGCTTCTAACCACTGCCTCCCTCAATAAGTCCTTCCTTTTATCTCCTCCCTCTTTTTTCCTTCTCCTCTTCCCTTCCTATTTCCTTATTGGGTAAGATAGATTTCTATACACAACTGAATGTGTATATATTCTTCCCTCTTTGAACCAATTCTGATGAGAGTGAGATCCAAGCTTTGTCCACCACTACCTCCCCTCCACTGTAAAAGCTCTTCCTGGTATTCTTCTTTTATTATGTGAGAAGATTTTCCCCCTTCTATCCCTCCCTTCCCCCTTCTCTCAGTGCATCCCTCTTTCTCACCCCTTTATTTTGGGGGGGGGGGGATTATTCCAACCTAATTGACTCATGCCAATGCCCTCTCTATGTAAACTCTTTTAAATTGCACTGATAAAGTTCTTAGGAGTTACCTATATCATCTTCCCATGTAGCAATGTAAATAATTTAACCTTATGGAATCATTTATGACTTCTCTTTCATGTTGACTTTTTCATGCTTCTCTTGAATCTTGTGTCTGAATGTCAAATTTCCTATTCAGTGCTAGTCTTTTCATCAGAAATGCTGGAAAGTCCTCTACTTCATTAAAGATCCATTTTTCACCCAAAGGATTATACTCAGTTTTGCTGGGTTGTAATCCTAGCTCCTTTGCCCTCTGAAATATCATATTCCCAGCCCTCCTCTCCTTTAACATGGAAGCTGTTAAATCTTATGTGATCCTGAATGTGGCTCTGATATGTGGGTGGAGGTCTGTGCAAACCTTACGCACGTGGTGGTAGCAATAGCAATGACAGTGGCAGCAGTATCTTCAGGAACTCCCAGCCCAGAGATGGTAAGGGGGTTGAACATCTCAGAAAGAGATTTCAGGGGACCCTTTGCTGGTACTTGGCACAGTTGGTGCTGATTAGTGTCTCTATTGCTCATACACAGTTCTGGACCACAGTTCTAGGGTGGAGAGGAGCACTAATAGTTGGTCACAAGGGATCAGGGGCCCTGATCTCAGTTCTAAGGCAAAAAGGAGGGCTAATGCTGGTGGCTAAAGGGGACCAGGGGCCCTTCCTGGGTAAAGAACAGAGTTCAGACCAGGAGGACAGTGACCATACCTCTCTCTGGATCACACCACCTTGGAAACACCAAAAACTTGCAAACCCCTAGAACTAGTTCTAAAAACAGCAGCATGAAAAAGCCTGAAGCTTTGGACAGCACCTCCCCAACACCAGATGAACCGATCCTGATTTTAACATAAAGTTCAAAGTCAAGAAATAGGCTGGAAAAAATGAGCAAACAAATAAACAAAAAAGATCTTGAACATAAAAAGCTGCTATGGTGGCAGGGAAGGCCAAGACATAAACTCAGAAGAAAATAGCTACAACCAAAGCATCATAGAAAAACGTTAATGGGACTCAAGCTCAACAAGAATTCCTAAAAGAGTTGAAGAAAGAAATAAGAACGGTAAAGGAAAAATTGGGAAATGAGTGATGCAAGAAAATTATGAAAAGAGAATTAACAGCTTGGTAAAAGAGGCACAAAAAAAATAATGAAGAAAATAACACTTCAAAAAAAAAAAAACAGAATTGGCCTAATGGTAAAAGAGGCACAAAAATTCACTGCAGAAAAGAACTCCTTAAAAAGCAGAATTGGCCAAATGGAAAGAGAGGGAAAATCTCACTGCTGACCTCTTAAGTTTTCTTAGGACAAAAAAAATGTATCTCCTTGATCTTATGTTAACTCTTACACCTAAAATTTGATTGGGGCATTATTTTCAACTTGTTTGGAGGGGAATATTAAGAGAGTTCAGCTGGACTGCCACCTCTAATCCACCATGTTGGCTTCCCTTGTCCCCTAAAAAAACTTTTCTTAAACAAATAAAGTTGCATTTTTAGAAACTCTATGGGACCTTCAAAGTATGGTGGGTTTTTCCATGGAATTTCATTAGGACAAATGCATTTCTAAAAGTTATACATTATATTTGCATAGAGAAGGAATAGAATTGATGTCAGGTCTCTCAGTAGTGACTTAGCTAATGAAAAGAATACCTTAAATAATCTGAATGGCATTAATAAATAAATTAAAAATACTAATTTAGTGCAAATCATATGCACTCTGTTAACTGCTGTGAGGATCACCAAGAAACATGACAAAGTCTTTCCCCCCAAGGAAAGTGTAATCTTGAAAATGAAAAGCAGTGTATGTATTACAAAAGAGGTGCAGACATAAATTCTATGGGGACTTAGGAGAAATTGTTATGAGAATGCTATGAAAGACTTCCCTGCAGCAATAAGACTTAAGTGGACCTTGGAAGACCTTTAGAGAAGTCAATCATCAGAAAAGATTAGGTACAGAACATGCCAAAGCAAAAGAACCCTTTAATCTAGTGTTCTATGAACTCAAAGATCCAATTACTGGAGAAAAGACACTCTATTTGGAAAAAACTGCTGAGAAAACTGGATGGCAATCTGGCAGAAATTAGGTTTAGACCAACACCTAACACCATATGCCAAAATAAGCTCCGAAGAGATGTATGATCTGGATGTAAAAGGTCACATCACAAACAAATTAGAGTAAAAAAGGAATAAATTCCTTTTCAGGCCTATGATTAGGGGAAGAATTCCTGGTCAAACGAAGGCTAGAGAAGATCACAGAAGATGAAATGGGCAATTTTGATTACATAAAATTTAAAAGGTTTTTCTCAAATAAATCCAATGCTTCTAAGATTACAAGGGAAATTGTTAATGGGGGGGGAGGGATTTGCAACAAGTGTCTCTGGTAAAAATCTCATTTCCAAAATGTATAAGGAACTGATTCAACTTTTTATAAAGGTAAAAGTCATTCTCCAATTGATAAATTAATGCTTATATAAATGGCTAATAAATAGTTAAATATAATGGTTAATAAATGGGGATATGGATAGGTAGTTCTCAAGGGAAAAAAATCCAAGCTATCTACAGATGTACAAAAATGTTAAAAATAACAACTTTTTAAATGAGCATTAAAGAAACTTTGAAGCTCTACCTTGCATCCATCACATTAGTAAAGTTGACCTTCCCCCACCAAAAAAAAAAAAAAGGAAAATGACAAATGTTGGAGGGGGCTGCCAGAAAACAGGCATTTTGATGCATTTTTGGTAGAGCTGTGATGTGGTCCAGCCATTTTGGAAAGCAACTTGGAACTATGCCCAAAAAGCTACTGTCATGAGGAAAATGCTTGATATAGGCAGCTAGGTAGAGGGCAAAACCTGGAGTCAAGAAGACCTGAATTCAAATTGTGTCTCAGACACTTACTAGCTATGTGACCTTTGGCAAGTCACATAACGTCTCTCAGACTTGTTTTCATCATCTGTAAAATGGGGATGATATTAATACCTTCCTCACAGCATCATTCTGAGGATCAAGTGGCGTGACACATAAAGTGCTTTACAAACCTTCAAGCACTATATAAATACCAGCTATTATTATCAACCTTAAGTGTGATAGTGAGCTATTATTACCCACCTCACAAGATGGTTAGTGAGGAAAATACTTATGCTCTGTGAGCAATTATGATCAGAAAAGGCATTTATATGGAATTATTTGTGGGGTGAAAGTCAGCATGGTTGTCTGAATAAATTATGGACTCAAAGCCAGGAAAACCCGAGTTTAGGTTCCTCCTCTTAAATATATTGGCTATGCTACCCTGGCAAGTTGTTTAACTTCTGAGGCAAATCTCTAGGTTGAAGAGAAGGTGAGCTGGATTTACAGAGGGAGTTTCCCATTTAGGAGTTCCTCATGCCAATGAAACCGCAGGTTCAGTCCCTTTCCTTATCCTAATTTGTTGTATAGGATTCACCTGAACTAGTTCAACCACAGTTTTTATTGGCCATGGCAATAACTTTGTTGTAAAGAAATCTTTGTAGTACTATTTATTGCAATGGGATTTTGCCTATATGAGGTATGATAATAAAATAATAAACAACAAAGCTTATGGTTCCAGTTCTATGGTGTTATACTCATACCTCATATACAAATATAAACTGCATTATATATTACAGGGAGTGCTATGTGTATTAGCATTATCTGTGGTTATGAACACCAGTTTTTATTATATGAAGTTCCCAACATAGTTTAAATTCCAAAAGTTCATGTATAAATCATTTGGAATTTGAGTTGTATCTTCCCTTTGAATATATATTATAAATGTTGACTGGGTTTTCTGGCTAACTCACAAAAACCTACTTCCAATCACGGATCACTGATTTTCCTCTGCAAAGGAATTTAAAGGTCACGTAACTGATAACACAGTGGACATGCCATTTATTTGAGGTGAAAGTACTATAAAAGAAAACACTTTCAATACTAGTGATTAAATAAAATGGAAAAAAGTAAAATTACCTAAGGACATATTTAATTTAATCTGAATGTGATGAAAGGCAGAGTGGTATAGAAGGAACGAAACGAGCATTTGTTATGAACCTACTACATACTTGTTGTTCAGCCATTTTTCAGTTGTGTCCAACTCTTCATGACCCCATTTGGGATTTTCTTGGCAAAGATACTGGAATGGTTTGCCATTTCCTTCTCTGGCTCTAGGTCCAGCACTCTTTCCACTTCACCCCTAGGCACTGTCCTAAGTGCTTGACAAATACTATCTCATTTGATCCTCACAACAGCCCAGAGAGATAGATGCTGTTATTATCCCCTTTTTATAACTGAAAAAAACTGAAGCTGACAGAGGTTAAGTGAATAGCCCAGGGACATACAACTGCTAAGTGTCCGAGTCTACATTTGAACTCAGGTTTTCCTGACTCCAGGCCCAGTGCTCCATCTACAGTTCTACCTAGCTGCCTCTATAGAAGTATAGAAGTTAGAAGAATCGCAGTAGCACAAAGAAAGCATGAGATGTGCAAATCTAGAGACATCTCCGTTCCAAATGTTCATATGGACTTTTTGTGCCAAATCTGTGGTACAGCCTTTCAAGCTTATATTGGTCTGATCAGTCACAGTCGGACTCACTGTACCTTGACCCCAACATAATGATGTCGTTTTGGTCCTCTTTGAGAATGAAGGACCACCACCACCAAAGAAGTTATTGAACCAGCCTTGGAAGCAGCAGTAGAGTCTGCTTCTGACACACAGCTGTAAAACTGCGGACAAGTCACTACACCTCTGTGTCCACAGGTAACCCTCTAAGACTAATAAGTCTCAAAGCAAGTGCCAATGGACATTGGTAGAGAGGACTTCTTTCCTGGGAGCTCCCTAATCCTGACGAAATCACACATCCAGGCCCACTTCAAAAATGAATGGGAGGCATGAAGAAATGCATACTTAAATTTAAAAAGGAAGAGGCAAATGGACACTTTTTAAAAATACATACAAAGAAGACTCCTGGGCACTTTCATGGGTCTTAGAGTTGAATACACTGACTTGTAATGATGTTTAATCTTATTTCAAAAACATCGTTTTCATTTCTTTTGCTGTAAATGTGTCCCTAGCACTGCCCTTAAACTTATCAGACATAGCTGGTGGCATCTGTGGCTCCCTAAAAGAATAAAGAAGAAAGGACTTGTGAAGAAAGCTGTTATCCATCTACAGAGAAAGCACTCATATATGGAAGCATGTATTGAATGGATGAGTTACATTTTTTTAACAGAATTTCTATTTTCTTTTATTTTAAAGGCCAGGAGGCTTGTTGGCAGTAGAGAAAGTAGAAGGGAGGAGAGGGTTTAAGGAGGAAGTTAATTCATAGAGATTTTAACACTGATGAACAACTTCATAGATTTTATCGCTACGTTGAATACAAAAAGAAATAATTGAACTGTGCCTTTCCCCAAAACTTAATATTTAAATACTAGAAGCCTGCAAATTCAAGGCTGCAGTGACCTCCCAAAACTAGAAAGAAAATGTCTATATCTCTACTCCTCTACCCCTAAAAAAGGGTTTAATCAGAATAAAGAGAACATACATGCTGGTAGGCCTAAGACTATTGCCACCTGAGAAATATACCTGTCCTTTCATTCTATACCTAGTTCTTTCATTTAGCTCAGCTATATTGTACTTAAGGGCAGCTAGGTGGCTTAGTGGATAGAGCACCAGGCCTGAAGTCAGGAAGACTTATCTTCTTGATCTCAAATCTGGCCTCAGACATTTACTAGCTGTGTGACTTTGCCTCAGTTTTCTCATCTGTAAAATGAGCTGGAGAAGGAAATGGCAAACTACTACAGTATCTTTGCCAAGAAAACCCCAAATGGGTTCCCAAAGAGTCAGACACAAATGAAAAATGACTGAACAACAACAATAATAGCTAACATTTATATAGAGTTTACTATATACCTAGTTCTGTGCTAAGTGTTTTACAATTTTCCTCTCATTTGATCCTTACAACAATTCTGGGAGATAAGTACTGTAATTAGTCCCATTTTACAGATGGGAAAATTGAGGCACATTGTGACATACAGAGGGTCACACAGCTAGCAAGTATCTGAGGCTAGATTTGAACTCAGGTCATTATCCATTGCTGCACCTAGCAAAGGTTATGCCTAAAGAATACTTCTCCCTTTTTCTCTCAGCACCTGAACTCACAACCCCATTGTCAATCATCTGTAATCTGAGACACACTTGTATTTATATTTTAACAACAACAGTCCCTCCTATGGAAACTATAGATACTATTACTGTATCCTTATAAGGGAAGAAAACTTTGGGAGAGATAGAGTTTGATATGTGGAGAATTAGCTGTTATGGTGAAAGAGACATTGAGATAAACTAATAAGAGAGAACTTCTTTTATGGCAAAAAAAAATCTAAAATGCATATAGCACTTACTGTGCTAGCCACATGGTGCTAAGCACTTTACAATTATCATCTGGTTGTTTTTGTTGTTTATCCTTTGTTCTCAAACAGGACCATGACATCAGGGAGGTGATGCCATGACATGCAAGTGAATTGGCAAGTCACCAGCCTCACTTCTCCTCTGGAGCTATATGGATCCAGTGACAAGATATAGATCAGGACGACTGGAGATGGTCCCCATGCAGTGGGAGACCTTGGTCTTTTTAAGTTCTTAGTTTGCTCTCAGTAACAGGTCTCAGTTTGGCTGATTCAATGATTAAGGCTAGGTAAAAAATGAGGCAGAGAATGATCTCTTTAACTAGTCAAAAATAATAATAATCCTTCGAAATAAGTGCTAGTATTATGCCCATTTTCCAGATGAGGAAACTGAGAGGTTAAGTGACTTAACTAGGGTCACAGCTAGTAAGTATCTGAGGCTGGTGGCTGGGGTGCACAGGGTGTTCAGGAGGACTAGCACCTCTGGTATAAGGGCTTGTTGAGCCTTCTCATTCACCTTTGGTGTCCCCCTGATTCACTCAGCTGTCACCTGTGGCTCCAAGAGGGTGACAGCATGTGCAGTGGCCACACCCCATTAAAACAGTCTCAGCAGACAGGTTAAACCAGGTTGATTGAAAAGTCAGCAATGGCAGTCAATGGTCAAAAGAGATCATTCTGTAAACTTTGCCACAGTGATACATTATTGAAAGATTTCAATACATTTTTTATACAGTTCATTATACTGTTAAACTGTTAATAAACGTAAGACCATGAAATTGAGCATGGAGTTTGAAATAAAGAGGGAGATAAGCAAAAACTTATTGGAAAGAGGTTTCCTTGTTTATTTAATTAACCAAGACAGGAGATTAGAGCTAATTGATCAATTAATAAGGGAAATTATGTAGTATCAGAGCATAACCCCTAACTGCCATAGCATCAGGGATAAGAATAAAGAAATGAGGCAGCAGTTAAAGAGAGGGGCAATCACTCCACAAAGAACTACATAAAAAATAGTCATCTACCCAAAAGTAAAAACACATATATTTTATGTTTATATTACATATAAATATTATATTATATATTTCAATATATTAATAGTATGGAGAGTTACTACTCCTAGTAAATAATATAAGGGGGGGCAGGGAAGGGTGTAAGAAGTCCTCTCAGGGTTGAATGAGGAAATAAGAATTAAATATTTTTATTATGATGTAACATAAATGGATTTTTATTTTATTGTTACCAGTACTTGCAATGATAACACTGACATATTATATCAATATGGTTTTAGAAAATATATAGAAAAATATATAGAGAAAAAAATATATGTAGAAAAAATATAGGGCAGTGCTAGGGACACATTTACAGCAAAAGAAATGAAAACGATGTTTTTGAAATAAGATTAAACATCATTACAAGTCAGTGTATTCAACTCTTAAGACCCATGAAAGTGCCCAGGAGTCTTCTTTGTATGTATTTTTAAAAAGTGTCCATTTGCCTCTTCCTTTTTAAATTTAAGTATGCATTTCTTCATGCCTCCCATTCATTTTTGAAGTGGGCCTGGATGTGTGATTTCGTCAGGATTAGGGAGCTCCCAGGAAAGAAGTCCTCTCTACCAATGTCCATTGGCACTTGCTTTGAGACTTATTAGTCTTAGAGGGTTACCTGTGGACACAGAGGTGTAGTGACTTGTCCGCAGTTTTACAGCTGTGTGTCAGAAGCAGACTCTACTGCTGCTTCCAAGGCTGGTTCAATAACTTCTTTGGTGGTGGTGGTCCTTCATTCTCAAAGAGGACCAAAACGACATCATTATGTTGGGGTCAAGGTACAGTGGGTCCGACTGTGACTGATCAGACCAATATAAGCTTGAAAATATAGTTTATCTCAATGTCTCTTTCACCCTAACAGCTAATTCTCCACATATCAAACTCTATCTCACCCAAAGTTTTCTTCCCTTATAAGGATACAGTAATAGTATCCATAGTTTCCATAGGAGGGACTGTTGTTGTTAAAATATAAATAGAAAATGTAGATAGATATAAACATATAAATAGATAGATATAAATATATAAATAGAAAATACAAATAGAAAATGTAGAAAATATAAATAGAAAATGTAGAAAAAATATAGTTTTGGAGGCAGAGGACTAGGGATTGAATCATGGCTGAGCTGTTTACATTATGACTTTAGGCAAGTCATTTAACCTGGGATAGGTGGAAGCAATTAAGCCTCCTTGTAAGTGAGGAGATTGGATAAGGGATCTTATCCCTTACCATTCTAAATCTGTGCTTCTGGGATTCTTTGACATGCCAATGTAGTTTAAAACCAAACTTTGCTGTTGTTCAGTCATTTTGTCACATCTGACTCTTCATGATCCTGTTTGGGGTTTTTTTAGCAAAGATACTAGAGTGGTTTGCCATTTCCTTCTCCAGTTCATTTTACAGATGAGGAACCTAGGTAAACAGGGTTCAACGACTTGCCAAGATCACACATCTAGTAAGAGTCTGAGGTCAAATTTGAACTCATCGAGATCAGTATTCCTGATCGGCTCCATACACAGTTTCCCATAAAACCAAACTACATGTTTGTTTGTTTTTCACATCACTCACTTTTCTTTAGAATTACATCCTGTATGCCAGGCAACTTTTCAAGATTATTAACATTTCCAAAAATCTATGATTGCAACACTGTGGTTTCCACTCGCAATTGATGAAGACTGCAAATCCTCCACCCTTTAAGAAATGCTTTCATGAGTCACCAGGGGACTTAAAAATATTATGACTTGCTATAAAAGACCCCTCTCTATTTTCTGATCCTCCTTGTCATTCTTTTAGTAGAACTGGTCTGGTAGTTTGAATCCTGACTTGGAAGAATATACAGAAACCTCAGTGAAACTTCTTGGGCATCAGATCCTCCTTGAAACTTGCCATTGGTCCCAGGGCTTTCACCTTTGGCTATTTCTAAACTTCCCTGATCTCTGACCCCCAGCTTCAGGAACCATGTTTCTTGACCCTACCAGTTGCTGAGCAAGCTTGGTTCCTTAGGGTCAGAGATCTGCCACTCTAACTATATGACCTTCTGCTACTGCAGCTGTAAATGGATGCCCTAGTCTAGCTTCTGATTCCCTTTTCCCTCCTAACCTTGCTACCATATTCTAGACCACAAGAATGGATTTTTGAAACTTTTGTTTTGTTTTTAAGGAAAGGAACAAAGAAAACACTAATTCAGGGGGTGGGGTGGGGGAATTACCAGCTAAGGTAGCTGGATATTCTTCTTTTTTTTTTTTAGGATTGCTGGATATTCTTAGAAAAGAAATTTAAATGGCTGACAGACAAGATAGTGCCTCAGTTTTCTAACTGCATTTTAAAGTAAAGATCCCCAGATCTACCTTGGTCTTAATTATCTTTTCAAAGCTAAGAACAGCTGGTTTCCTCATTGCCCCAGAAAATGGTGGCATCTTCTGCAACAAAACCTCTTCCAAATCAGTAGACTTGGCACTTCTCCAGGTCGAGAATGATGGATCAATATCTCTCTCTCTCTCTCTCTCTCTCTCTCTCTCTCTCTGTCTCTCTCTCACCTATTTTTCAATCCCAGATTCATTTTCAGCCAAACAGGAAGCCTTCTGATTGCATGGTAGTGGGGGGGGGTGTTCCATCTACCTTCCTATCAAACATTATCTAACTTACCCTCTTCTCAACCAAGAGAAAGTGAAGGCAATATAACTATGGGGTATGTTCCCATCACCTCAAAAATGAAATATACCACTGCTCCAAAAATAGACAAAAAATAAGCCCATCCAGGGCATCCTACCTAGTGAATAGTCAGCCTTTAGATGATAAACGTCTTCCTTCCTGATTCATTAGAGGCATCAGAGGATGGCTTCAATGGAAGGTCCACCCAGTTTCCATCCAGCTGTGGAAAGATATACCACATTAGTTATCTGTATATTATTAGTTAAATTATTTCATCACTCTGAGCCTCTCTTTCTTCATAGGTAAAACTAGGGTTGACAACATTTCCATGCAAGCACATACATATGTGCTTTTATTTGTATGTGTGTATGTGTGTGTGTATCTGGGCCTGGACCCACCGTCCAAAAATAGGTACCTTTATTGTTGTTGGTTTTTACATCATTTTTATTTTTCAAGTAACAAGTATTTCAAAAATTAACCTGTCCTTCCTAACCCCCTTCACACTGAGCTAATTAAACATACACACACACACACACACAGAGAAAGAGAGAGAGAACAAACACCTCAATACATATCTACACAGTCTGTCAAAACAAATTCCAGCATTAGTGATGTCCAAAAATATTATTGACGACATTTCAATTAAATTTAAAAAAGGCATACTAAACACCTAATGGGTGCAGGACACCATGGGTGGTGAGAGAGGGATAAAATTTAGATGAATCATAGTTCTTGCCCTCATAGAGCTTACAGTCTAGTAGAGATATGATATGAGACACATCACAATCGTGCAGAGTTGATAATAAAAGGTGCAGAGTATGGGGAGGGGGAAGCAGCAAGTGAAGTAATTACCACCAGAGGAATTAAACAAGGAATCTTTGGAGGTGGGATTTGAGCTGGTCTTTAAATAAGTAAATCAGGTAGATTAGGAGAAAGCATTCCTGGCATAAGAAACTGGCTAAGAAAACTATGTTACCAACCTTAGCTCCCACTACTCCCTATCACACTCTGATTTTCAACCAAATTGGACTACTCTCTGTCCCCAAAATATGTCCCATATATTCCCACCTTCATGCCTTTGCTCATTATTCTTTGTTCATTATTCTTGGAATTTTCTCTCCCCTTCATTTGTTGAGTTTCTATTCATCTTCTGAAGTCCAACTTAAATGCCACCTCCCCCTACCCCTGGATTCTCGGATTATAATTTGAGGATTATACCTTGTTGATCACTTTCCCCCTTTGTCAGCATTTTCCACCTCACTAAGACATTTATCATGTGATGTCATGTATTGTGATTATCTGTACTTATGCCTTTTTTATCCTGCTACACCCTATATTCCATTAGAGTTTTCAGTCCAAATTTTGCTTCCTGTCACTGTCCAGCCTAGCACAATGTTGTGCACATAGTAGGTATTTAATAAATGAATTGAAATGAGTCACAACACACTCTCTTTCTCCCCAAACCTTTTCTCCATTCATTATTATTATTATTATTATTATTATTATTGGCAAGGCAGTCTGGGTTGAGTGACTCACCCAGGGTCACATAGCTAGTGAGTATCATGTGTCTGAGGCTGGATTTGAACTTAGGTCCTCCTGATTCCAAGGCTGGTGTTATCCACTAAGCCACCTAGTTGCCCCTTTTCATTTATTTCTAATGTTAAATGGAAAGTCTGATGAACCTGGAAAAGCCAGGAATCCCTTGTCTTTAAAAGGTTTATTTGTTGACATAATAATAATAGCTGAAGTTTACATAGAGCCTCAAAGTTGGCCAAAAGACTTTGAATATTTCATTTGATCCTCACAATAACTTTGTAAAGAAAATAGAAGTACTATTCCTATTTTATGGATGAGGAAACTGAGCCTAAGAATTTCAGTGATTTGTTGAGCACACACTTAATGTCTGTAACAGGATGTGAACCAAGAGAGTTCAACCCACATTCAAATGTTTGAGTTGATTCTACTTACTTACTTACTGTCTCTACAATGACCCTTTCCTGGGGAATCCTCTTTCTTTAACAACAGTGTGGTATGGGTTAATGTAGGCTCCTTGTTTCTGGAAGCATTTTTTTTAAAGTTTGCTTACTTTGATAATACTTTTGGGGGGGGGCCCTAGGCAATGGGGTTAAGTGACTTGTCCAGGGTCACACAGCTAGTAAGTATCAAGTGTCTGAGACCAGATTCGAACTCAGGTCCTCCTGACTCCAGGGCCAGTGTTCTATCCACTGTGTTACCTAGCTGTCCCAGTTTGCTTATTTTGAGTATCCAGTTCTATCTTCAGCTGAAATACAAGTGGATGATATAAATATTATACCTCCTTCCCTATAGTCTGGCAAGAAGCTCAAATAAACTTAGTAGAGGGTTGGAGAATGTGATTAAGAATTTTTTGAAGTTCCCTGGGGCTAGGAGATTATGTCCTATGCATTTGATGGAACTCATAATCAATACTATTACAGAGCACCACCAGTCCACAAAGTTATCTTAGGTATTACAGGAATGCATTTATTTCCTTCCCAGGTTGCAGTTTTTAGAAAGTGAAATGATAAACCATTACCTAACAATGCAAAGTCTTAAATCCTCAAGATATTTTCTAAATAGATGTTTCCATTAGTTCTTGCTTCCCTAAGACACATCTTCTGGATTATCTTCTCTTATCATCTAAAATCACTTTAAGGAGACCATTCAGGTAAACCACAAGATCATGGAAATATGAATTTGTCCTTTAACCCCTTAGATTCACAGAAACTAAGGAGTAGGGAAAAAAAAAGAGAGAGAGATAAACTAATGGGTCTTTAGTACCAGCAAGGGTTTGGCCCATATCCACCTTCATCGTTTTATTATTAACAAATCAATAGCATACCCCCAAAGGACAGAGAATTAGGTTGCAGAAAACAAGATGCCTTTCTGGGAAGCTTTTTAACAAATAGGATAGAGCAGTAAGTGGGCACTTAAACTGTGTCCAGGACAGATGCTGCTGTGCCCAAAATGCTGAGTTAGCAATGCACATCTGGATGAGGTGCCCTGTATCCAATGCCACATTCAATGACCTCCCTTCTCATAGATTCAAAGAATTTGGGAGCTAGGTGGGATCTAAAAAGATATTTGGTTCAACCCCCTGTATTACACAAGAAGAAACAGGTACAAAGAAATAAGTTGACTTGATCAAGTTTCAACACCTAACCTCTGTTAGTCTAACCTAGGCACTGCTTACACAGCCAGGTCTCCCAAATCCCAGCCCATTACACTATTGCAGATCTGCACAACTTGTAAACTTCTTCTGGTCACAGATAGGTTAGAGACAGACTGGCAATGGTTGGTTGCCTTGGATCATGTGACAAACAGGAGAGTGTGCAGTGGCAACCCTACATTTTTCAAGGGTCCCCTGACATCCTTTGGCAGGATGCAAGTGACCCTCAGGCCCCATATTGTGCAGGCCTTCACCATTGTGTAGCTTAACACTTGTGATTCACTAGCCTGCAAATTACCATTAACAGTAGTGATTAGTGAGAGGAGAAATAGGAAGAGTAAATTATCCCTAAACAACTAAAGCAATAATATTTATGTTGGGGTTGGGGAAAGGGGAACTAGAACTTTTTTTTTTATTAAAGAGTTCCCAAATACTATTCAGCCCTTAAAGTTTGTTCCATCACATCTCTGTGTCTGTCCCAATGTCTGCACACTTTAACTCATGAAACATTTCTTCTTCAGGTACTCCTGAAGTATTAGCCACCTAGCACAGTCAAATCTCCAAAATGTCTACTTCATCCTGAAAAATAAAAATACTCACTTAAGAGCCTCCACCACTCCATCCTAAAAAGAAATCAACATCAAAATCTCCTTCCTTGTTTGAGGAATCCTTGCAAGGTCATGAAGCAGAGTGGGAGTGAAAGAACATACTTCCCACCCACCCAGACACTACCATTGATTTACCAAGGAAATGGGCTGGTTTCCTTAAGGTGCCAATTCCAGAACATCTACAATATGTGTCTAGGGAAGGATTTTCCTTTGACCATTGATCACTTAAACTGTGAGCTTTGAGAGGGACTTGAATTGGTGGTTCCAACACCCAATCACAGCATCCTGAGATCAAAGTCCTGGTGAAGCTGCTGATAGGTGCTGTCCCCCTAACCATTCTGCTCAGTGCTTTAACATTTTTGGCTTCCATTTGGCAAAAGGGAAGGAGGGGCAAAGGGGGGGAGGGGAGGAAGGGTGAGAATTAACCTTTGGAACCAAAACAAACACTTCTTTTGTAAACCGTGTAGGGTGACCAACAATTGCTCCTTTGTTCGGTAACTAGGGAGTGGAAGACCTGGTGGAATTCAGAACCGGGTCCACTCACCCAAAGGGGTGAGGACAGCCCCGAAGGACTAGTCTGCCCCTTGAGGCAGGAGGAGATAAGGGGGAAAGCAAAACTCTAGATTCCCAGAGACCCTGTTGCAGGGTAGTTCCCTCTCCCAAACCCAAGTCAGTACACATAATACACTCAGTGTTCTATGAATTTCCTTTATAAGATCACATGCAGGTCAAGGAGAAGAAATAAAGCTAAATTAACTTCCCTCCATCATCTCAGGTTATGGAGCTTTTCCTGTCCAGGGATGGATCCATTTGGACTTCTCCTATTAGTGTGAGTCCACTCATCAGTCCAGAGGCAGGGGTGCCCTTGGTTATGCTGGAGGAAGCTGGAAGTTTGCAAGGAGGCACCACCATTTTGACCCCCCCTTTGATGAGTGAAGGTGTCTGAAGAAAGGATTTGCTTTTTGTCACCCAGAATGCCTCCTACTGGTTCTGCTTCTCACTGGGCTAGTATGGAAGCAGGGGAAAGGGGAAGTGGCAAAAGTTTTAGTTCTTCAAATTGCTGTGGTGAATCTGGGCTGTCACTTAATTCTTTTTCATGGGCCAGTATTCTTACCTGTAAAAACAGGGATAATAATTCAATTAATTAAGAATTAATCATTCAAAGGACCCAGGTTCAAATCTTGATTCTGCTACTAACTAGCTGTATGACCTTTCAAGTCACTCTCCCTCTCTAGGCCTTGTTTTCTTCATCTTTAAAAAGAAGGAATTGGACTAAATGGTCATTAAGGAGCTTTCCAGCTATAAATCTACGACACTCCATGGAGATGACATGAGATAATAATGAGCAAAATTATTTTCAAAGTAATAGTAAATGAAGACTTCCTCTGGTTCCCTTCGGGAACCGCCTGGGGGGGTGTCACCAAATATCCGCCTGAGAGAGTGGCAGAAAATTTTTCTCTCTTTTCTAAAAGCCTAACAGCTCAGTTCCCCTTCCCCCCACAAACACGCTTCATTCTAATCTTTGAAAATGGTCATCTCTCCCTCCAAAAAAAATAAAATAAAATAAACCCTCTCAAGTGTTTGCCCACTTCATTTTGAATGACTTTAAAGCTCTTTGAATAAAGATAAGAGAGGATTGTGTACGTTTTCAACACAAATGGTGGAAAGGTAATGAAATAAACATCAAAGGTAAGCTCCCCCACACTTGCTTAGACTTTGCTATTTACAACAAAGACAGGAAAAAGGAGGAACCGTAACCTTAGTAAGGGCATGCAGTTAGAAACTGTTGCCTTTGCAAAGAGCCAGCAATCTCTCCTCAAAATTCACATCGATGCTTTTCTGGAAAGAAAGGAAGGCAGAAGAAATTCTCATGGCCCTTCGGAAGCACCCTTCATTTTCTGGCTCCTTAAAATAAAAAATCCAGGTACCCTTATTAAAAAAGCAAAGGGGAGTGAGGAGGTGAAAAGAAATGGCTGAGTCCTCCTCCAATCCATCCGCCTGAGACCCACCCTACTTGTCGCTAAATGTTTACTTTCCACACTCAGGTGAAGTTACAGTCCTATTCAGTCCAAGTTTTTTCAAGTCAAGTGCAGGCAAATCCGTGTACTTTCCTGAAAACCAAAGAAGCGAACCTTCCGTCCCCAGAGGAGAAAGAGTAAGGAGCCTAGAGAGACATCCCGTGGAAGAAGCATCTTCCCATCCCAAAGAAAAGCGCAGGCGTTGCTTTGATTTTTTTAAGTGCGAGGAAGAGATCACTTAGGGAAAAATCAAGTGTGTTCAATAAAATTCAGGCAAACAAGTTTTCATTGAGGATATTGTATTGAAGTTTTAGAATGTACAGAGAAATTCTCAATTAGAGCGAGTTAATTCAAAAAGAGTAATGTCAAGGAAAGGATTTACTATAACAGGCACAGCACCTAGTAGGAACAGCGTCCTCCTTTCCAGAGATGTATTAGCCTGGGAAATACATAGCTCTTACTTTTTTCTTATAGTCTACTATACGATTTCCCTGACGGGGTTTTTACATCGCTTCCTACCTCCCACCACCCCAATAAGTAATGTTCTAACTTTACATGCAAAAACATGTCTGATGCTTAGTTTGGACAGACTACAGCCTTGAGCTTTGAACATCTGATCAAACTTTTTACAGCACCTGGAATTCCACGGTACCAACAGACACCATTCCTGACAGTCTAAAGCAGTATCTGGGTTTTTCCCCCTAGGGTTTAATCCATCGCATCCCAGCTCTTCGTCCAACATTGCTCTACATACGAATGTATTTTAAGGTAGCTTCGTAAGTCCCAAAACGTAGTTGGATCTATCCTGCTCTACTACCTAGATGCCAGTCCTGCAGTTTACACCTGGGAAGGAGGAGTTTGCTATGCAAAATACACACACACACACACACACACACACACACACACACACACACACACGTCTCCTGCCAGCCGTCCATCATTGGAAGGGAGGAGGAGGGCGGAACCTGGCAGATACAAAAAAAAAAACAAACAACCTGTTCGAAACAACTTTCCAACAAGCTCTCCATGTCACTGGGATAATTACGGCTCTGATCTCGCCCATTAACCGCTGCCCACCTTTGCTACCTTGCCTCTCCACCCACCCGCCTTTCAGATCAGGGGTAAGCTCCGCCTCCGCTGAGGCAGCCCAGGGTTATATTGTGCCCGTCTGAAGGTGGAGGAGAGACGGAGCGAGGGAAAGGGAAGGAGATAGATAATGACAATAATGCTAATAGTAATAAAAACCCGGCTGCCACTGCTGCGGCCTCGGGGAGTGAATCCAGCAGAGCAAGACTAGAGGCCCCCGAATCCTCTCAGCCCGCGGGAGCATCAGCACTTCAACCACAGAGGAAAAGCCTGAGAAGAGATCGGGAGAGAGTGCAATCATCAAGCTCGTTATTTGGAATCATACATATATACATCTTTTATTTATTTACTTTTCCCCATTGCCATCATGGACAGTAATACAAATCCTTTCTGCTGCAGGAGACTAAGGAACTAACTTTTTTTTTCCTGACGGATGACGAAATTTGAAAACACCCTCAGTCTGACAAACTCACCCAGATCCAGCGCAGCCTGGGTACAAGGGCCTGCATTCCCTCCCGTCCCCCTTCGAGGAGTATTCATTCTTCTGCCTGGAGACAGCACCCACTTCACATCTCCACTCACCACCTTAATCCAACCACCAGGCCCCTCCAAGATCCATCGGAAGAGGAGTCGCATCGCCCACTGAAGCGTGGCTACTTTTCTCTTCAGAAGGAAAGGGAGAGCAGCCGAAGGAGACAGGCAAGACACAGATTCCGACATCTCGGCCACCTGCAAACTACTTCCTCTGACTGCTGTCCCGTGTCCAGGGGGAGCTGTCCGAAGGGAAGGACAATACAGGTGGGCAGAAAGAGGGCGTAGGAAAAGAGGAGTCTAAGGAGAGACAGAAGGAGGACCAGAGAGGAGAGAAGGGTTGGGGTGGGAAAGAGAGAGAAAACGCGGGAGACAGACAGAGAGAGAGAGAGAGAGAGAGAGAGAGAGAGGTGTGAAAGGTGGTGGTGGGATGAAGTTAGAGATTTTCGCCCTCCGCACCTCCTACGAGGAAAAGACTTCAAACGACCTGGAAGGCGCCGGCGGCAGCCGTGGCCCGTCGTCTCCCCTCTCGGTTGGGGGCGAGGATGACCTGGGCTCGGATGAGGATTGCGCAGCCAACAGCCCGTCCTGCAGCAGCCTAACAGGGGAGCTGGCGACCGACTGCAGCCACAGCAGCAGCAGCAGCGGGGGCGAAGGGAGCGAGAGCGGCTGCTCCGGGGAAGATCCCTCTTTGACAGCCTCAGCCTCGCAAGGCGCTTCCACTGAGACAGGAGGTAACTCCAGCGGGAGCAGCAGCAGCGGTTGCAACCCCAGCGGCGGCTGCAACCCCAGCGGCAGCAATTGCGAGGGAGGGGGCGGGCGGGGCAAGCCCTACACCCGGCGACCAAAGCCCCCTTACTCTTACATCGCGCTCATCGCCATGGCCATTCGCGACTCAGCCGGGGGTCGCCTGACCCTAGCCGAGATCAACGAGTATCTCATGGGCAAGTTCCCTTTCTTCCGCGGCAGCTACACGGGATGGCGCAACTCGGTGCGGCACAACCTCTCGCTCAATGATTGCTTTGTCAAGGTGCTCCGCGATCCCTCCCGCCCCTGGGGCAAGGACAACTACTGGATGCTCAACCCCAATAGCGAGTACACCTTCGCCGACGGGGTCTTCCGCCGCCGCCGCAAGAGGCTCAGCCACAAGGCAGCGGCGCCCCCGTCTTTGCAGCCCGAGGAGAGCGCTCCAGGAGCGGCGGCTGCAGCCGCTGCTGCAGCTGTGGCAGTGGCTCACCCGGCCGGCGCCGCCCGCCTGCTGCTGCCGCCGCCTCCACCTCCTCCCCCTCCTCCTCCCCTGACCTCTGTGGGCCGTGTCCCCGGCGGCGGCGGAGGTGCAGTGCCCTCTTCTTCCACCTCCTCCTCTTCCCTGTCTCCGTCCTCCTGCTCCCCGGGCTGCAAGGAGGAAAACACGAGCCCTGCGCGCAAGTTCTCCAGCTCCTTTGCCATCGACAGCATCCTCAACAAGCCCTTCCGCCGCCGCGGAGACCAGGGCGCAGAGACTCGGTCCTACCCCCAGCCCGCGAGGCTGCTGTGGTCCGCCGCCGCCGCCGGCGCTTCCTCCTTACCCGGCGCTGCTGGATACCCGACCTTAACCGCCTTCCCTCCGGCCCCACACTCCCAACAGCAGTCCCCCCTGTTCCCCAGGGGGGGTGCGCGGGCGGCCATCGCAGGAGGGACCCTCTTGCAGCTGTACGCATATGGAATGGGCGAGCCTGTTCTCCTGGAGACTCAGAGAAGGGAGACGCCGCTGGCTCTGGCTTCTGAGCCTCGTGCAGAGCAGCCCCAAGCGCCGCAGCTTTTCCTCTCGCCTTCCTTCTCCGCCTCGGCCCCTGCCAAGGCTTTCCGAAGTCCGCTGGTTGCGGGCAGTTCGCAGTTGTACTGCCCCCTCCGATTATCCGAAGCCTTACAAGCAGCCTCGGGATGCGGCCCCAGCACTTACCAACCTTACCCCATGGAGACTCTTCTCGCCTAAATGGGAAAATGTGGGGTGAGAAAAGGTGGTGGTATTTGGGCTGGAGAATGGAAAAGGGAGGAGAAGAGAGAAAATTCGGTCTCTTGGTTCTACCCAGAGACTTAAAAAAGAAAATCCAAATTTCACGTGCCTTAAAACCAGATGCATTTTCAAAAGATGTTTTAACTTAATTAGTCCAAAAAAGTTTTATTTTGTCTTTTAATGGACCAAAGCGATTCTTAATCATTGTTTGAAAACTACTTGACTAAGACTTTTCCTCTCTTCTTTACCAAGAAACCCTTCATCCCTAAACCCTCTGCCCTTAACACTTTTCCCTTAATTCTTCCTAGGCAAAAGAAATTTGCAGCTTGATCAGGGAACAATTCCACAAGATATATTATGAGACTACTGTTTGGGGCATACTGGACCCCACTCTGTGTGTGTATGGTTGCATTTGCTGATGTGTTTGAGTGTGAGAGTGTCAGAGTTTTTAGGTCAGTTCTCTGCTATAAACCAATGCATCACTGTGCCAAAAGAGAGAGAAAACTGCATAATTCTAACTGAATTTGTTGATGGATTTTTTCTAGTTAAATTATTTATATTGAAAAAACCCTTTTGAATTGAAAATGTTGCAGGCAACGGGCTACAGCCTTATCTGTGGTTCAGTGATATTTAACTGTGGCCCTTTAGGACTAAACAGTTCCTTACAAAATTAGCATTATAAATTATGTTAAGTGCCAGGATCACTGCCACTGGAAAGCAGATGTGATTTTTATTTTTATTTTTAATGTTATTTTATTTGTATCTGTGTGTATACACTGTGTAAATTTTATAAAACTCAGGCATATGCTTATTTTTGAATAAAATTCACAAAACAATGGGCCTAAGTGTGTATATGGAGTGTCAGAGGTTGTTTTGGTCAAGTGATGAGATCCTAAGAAAACTTCCAGAGTTTTAGGGGGAATATTTCTAATCTAGGCTATCTCCCATGTTTTTATTGCCTTCTTAGAATGGGCCCTTGTTCGAAAGAGCTTAATAAGGCATTATGTTCTTTAACTCTCTCCACCATCATTAAGATCTACCTAACTTACCCAGAAACAGTTTATACGTTCTATGTCCCTCCAAAGAATGTTCTCCTTGGGAACATGATTCTTTAAACAAACTTATCCAGATAATCATCTGCTGGGGAAGTTACTTCTATACCTCTTAGCATATACCTTCCCTTTCCATCCCTCCCCCAAAATACCTGAAGGAATTGTAGTGTGTCTAGGTCCCAACAACTAAAGCCTGCTCTAGCACTTTTAAGTATTTTTCCAGTGCTGAGTATTTTTGTTAAAATAAAGATGTTTGCCTTTTCAGGAATATAGTATTCTAGCAGGGAGTGGGAAACCAGTAACTTTTCTCTTTCTGGGTTTTTCATTTTGTGAAGATTTAAACTGTCATTGTTGCAAAGACAAGTTTGATCATGGGATTGCAGAGCTGGAGGGAAACTTAGGTCAAACTACTCAAGAGTTGGGGGGGGGTGGAATTAAACCTCAGCATTTGTTTGAAACCAGTAACCTCATTCAGAAGAGGTAGGCTAACCACCAAAATCACACCAGAAGAGAAAGATAGACACAGACGGTGAAATATTAAATGAATCTCAGTTTAAGAGGATTAATTTAGGGGACCTGTCAAGTACATGTGCACCTGTTTCTCAGTAAATCCAAAGATAATATTGTTCCAGCACTGAAAGAGTTAAGCCATTCTAAATAAGAGATATACACTGACTGTAAATGTCACTATTACAAAGAGACTCAACCATTGTCCCACCTGTTCATACATACCCAACACACATGCTCCAAGTTGCTAAAGCAGAACTAGAATCCTTCACATTTTTTTTTTCTTTCAGGTAAGAGGGAAAAACAATTGCAGTGTTCCCAGGGTACTGCCTTTTGGCACCAATGAAGAAACACTTTTATCCTCAGTTCTAACTGCTGGTTTTAACTGGTTAGTTTACTGGTGTTAATCTAGTGATTTCAATGAACTATTCTTATTGTTTATTTATATAGATCTCACAATTGAAAAGAGCATTATCAAATCATAACACAATAAAAGACCATTTAGGAAGAAAAGACAAGCTGAGTTGGAAGAATATTAGCAATACTGAATTATCAGAAAATACTACACCAACTAAATATAAATCCATTTTAGATCTGTCCTTGTTCACCTATAGAAGAATGTTGAGGCTCAGTCTACACTGAACAATTAAAATCTCAATATAATGGAAATGGGGAGGGGGAGCTTTCATCTTTCACCTAAAATAAAGAGAATTAAGGTGTATTACTTTGGTTGGAATTATTTGCATAAATGGTTTCAGTCTTTTTCATTTGTAAACACAGTCTGAAAGAAAGGTAAGTTTGTTCAAATTAGCTTTCTACCATTTTGTGGAATTAGTCAACTAATGCTGCCTGATCTTAACCTTAAAAAAAAATCTTTTTCACATGGATGTAGTTTTGTGTTAAATACAAGAAGTAAATTTTTGTAACACAAGCAGCAAAATGTATATACTGCACATATATATGATATAAGAGCATAAAATGCCAAGCAGAAAGTAGACTTTTAAGAAGCAGAGTTATTTGGTTTTTTGTTGGGGGATTTTTAAGCACTCACTGAGTGTCCAACTGCTTCAAGCCCCAGTCTGGGTCACCTAGCTAGGTAGCACTGTGAGGTTTTCTAGAGAGAAATTTCACAAAACATTGACTGAGAACTGGGTGAAATCTCAAAGGCCATCTGGTCCAGATACTATGAACTTTTCCCCTATAAAATAAATAATTTCTAGTACCTTTTTGGGTTCTTAAATTTTTTAAATGCTTTTCTCATACTTTTAAGGATCCAAATTAAAGTGACTAACTCTGGAGCTGGTTTAGGAGGAAATGACAGAAATACAAGGAGAAGTCTATAATGAAGTTTACACTTTTGTCCCAGCTCCCCCGTCCACCTCTCTCTCCTCCTTCCCTTAAATTCTATTTTTTCAGTCTTTCCATAGAAAGAGTTCTCTATGACCAGAAAGCAGAATAATGTCATCAAAATCCTGTTATGATTAAAAAGAAAAAAATTTTACAAATGACATTAATAATTAGCGATGTGTTTCAATTCCCTTGGGTTAGTTAAAATTTGTAGCAAATTCTTTTGATAATTGTCCTGAAAGTGGAAATTCTCATAAGGAGACATTTTGGTTTCTAGGAACTAAGGGGAGGAAGGGGAGTCCTATAAAGACGCTATGTAAAGACCCTTATGACTTGGACGAGAAATCCCCTTCATCGGAAGGAGTTGAAAAAAGAGTTTATCTGCTTGAGAGCCCAGAAGCTATAATGCACAAGACGTTCAGTGGGATGCAGTCTCTATCTCTGACTTTAGCTGATTCCAGGGTCAGTCCTCCTCCCTCCCCCAACACCAGAACGGAGCTGGGGGAAGGGATAGAGGGGGAGGCTTCTAGGACCTCTGCGTTGACAGCCACCGGTTGGCAAGCAGGCAGGCACCCGGCAGGACGCACAATTTGGGAGAATGGACTCCCCTAGGGATCTGGGCTGTAAATCAGGAGACCTGTCAGACCTGAGAGACTGAGATGAATGGGGGGTTGGAGAGGGGACGCTGAGCACACCTGTCCAAACACCCGGCAGCAGCAGGCAACCGCAGAGCAGACACTTGACCGCGGCGGGTGGCATGGGGGATGGTGAGGTGGTCTGTTTGCTTTGGGAGGCTCCGCTGGAATCATCCCCCAACCCCAACACCAAGCTAGGCCACCGGCTGCACTAGCAAGCGGGCAAGGACAAGGAGAGCAGAAGGCAAATAAGGATCAGAGTAGTCCGGATTTGTCCTCCGGGCCTGGCAGGTGTCAGTCTGCTCTCTAAAATGTTCCTCCTGTCTTACTTTGTAGTAGTACCAGTCAACTTGCAGCGCGACGCTCAGAAGGCTTCCTTACCTCTTCGGGAAATGGGGGCTGGGGTGGGTAGATGGAGGCCGTTTCTCCCCACCCTCTACTTTCCCTAGTTTCCTCCCTGATTCTTTCCTCTCTAAGAGACCTGAACTGAGCTAACTCTGTCATTCTCTCCTCAGTTTCCCATTCAACTCCCGTCATGAGGGAAGCAGCAGGTTGTCTAATGGCTTTGTAGGTGGAAACATTTGGCCAATCCTAAGAAGTACCATGCATATACTTTACTATAGCCTTCCACAATCCCCTTCTCTCCACTCCACCCCCAACTGATTCTTCATAAGTGATTAGAAGTGGAAGACATAGGATTTGGGGATGAGGGAGGGGGAAAACCCAGGATCAGAACTCTTGCCTTTTGCAGAGAGCTAGCAGGCTTCTAAGAAGATGACTCCTTGACTGGTTGCAATGATTTACAAATACAGGTGGAATTCAGTTCAATTTGGCCAACTTCTGATGAGCTTCTCTTGTATTAAGGGCACTATGCTACTAAGAAATGGTCCCTGCTTTCACTGAGCTTATATTTTAGTTGTGGACAATGCATAAGAGGAAAGTAGAGGGGGATTTTTTCCCCTTCCTCCTGCCTCCCAACTATGGCTCCACTTAACTGTATTCCTTTGAGCTTCCCCCATGTGTCTTATATGCCATGTCTAGATTCAAATTCTCCTTCTACTTCAGAACTGGTGTTGAAGAGTTGATCTGAGATCATCTAGTTCAATCCTCTCATTTTACAGATAAGGAAAATCAGGACTAGAAAGATTAAGCAACCTGTCTAAAGTCACAAAGGCAGGAAGTAGCCAAGGATTCAGACCTGGTCCTCTGAGCCGGAACCAGTTCTCTTCCCACTGGTAAACAGTATGATATGATAAGTGTTAAAGAAATGTGGGGAGAAAAAAGGAATATGCTACCTCAACAAAAGATCATTATATTGCAACTAACATAATTAGGGTAGGCTTCATGGAGAAGATTGTGTTTGAGTTGGAATTTAAAAGAGGAATTCAGGAATTCAAGGGGGTGAGGGAGAAAATTCTGTCTGGTCTCATAGCAACATAGAAATGAAATAATTTCAATCCACTTTTGAAACCATATATAACCAAATCTTTGTCTCTAATGTATTGCCAGACACACTGTAGGAATTTAACAAATTGTTGATGGCTTGTGGAAGACAATCATCTAGATGATTAGACTCTTGAACTGGAATATTCAGATAATTTAGCTAGAGAAAGGAGAAACAGGACAGATGTTTGGCTTATATTATCCAGAGAACTGCTCCAGTACTTTGCTTTGCTAACATTCTCTCTCAGTCTGTCCCAAACAGGAGAAAGACAAGTTTCTTTCATTTCTGAGAAGATTGAGCCTATGAAAGATCCTATGAATGTTTTAGGAGGAACCTCGCTTTGATTTCATTTTTCTTGCACACTTACCTGAATTTTTTTGCACTAGAGTTGTGTATATATCATATTTCCTACTAGACTGTAAACACCATGATAACTTGAACCTTGTCTTACCTTATTTTGTATCTAATCCACATGGGAAGGGGCCACACCCCAGTAAAACTAACTGGGCAGATGGGCTAAACCAGGTTGACGGTAACTGATAGGGCTCAAACTGATCAGTGAGTTAAGGGGATGTCTACCCCAAGACTTCCCCCAAAGAACTGGCAGGTGGGAACAAGTTGTTCCAATGGAGCTTGGTTAGACATTGAAGATGCCAAGGTTATCCAGTGCATCCTGAGTCATTGACTGTCAATGATTGACAGTCATCAACTTTTGTCTTGCCACTGGACTCTGGAAGAGAGAGTGAGGCTTATGACTTTGTGCAACTCTGCCTCACTTAAGTAAAATTCATGAGCAAGTCAAGATATTACCCCCATGATGTCATTGGACCCCTTCAAAGATGAAGGACACACAACAATAATAACCCAGCTCTCAATATATGCTTTGCACATAGCTTTTAATAAAGCTGTTGAATTGATGTTCATACTCACAACAGTTAAGTTTGATCCATTAGCCACAGTGTTTCTCAGATTAGAGAGACACAGCGTGATGGAGTAGATAGACAGCTGGCCTCCAAGTCAGGAAGAGTTGGGTTCAAATTCTGCCTCTAACAATACTATAAATTGCAAAAGATGACCAATTGGCAGGAGGTTCCATATCTGTGAGTTTCCTGTACCCCTGAAATTTCAGGTGCAGTCCCTATCCTTTGATTCCTCAGTGTTGTGCAGGCAGGGTTCCCTGTAGCTGGGAATAATTCATGACCACTTCTGTTTATTTGACTGAGGTGATACAAAATAATACAAAATAATAGAAAATAACAAGTGACACAAAATAAGTGATAAGTGATACAAAATCCTATGAAATTTGCTGCGCTGGGCTCTTTGTTTCCATGGGGAATTTAAAATGAGTATGTCCCAGATGGTAAGATTGTAGAATAATTGGTAGAGTTCAGGACTTGGAATTAAGAAGAACTTGGTTCAAATCCTGTCTCTGACACACTGTAGCCATGTGACCCTGGGCAAGTCACTTAACCTCTTTGTGCCTCAGTTTCTTCATCTGTACAAAATGAAGAGATTAGACTAGATGGCCTTTAAGGCTCCTTTTAAATCTACGATCCTTATAATAAGTGTTCTTACAAGGAAGTAAGATGTGTCCAAGATACCTGTGTTTGACCGCTGTTTTAGTGAGAAGTACTGGCAGGGACAGGGATAGAGATTTTAGAAAAAGTAATTCTCTTTTGTATGGAGCTGGGTGCAGTGGAAAAAGTGCTAGGATTGGAATCAGACCCTGGATTCAAATCCCACCTCTGCTATTCCCTACTTGTGCAACCTTGGACAAGCCATTTAAGTTCTCTGGGCCTCAGTTTCCTCATATGTGAAAGAAGGAGATTGGTCTACAAACCTAATGTCCCTTCTAGCTCTTAGCCTAGGATCCTATGCTTCTCTGGTCCCATAACATTATAGACTGTCCTGGTAGGAAGCCCTAAATCAAGCTAATGAAACATAAAGACCCTGCCTCACTTAAGTAGGATTGATTTTAGCAACTGACAAATTTTCCTATTAAAAAAAAATCTTAAAACACATCCACATGACTGCCATCTTTCTTGGGAGCTAATGATCTTTAGTAGGCCATTCCTTTGTAAGTGTGAATGAGCACATGAATGTTTTGCTATTTGGGTCTGGCATTTTCCCAATGATCATAGTTTCCTTAATACCCTACCCCAGATCACAGTAGCTGAGCTATACCATAATCCTGGAACGTAAATTGTGAATTCTTTCCTTACCACCCTGTGGCATGATTATTTCTTGCCTTCAAATGCCCTGGTGTTTATTAAGTAATAGTGTTTAACATTATCCAATGAGACTATGGATTTTCAGCAAAACTTCGATTATCCTTTAGCATACTTTGCTAATTCCTGATGTTGTCAATAAGCAGTGCCACATTTATTTCTATCTGTATGAACAGAAGACCATGGTCTAAATCATCAGAAGACTAATTCTCCCTGGGTTTAAAGTAATCTCTCAAATTGGCAAAGTTCCTGGTGTCATGAAAATGTGGCTATCATGGACTCATTTTGGAGCTATTTCTGCTCAGCATCATTAAGATGGATACGCTATTAAAAGTGAATGTTGTTCTTGTCAAAGACTAATCAACCGCCAACTTCTGTGTGTATTTGAAGGGAGAAATGGATCAGCCTTCATTCTTGGTGAATTACAGCCAAATGTAAATATTAACACAATCCCATATTTTCCTTACCACTCTTGGATCCTCAGTGCCTTTCTTTTCAGGAAAAGCTTAAGTTAGACAACTTACAATAACTTCATAGCCACATCACATCTGTTTGGAGCCCAAAATAAATATAGATGTACAACATCTCTGATGTGTATTTGTTGTTCCTGATAACCAATTTCCAGCTATTAAGGCAAAATGTAGAAAGAGTTGTGCCTCTGCATTTTGCTTCCTCCCAATTGGCAAAATAGCTATAATGCCTCAAAGTCATTCAAGGGCCCATTCAAGAAGGAACATTGGATTGAGAATCAGGAGATATGGACTCTTCTATTCATTCCCCTCCCCCTCCCCGACTATTAGCCTCTGCCAATAAAGAGCTATCTGTTTCTCAGCTTCCACATCTGCAAAATTTAGGGGAAGCATTAGTGATCATTAAGATACCTTTCACAATCCCAGTAACTTTCCAAACCAAAATTACCTTCCCTAGACACCAATCCTCTACCTGTGCTGTCTATCCCTAGTGGAGTATAGGGTCCTTGGGGGTAGGGGACTCTCCTATCTCTGTCCCCAGCACTAAACAGAGTGCTTATCATATAGTAAGCACTTAATAAATGCTTTTTTATTCATTCATTCCAGTTCCAAATTCTTATGATCATATAAGAAACTCCTAAATTATGTCAAAGGTGATGGATAAACGGCTTTTTACCCTGCCCTCAATTCTTGATCAAGCATAATTTTAGGAATACAGATTCATAAGATTTAAAGCTAGAAAGGACCTTAGGTCATACAGTAAAATCATCACTTTACAGAAGGGGGACAGTAAGGACCAAATATGTTTCCAAGGTCACACAACTCTAAACATACACCCAGGTACACACTTATGCAAGTTTAAAGATGATGGATATGAAATGGATCATAGTAAGATACTTGTAATTCTGATGGTTAAAACAGATGCTCTAATAAATATCTCATCTTAATACAGTGCTCTAGGTAATTAAAGTGATATTAAATTAATTTAAATAAATAAAATAAATAAATTTTAATTTAAATAATACCCCTATTACTGTAAGTAGATAGAATTACATCCTTTTAGAAATGGAAGGGAGCTCAGAGGCCATTTAGTCCAACCCAAACCCTGGAAAGATTCTCTTCTTTTTTTTGTTTAAGGCGATTGGGGTTAAGCGACTTGCCCAGGGACACACAGCTAGTAAGTGTCAAGTGTTTGGTCTGAGGCCGAATTTGAACTCAGGTCCTCCTGGCTTCAGAGCTGGTGCTCTATCCACTGCGCCACCTAGCTGCCCAGAAAGATTCTCTTCTACACCCTACCAGAGAAGCAGTGATTTGGCCTTCCTTGACACCCTACAGTGAGGGGCCCCTATTCCTTCTTGAGGAGTGCCTAGTCCGTATTGGGACAGTTCTAAAGGTTACAAAGTTTTTCCTGACATCAAGCCTAAATTTGCCTCTTGGCAATTTCCACCCATTGCTCTTAGTTCTTCTGTTCCCAAGAGCCAAGCTGAACAACAGACAGTCAATGAATCTTCCTCAAATGTGCTTCCTTGGTTGGACTGAATACAACCCTCCAAATGGGGTTCTCTCATTCCCTTCTTCCTGGAAGCTATCTATTTCAATGTAGCCCAAAATCCCATTAGCTTCTTTGAATACCATATCATCCTGTTGGCTCCTATTGAAGTTGTAGTCCATCAAAATCCCCAGTTCAACCTTCAGTCTAACCATGTCTCTCCCACCTTGTACTTCTGAAGACAGTATTTTTTTTAACCCATTAAGATTTTTATATTTATCTTTATTAAATTTTGTCTTATTGGATTCAGCTCCATGTCCTAACCAGTTAAGGGTTTTTGTTTTTGTTTTTGTTTTTTTTTTGTTTGCTTTTTTGCATTCTGACTCTTTTACCCATTTCAACACTCAGGACAGTGCCTTACATTTAGTAAGTACCTAATAAATGGTTGTTGGATTAGATTGGGATGGAAAGTGTAGGAGGATAGAGTAGAGAAGGGAAGGAGGAGAAGGGGAGCATATTCTTTTGGGGGGAAAATTCTGGGATCCACAAGAAAGTACTAATTTATAAACAAATATAACTTCTTAAGAACATTCTCCTTCAAAAAACTATTAGATAGGTCCATGAAACCTCTAATTCAGGCCCAGGAAAAGTATTGCAGACAGTCTTTCCCTGAGGCTATCTGATATCTCATTGTGGAAGCTTATGCTTCACCAGAAAGGGTAGGTAAAATTGTACAGGTAAGCATGTTTATCTATCTCCAGTGTCTTCTTTTTTCTCTTTTCTCCATACTTTTATCCCCCTGGCAGAACTTTCTTAATACACATACACACACACACACACACACACACACACACACACACACAAGCATACCACCACCACCTAAAGTCTTCACTCTCTTTATCTTTCTACTATTTTTTTTTTGGTGAGGCAATTGGGGTTGTGACTTTCCCAAAGTCACACAGTTAGTAAGTATTATGTGTCTGAGGCTGGATTTGAACTCAGGTCCTCCTGACTCCAGGGCTGGTGCTCTATCCACTGTGCCACCTACCTGCCCTACCTTCTACTATTTTTAAAAAAGCAATTTCAAGAGGGAAATACACATTTAATAAAATCAAAATTGTGAATGTGAATTGGATGAGTTCACCCATAAAATGGAAGTAGATGACAAAATGGATTAGAAACCAGAATTCAACAACATGTTGTCTATAAGAGGCACACTTGAAACAGAAAGACACATACAGAGTTAAAATAAAGAGCTGGAGTAGAATCTGTTCTGCTTCAGTTGAAGTGAAAAAGGCAAGGATAGTAATCAAGATCTCAGACAAAGTAAAAGCAAAAGCAGACCTAATTAAAAGAGATAATAAGGGAAACTACATTTAAAAAAAAAAGGTCCCACAAACAAGTAATATCAAAAAATTTTGCAGCAAATTTCTCTGATAAAGGCCCCATTTCTTAAATATATATGTAACTGAGTCAGGTTTATAAAAATAAAAGCCATTCCCAAATTGATAAATGGTCAAAGGATATGAACAGGCAGTTTTCAGAAGAAGAAATCAAAGCTGTCTATGGTCATATGAAAAAATGTTTTAACTAACTATTGAGGAGAAAAAGGCAAATTAAAACAACTCCAAGGTATGACCTCACACCTATCAGAAATGACAAATGCTGTGAGGATAAGGGAAAACAAACACACTAATAAACTATTGGTGCGATAGTAAATTGGCCCCACCCTTCTGGAGAACAATTTGGAACTATGCCTAAAGGGCTATAAAACTGCATGCCCTTTGATCCAGCAATACCACTAGTAGGTCTGCATCCCAAAGAGGTCAAAGGAAAAAGCAAAAGGTCCTGTATGTACAAAAATATTTATATAAAAATAAAAATAAAAATAAAAATATTTATAGCAGCTCTTTGTGGTGGCAGAGAATTGAAAATTGAAGGGCTGCTCATCAATTGGGAAATGGCTGAACAAGTTGTGGCATATGATTGTGATAGAGTACTATTGTGCTATGAGAAATGATGAGGGGGTGGTTTCAGAAAAACATGGCAAGAACTATATGAACTGATGCAAAGTAAAGTGAAAAGAACCAGGAGATCATTGTGCACAGTAATAGCAATGTTGCAATGATGATGAACTGTGAAAAACTTGACTACTCTGATCAATACAATGATCCAAAACAATTCCAAAGGACTCAAGATGAAAAAATGCTCTCCACCTCCAGAAAGAGAACTGATGAACTGTGACTGCAAACTGAAATATAATTTTCTCACTTTCTCTAGCTTTTTTTCACTTTTTAAAAAATATAGCTAATATGGAAATATGCTTTGCATGATTTCATATGTATAATTGACATGATATTGTTTGTCTTCAAACTGGGTGGGGGATATGGTGGGAGGGTGGGAGAGAATCTGAAACTCAAAATTTAAAAAGAAAAGAATGCTTACAATAAATAAATAAGAATTTTTTTCAAAGAAAAAACAATCTCAAGAAAGATTCTGATAAACTCACTCACAGGAAAGCATAAAACAACTTATAAGGTTTTTGTGGTTTTTGTTTGGAGATGTTTGCATTTTAATTGAAGACAAAGCCCCTTGTTTGACAGGTCAAAAGAATAAAGATCTAATTTTAGAACTTGGGAGCAGGAGAATCTTTCCAATTTTTCTTAAGTCACATCAAGTAGGCAGCTACTCATTCTATCTACAAGATGTACTGCTCACCCCCAATAAGATACCCTAATGAACTACCTATAACTTCATCATCTATAGTTGCCATAGTCCCATAATGGAAGAAAGTATGCAAAACTCACCAGTAATCATTGAATCTTACTTTGGTTGAGAGAAAGCTGGACAGACATAACGTGGTACCAGAGAGGAGAGATTAATCAGGAATACTAAAAAACTACACATTCATTGGATGAGAGGCAGCATGGTATAGCGAGAAAGATGCTTGACTCAGAACTAGAAACTTGGGATCAAATCCTACGTACTGAACTTATTGATTGCATGATAATGGGTTAGTAACATAACCTCTATGAGCCTCAAGTTACTCCTCTATAAAATGGGGATAATAATGTCTGTCATACCTACCTCATATGGTTATTGTGAATATTAAATGAGTAAAATATGTAAAGAAATATAGAAATGTCAGTTCTCATTATTCTAAGACAATTATGCAAAACCCAGGTCTAACATATGATGTTCCAAGGCCTTCTAAAATGAACTACAGAATGCTATTCAGAAAATAAAAATAATAGCTGACATTTATATAGTATCTTTAAGGTTTGCAGAGCTTTTCAGATATTTCATTTGATCCTTACAACAACCCTGTGAAGTAGGTAGTACAATCATTTTATAGTTGAAAAAACTAAGACTCCAGTTAATTAAATGAATTGTTCATAGTCACACTACTAGTAAATGTCAGAGGGGAAGATGTGGAAGCATCCATAACTATCTAGATAAAATCTCTGCCCTCACTACCTATACATCAATACACACATATACATTTGCACATAGACATCTACCATAGTATCATTGCCAACTTTTATACTATCTCTAGTCATGAAGTAATCCAGGTACCAGAGGGATTTTCTCCCACAGCCTTCTCTAAGAATTTTTGTTTAATTTTCTTTTCCAATTTTCTGTTCACTAATTCAAGAGATGCCAGGAAAATCTTGAGCAAACATATACTTTTGACCCCTTCCAATAATTATTCATAGTCTTTCATATGAAGCAAGATTATGGTTATTATTCCTCATATTTATTGGCTGCACCCCTTTGAGTAATAGCCTCTAGGGACATTTATAAGTACAATAAAAGACATCATTATTGTTAGGAGCAAACAAGCTGAGTGTTACTTACTTCAGTAAGAGAGGCTCCATAGCATAATTGAAAGAGCACAGAGTTTGGAGTCAGAAGACAGGGTGGAATACCAGCTCCATGACTCAGTACCTATGTGTCTTAGGCAAATCATTGCTCTTAAATTCCTCATCTGTAAAATGAAGAAGTAGAACTAAATGCTGTCTAAGGCCCCTTCCAGCTCTAAATCTATTCAAGTCAAATAATGTTTATTCAGTATATTCCAAGCATTGTGCTGGAATGGGGGCAGGGTAGAAGGGGAAAGGGGCTACCTAGATAAAAATGCAATAGCAGCCTCTATCCTCAAGGAACTTTGATTCACCTGGGGTAAAGGACAGGACAGGACCACAGATAAGTATAATATAAGGAAAATTAAGGGAGAGAGAGCACTAATAACTGGTGGGAGTGTGATGCGAGGGGAACAGGAAAACTTTCATAGAGGAGGGACCACATCACCTTTCCTGATGGAGGAGCTAAACCTTAAAGGCAGATAAGGCTTCTAGTCTCTTATATTGTTAACAAAGGTTAATTATAAAAACACTTCACGAAAAATGCTATTTCTTTTACTTCAAGGGCTATCATTGTGCTGAACATTTAGTAACTACTCACTAAATCTCATTGACTTGACTTATAGGTCCTACATAAGTTAAATGGAATTAGCCTGTACAGTAGTGTTCTCACAAAATGTGGCCTGAGGACCATTAGGGACCCAGAAAAGATATCTAATGGGCTACCTCCTTCTTCTCCTATGGTTGTATATACGCAAGCATATATTCCAACTAGATATAGTAAAAAAATTCAGTCATCAATAAGCCACAGTTTTGTTTACCTAGGAAGCTAGAAATGCTGGTCCCACTACTCACAAACTGTCTTAATGAGTCAAATAGAGACAGCTACATCTTTCAGGAATGGTTGTTTCAACTGCACTAGTATAGAGACAGCCAAGGCCCAGCTTAGGTGTAGGACAATTAGGGCGCTGCTTCTGTGATTTCCCTTGAAGGGTGCCAAAGACCTGAGCTTCTGAAAATATCTCTCCCAACGAGCTTTCTATGGTACCTGAAATTCTCACCACTGAGGTCACTCCATTGAGTTAAATGACAAAAAGGGTCACATAGCTTGTGACCCTGAGCAAGTTACTTCACCCTGTTTACCTCAGTTTCCTCATCTATAAAATCAGAGAAGGAAAAGCCAAATCATGCCCATATCTTTGAGAAAACTCCAAATAAGGTCGTTAAAAATTGGACATGATCAAAGTGACTGAACAACAAAAAAGTCTCCAGAGAGCAGTTAATGGCATTAAGATGTATACAAAGAACATGTTATCATTCTTATTTTGCTCAAATGGATGTTATGACTTTTCTAATAAAAATGTAAATAGTTCTAATTTTATGGTTTTATTTGGAGTTAAACAAATTTTGCCTGATTCACAATTTTTCCTGAAGTTTTCATGCCACTTTTGAGCTTTTTATTTTTATACTTTAATAACAGGTTGTAAGTATGACTTATGTGATTCTTAATCTCCCTGTTAATAAGCACTGAAATTTCCTTTCCCAAATGACATGCCTTTTAGTTTCACTAGCCATAGGACATATTTTACTTTTGTGTATATTGAGAGTAGCCGTTTTTTTATTTGTCAGTGAATGCGAAATGAAACTACAGTCTCTATAGTTGGACAACATAAATACTCTAAATTTAAAATTTTGCTTTTAAATTCCATTTACAGATTATTTTGATCATATTCATTACCTGTTATTGAAATAAATGCACAAGAACATTGTGAAGATTCTGCAAATAAATGAGTTCTACTTTGAACCTTCCCCCTCTTGCTCCCCACCCCCCACTCAAAAAGTGAAATATTTCAGAATGAAATATGAGATTATTAGAGTCCCTGGAATTAGAAAGGTCCAATCTGGAAATGTTTCATGGAAGAGGCGAATGTTGGTGGACAGTTTTGAAGGGAGGTGAAGGAAAGCATTTCCTCTCTTGTTCTTCTCTGCCTTGGGGTAGAAGAGAAGGATGACGTTCATATTCTCTGATGACTAGAATCTAAGTAGAATAACTAATATATCAAAAGACTGAGACAGAATCCAAAATAGATCCCCACAGGGTAGAACGATGGGAAAAAATTGGAACTTAAGCATAAATGTAAAGTCCTGCGCTTGGGTTCAAAAAATCAACTGCATAAGCTGGGGTAACTGCTAGACAATAGTTTTGTGAAAAGGATTTTTTGTGGCTTTAATGAACTGAAATCTCAATATGAGAATATTGTCATGGCAACTAAAAAAGCCAACCCTAAGCTAGACTGCCTTGAGAAGCATGCTGTCCAGATTGATGAGTATGACTGGATATGGTGGTTGTTTTGTATTTTTCCTTCTTGCAAACCTTAAAGCTATTACATAAATGTCAATTATTATTTTTATTTACTGAGTACAATTTTGTATCTCATTATATGAGACCCTGGAACATGGCTATGTTTTAGACAGCAATTCTGCAAAATTATTTTAGGATAATGAGTTGATGTTTCTAAGGTTGTGCTTTAAGGTTGATAAAGTGCTCTTTGTGTTTTATTTAATCTTCACATCTGGAGTACTATGTTCAATTCTGAGTTTCATATTTTAGGAAAGACACTAGAAGAGGATGTGAAGAGATTACAGATAGTGCCATGCAGGGATAGGTTGGAAAAAGAAAGACATGGTGGGAGTGAGGTTTTAGTAGGGGAAGAGGGAGGGGTGATAGCTTTTTTCAAGATTTTGTAGGGTTACCATAAAGAAGAAAGATTCAACTTGTTCTGCTTGGCCACAGAGAGCAGAACCAGGAGCCATAGGTTTTCACCTATGAATGAAACAATGAAAGTTATACAAAAGCAGTATGGACTGGCCTGGGAAGTAGCAAGCTCCATCTCACTGGAGGCTTCCAAACAGAAGCTGGATGACCCCTGGTCCTCACTATTATAAAGGTTCAGATACAGGTTAGACTATGGGATTTCTGAGGTCCCTTCCAGTGCTAAGATCTTCCGGTTCTTGGTTCAGTCATTGAGTTATCCTTGGTAATATCTGTCTCTTGGTTCCCTCCATTATCTTTTGATTTTAGCCCAATGGCATAGAGGCCAAATTGCTGGTCTTGTAATTGGGAAAGCCTGAGTTCAAACCCTGACTTGGACATTTACTAACTGTATAATCCTGGGCAAACTGTTTAACCTGTCTGAACTTCAGTTTCTTAATCTATAAAAATGAGGACAATAAAAGCTCTACCCAATACAGTTGTTATGAGAATCAAATGAGAGGACATACATAAATTGCTTTGCAAACTTTAATTTATAAGTGCAAACTAGTATTGTTATTATTAAGCTTGGTGAAGGCAAGGACTATTTCATTTTTGTCTTTGCACCCTCCTCCCCAAACCCCTCCCTCCCCCACACAGAGCACAGTGCCTTACAGTCAACAGGTACTTATTAATATGTTTATTTAATGACTAATTGCCTGAATATTCCCAATAGTCACAGTCAAGCTTCATTTATGTCAGGAGTAGTCTGAAGGCTGGTGGCAGCAAGGTGGTGCTGTGGATAGAGCACTAAGCCTGAAGTCAGGAAGACCTGAGTTCAAGTCTGGCCTCAGACACTAATTAGATGTGTAACCTTGGGCAGATCACTTAAACCCTGTTTGCCTCAGTTTCCCCATCTGTAAAATGAGCTGGAGAAGGAAGTGACAAACCACTGCAGTATCTTTGTCAGGAAAACCCCAAATGGGGTCACAAAGAGTTGGACATGACTGAAATAAATGAACAAAGTCTGAAGGCTGGACTTAATCACTGTAATCAAACATATCTTAATATTTGGTTGGGTCCCTGATGTCATCATCCCTCCACCAATGCAGATCACAGCTCCTCTACACCTTCTCATCCTGTGTATTTCTTAACCCATTTCATCAAACATATCAGCATAAAATCTCCCTTCCCTGCCAGACACAGTGAAAGGACCAGTTCAAACAAAATATTTCCCTAAAATGTTTTGCCAGAGAAGTCTGGTTCTGCTGATAAGAAGCTCAGAGACACACCCAAGTTCATTTGTGAATTCTTCCAGAAAAGTGAATGCTGCCTTTAAGTAGACAAAAACCATACTCTCTTTGGGGCCAGTGGCCTGTACAGCCTCAAATCATATTCCAATACAAAAAGATAAAACAATTTTGTCTCTTGTCAGGAAACTTTTCAATAACAGAAGTAGCCAGTACTGCCCTGGGGGTATGGGCCTGTCAGTCAGTAGTGTTGCCTGTGATCCCTAGGCTGAGTCAGGAAAGCTTGAGAACTATGGGTAAAGGTATTGGCTGGGTACTTAATTGGTGATTAGCTGATCTTTCATTTGGACTACTTGTGGAGGTGGGATCTGCAGCAGTAGGCTAGAGTTAGCATGTTGAAACTGAATAGCAACATCAGTTCCCTCAATTTATTACCCTTCTGTCAGGAGAGCAAAGGTTCCCAACAAGGAAAAGGTGAAAGGGTAGCACCTCTGTCCTGCTCACTTGGACTATCAGCCCCACTGCCCCCTAAACCTGTGTCCATGGCAGGATTTCAGATGAGGTTCAGGCATAATAGAAGGCTCACTAGGCTAGGAATTAGTAGATCTGGACTGTAGACCTCCTTTTGACATTAAATGGCTGTGTGATCTTAGACAAGGAAGGAAGGAAACAAGCGTTTATTAAGTGTCTGTTAAGTGCCAAGTACTTTACAAATATTATTTCATTTAATCTTCGCAACAACCCTAAAAGGTACTATTATTATTCCCATTTTATAGTTGAGGAAACTGAGACAGGCAGCAGTTAAGTGACTGGCCCAGGATCATATAACTAGGAGGTGTCTAAGGCTGGATTTGAACTCAAATCTTCCTGACTTTAGGCTCAATGCTTTATTCACTGTGCCACCTAGCTGCAGAGAGGAAGGAAAGATGAAAGGAGGGACACATATAGAGAAAGAATGAAAAGATCTGAAATTGGGGGGGGTAAAGAGGAGAGAGGAAGAAAGGGAAGTGAGGAGGAGATAGGGGGAGGAAAAAGAAAGGGAGAAGGGACAGGGGAAAGAAGGAAGGAGGGAGGGAAGTGTGGGAAGAAAACTCAATGGGTGAGAAGTCAAATCCTATTGGAAATACATTGAGTGCATGCGAGTGGCACCTGTGTCTTCAGTTACCTGCTTCTGTGCTGGATTTAGCCCTTAGAGATCTTCTAATGATAGGAGCCAGAAAATATTAATCAGGCATCTTAATGCTGTTCTATAACTTTCTTAGAGGACACTTTTTTTTTCAAAGCAGCAGGCCTTGAGTTACCTTTTGATTGAATTACCTAAAATTTGATTTAAGGGATTATGTCATTTATGTTGCAAATCAAAGTCATATGGATCTTTGCCAACGTGTACCATAGAGCTTGTGCCAAGAAATATAAGCTTATAGTATCACCGATTGCGCAATTAACTGATTTTTTCTTTTAAAATTACACCCCACCTATTTAGAAACTATTTATAGCAACAAAGTTGAAAATCTGAGTAATGGGGCAAATGCGATATTTTATATTTTTTTTTACCAGAAAATGAAAAAAATCACATTGTAGCAGTTTTTTTAAAATGTTGGGGGGAAAAGAGAGGCCAAAAAAATTTAGGTTATTTCTCTCTTCTACCTGAAAAGCGTTGAGTATGCAGAAGATATAAGGCATTTATCTGTTCAATCGCTCCTTCAGTCCTGGTACTTCCTAGTATATCCAAAATACAAATGCATCAGAGCAAAGAGTTGTTGGCCTGGGGTTCACATGTCCCCAAAGGGACTATGAAGTTGAATGGGAAAACAATTACATCTTTATTTTCACTAATCTCTAACTGAGATTTAACATTTCCTTCAACAACTTAAAATCATTATTCTGAGGAGCTTGGCCAGACTTCCAAAGGGGTCCATTACACACGCACAAAAAAGGATTAAGAACTCTTGCTTTAGGAGCAGTCTTCTTTATGAATAGAGTTCAGGAGATAGGATCGAGACCTTAATCCAAAGCCTACTTATCACACTTATTAGCTCTGTGAACCTGGGCAAGTCTGTGTGACTCAGACAGTTCCTTAAGAATTATCTACTAAGCCATAGGCAGATAATGGGTTGCAACTAGCCTTGGTAGAGCCAGTTTCCATGTTTGTGGAAGGAATTTCTCTGGAAATACTGCCTCTCTTCACACTTATCACACTACTAACTTACTAATGCCAAAAATGGGGCCTGTTGAATCTAAGACTTCAGGGAATGTCTAAGAACTTTTCTCCCACCACAAATTTTTAGCCTCCCCGATGATATATCTCTATCTCCTCCTGCTCATCTTCTCCACCCTCCTCCACTCAGCTCATGTTTGAGGCTGTTGAATATGGGTGAGGCCCTTTTCTAACTGAAATAGGATGGAATCTTAGGACCAGGTGAGAAATTGAGCTCTGCAGGCCTGAGGCAAGACATTGGCTCCCTTCTGTCTCCTTCAAGGACATATTGCTTGCCTGTGTCATGTCTGAACCTCTTCAATGTCTATTTAAGCATGCCTGGTTCATCTGGCAGGACAGCTAATATAGGCAGAGACTCAAAAACGGATGAAGGTACAAACACTTACCTGAGCTGAACTAACACAGGGTAAAAAAACAAGACAGATTTGTTGGGAGTAGAGAAAATGGACCTAGTTTGAAGATGAAGTATCACCTTCAGAATTCAAAAGGAATAAAAAAAATTCATAAAAGAGTTGACAATTCTGCCCATCAGAATACAGAGAGCAAAGAGGTTCAAACTGTTACCCTGCCTGTATGGACAAAGTGGCAAACTTTTGAGGATGCCAAGTAAGCTCTGTAAGAACAGGGACTATATCTGTCTTTGTAATCCCAGTGCCTAGCATTGTACTTGGCTCACAGTAGGTGCTCAATAAATGTTTGTTCAAGTGAACTGAGTTGAAATCCATTTAAACAGTTACACAACCTCAAAAATTAACTCACCACTTAGCATAATATTGGGGAAAATGAGGAACAATATTATTTGATTTGTTGGAAATGTTTCCCTAATTCTTACAAAACAACTTAGAATAACAAATATGAAAGTTGCTTCTTATACCAAGGTAAGTTTAAAAAAATAGCCCTACTGAATGAAATGGTATTTTCTACTATAATATACAAATTTGTATTTTTCTTGATATTTTTTCTCTGTGCCTAGATACCAGAGAGACAAGGTAGAAATACATAGCTTGAGTGAGAACTAACCCCATTTTGCCAATGAGCAGACAGATATTGGGAGGTTGAGGGACTTTCCAAAGGTTATAAAATAAGTCAGGATTAAAATTCAGTATCTATATCCCAGGCCACACAATTTATACTATAATCTTTGATATGATCTTTTAATTAGCCATAATGTCTTTTCCTTTTTTATATACTTTAAGATTTCTAGAAGATGTCCAAAAGCTATATTTTATGTTTTTTGAATGAATATTTACCGTCTATAGTCATAATTAAAAGTTGAAGAGATCTGAGAAACCTTTTAGTTCAACCTCCGCATCTTACAGAGGAGGAAACTGAGGCCCAGGGAAGCAAAATTATTTGTTCCAGATCACACAAATAGTAAGCTCAGAAGTGGACTCTAACTCCAGAGCCCGTGCTCTTTCCTGGTACCACAACGATGGGGAGATGTAGAAATTTATTTATTTTTCTCACAAAAGAATGCAATTTTAGTATTTTTAAAAGACAATTTTTCTGCCTCATCTTTCATGGAGAAGCAGCAATATTCTGATCCTGACTGTGAGGAGGACTCAGGAGAAGAGGGAGGTAACACTGAGAAAAAATGTCTGGAATAAAATTCACCTTGCTATTCTACGTCCCCCTACCCCATGTTAATACTTGTTTCTGGTACTGAAGATTTAAGAAGTACTCTACCACTATTCGATGGCTTAAATATTAACAAGCATGTAAAACTACTGGGTGTAAAAGCCTGAAGTCTTGTAATCATAAAGCAAGCCTCAGCTAGATCCAGTAATTATTTGTTATGCAACCTAAGATCCCAGTTATGGTTTTCTAAAGATGATACACCTCCAGTAGCACTGGAGTATGGTGTCCAACTATGCCAAAGTTGCATAAGCCTTTTCATAGCTTTATAATTAGTCACTAAAAGGCAGAACAAAGGATCATTATAGCCAGAGGTGGCAAATTGGGATTTTATTTATTTGCTTTTAAGAATGAAGACATTTCTTAAAAGTTCTCTCTTGGAATGGAATAAGTAGTCATGGGGGAAGAAGAAACAAAGGGAGGAGAAAGAAGGTAGAAGAGGAATTAGGGAGAGGGACTTCCTTCTGAACATATACACTATTGGGATTTTTTATTTAATTTTTAATTTATGGAGTAAAACAAGCACTTCCATAATACAGTGTAATAAAAAGATGATTGTACATAAAACTGCACATCTACTATGCACAACTTGCTATTCCATTCAAATAGACAACAAAATTATCAGGTAAATTTTCTCCCCTTCCCCCCAAGATGGCTACCATTAGGCACAAATAGGTATGTGTGTGTGTAAATATATATATGTGTCTCTGTGTGTCTGTGTGTGTGTGTATACATATATATGTCTACGTGTATATATATGTAAAATTATTGTATACGTACTTCTATTTGTCAGTTCTTTTTCTGGATGTGGATAGCGTCTTTCTTCATATGGCCTTTAATTCTTAATGGGAGTTTTAATTATCTAAATTTTAAAGCTCTTTCTAAATTAAGATAATCATATTTACCTCTTAGGACTAAGCTGCTGAATTTGAACCAAAGCCTCAGGGCAGGTCTCCTAAGAACACTATATTTCCAGTCCCATAACTGGTCCTTCCTAGTTGGTTAAATAATTAATCCTATCTGCCCCCCAAGAATTTTTTCAACCAAACTAAAATTTAAACAAAATTTAAGTTTTGGGATGGCACCCTCTGCATGGAAATACAGGGACATTTCCACCATCATCACCACCATTACCTCCACCCCCAATCAGAGTGTGAAATCAGCTCCCTAAAATGTTGAAACCCAAAGTCTTCCTGACGAAATATATTCACAAAATTCAATTTGACAAATATGTATTAAATAACTACTGTGTACAAAACACTGGGCACATTGAATTGGTGAAGTTTGGGACTAGATAGGACCTGAGACTTCCTTATAACCATGAGGAAACTGGGGTCCAAGAGAGGTGAAATGACTTGCCTTCTTTTAAATATTTCCATTGTTCTAATTACAACTTGCAGCTTAACACCCTTTTTTTTGGTCTACAATCTCGAGTCTTTGGTTCCTTTGAAATCATCTTGTTTGCCCGGTGACTTAGAAAGCCCAAGCATTTTTAATAGGCTGACAGATTATCATGGCAACACTGCAACCTGCAGGTAACTTTTAAGATAACAGCAATACACCTGGATGAAGATGCCTGACATAGTGTAGAAATATGATGTTCTTCTTGCAACCTCTTCCCCTTCAAACAATAGGATATGAGCAGTAGAAATCTGTGAGAAAACTTCACTGAAGGGTCAGACCTTAGGTGAGAGTTATGTTGGTTGATTTAGCAAGGAGGGGAATTATATTATCTTTAATGAGTTACTACTTCATATTGAAAATTATGTTTCCCATGACATTTTTGAGACACAGGTATGTTTATCTGTATCTGCTCTATAGGAAAAGATTATAAAAAGATTATATTATGAGGGGTTACAACAAAGTATAGTAGAGCCTCAACAGCCTAGAATCCAACTAATGGAAGCCCTCAATTAATATTAAGAGGAATCTTTGACCTCTTCTGTATATATTTTGGTATTCCTTTTACCAGTGAAGATATCAACCCATCCATGACTTTTTATTCTCTTCATTCTTGTTCATGTCTTTCCATAAATCACTTTTTCCCACAGAATTTTTATAAAGGACCTCCCTTAAATGCTAAAGATACAGAACCACAAAATCTCAAGTTCTCTAGGAGTGGACTTTAGAGTCTACATTGTTGTTGTTCGGTGGTATCTGACTTTTTGTGGTCCTATTGGGGGTTTTCTTGGCAAAGACATGGGAGTGATTTGCCATTCCCTCCTCCAGCTTATTTTACAGAGCAGAAACTGAGTCAAACAGGGTTAGGTGACCTGTCCAGGGTCACACAGTTAGTAAGTGTCTAAGGTCAGATTTGAAGTCCAGTCTATCTGCTTCCAGACCAGGCACTCTATCCACTGTACCATCTAGCTGCTCCAAAATAGTACCTGATCAAGAATCACCTCTAAAACCCACATAACAAATAATCATGCAGTATTTCCTTGATGATCTCTAGTGAGAGGGAACTCACTACCCTCTGAGGCATCCCATTCCGCTTTTTTTATGGCTCTAATTGTTGGTAAGCTGTTTCCTAACTTCAAGCCTGGATCTGCCATCCCTCCCTTTGCTCGCACTTCTGTCCTCTAGGTACAAATAGACCAACTATAATTCTCCTTCCATATCCTTGCCCTTCAAGTACTTGGAGATAGCTATCATATCTCCTCTCATCTTCTCCTGACTAAATATATTCAGTTCCTTAAATAGATTCTCATGTGACATGGTTTAAAGGCTCCTTAAATGCTGGACTAGGTCAAGCAGGTCACTCCACTGCTGACACCTCACCAGCAGAAAGTTCATTGTTGCTTCTGGCCTTTTCATATACAGCTGAACTACTCAAACCGGAGACCTTTTCTAGGGTGTGGAGCACTTTCTTTACATATGAAAAAAAAATTGTCCTTTACTTATTTATTTTTATTCTTTTTTTCAATTAACAAACATTTATTTTCTCTCTCCTACCTGCCTCCTCCTCCATTAAAAAAGAGGAACAAAAGAGGAATTATAATTCTACCCTACAAACCATATCCTTATATTTATTTTGCTTAGTCAAGGAGAAAAAAAATTCTTGCATTGGCCCAGTCCAAAAATGTATTTCTTATTTTGTACCTTGAATCCATCAATTCGATGCCAGGAAATACATAGCGTGCTTCATCCTGAATCATCTGGAATCACATTGGTTATTGCATTGATCAGAAGTCTCAGTCTTTCAAAGTTGATTGTCTTTACAATATTGTTATTATGTAAATTATTCTTGTTCTGTTCACTTTACTTTCAATCAGTTCATACAAATTTTCCCAGGTTTCTCTAAAACCATCCTTTTTGTCATTTCATTATAGAATCATTGTATTTCATTACTTTCATTTACCATAATTTGCTCAGCTATTCCTCAATTAGTTTCCAGTTCTTTACCACTACAAAAAAAAAAGCTGCTATAAACATTTTTGTATATTTTTCCTCTTTTAAAAATATCTCTTTGGGGTATTGCCTAACAAATAGAATTGATGAATCAAAGGATATGTATGCACAGTTTAGTAACTTGTTGGACATAGTTCCAAATTTCTTTCCAGACTGCCTGGACTAATTCATGATTCTACCAATAGTGTATTAACGTGTCTTCAATATTCAATTATGTAGCATTTACTACGTACTAAGTAAATTCATGGCTCTACCAATAGTGCATTAATGTGCCTATTTTCCAGCAGCCTCTCCAATATTTGTCATTTTCCTTTTCTGAGGGTGTATCTTTGCCAGTAAATGGGTATGAGATGGAATTTTAATTTGTACTTCCCTAATTATTAGTTATTTGGAGCATTTTTTCATATAGCTATTTATGCTTATATTTCTTCCTTTCTTGAAAACTGCCTATTTCTTCCCATTGGAGAATGGCTAAAATAGTTACGGTACATAAAATAATTGTGTGTAATGGAATATTATTGTGACATAAGAAATGACGAAATGTATAGTGTCAGCAGAAACTGGAATGATCTTTATGAATTGATACAGAGGGAAGTGAGCAGAACTAGTAGAAACATCCACATAATTATAACATTTTCAGGGAAAACAATTTTGAGAGACTTTAGTCTTCTGATCAAGGCAGTGATAAAACATGAGTCCCAAACAATCATGTCACTCATCTCCTGAGAGAGAGATGATGAACTTAAAATGTACAAAGATACTTACAATTTTGGACATGGCCAGAATAGGAATTTGTTTTCTTTGACCATGCAGCCTTATACTGAAGGCTTTAAAAAATTGGTTAATAGGAAGGGCATAGTGGGAGGGACAGATTAACCTTTTTTTAAAAAAAAAGGATAATTATGCTCTGATACATCAAATTATTTCAAAATAATTTATTGCTATGCAGTACTATTGATCTTAATCAAAACTAAGGCATTGAACCATACTGCCAAAGAGGAATAATGAAAATACATTGAATCATCTTGCTACCAAAAAAAAACCAAACCATTTCAATGCATTGCCTGGATGGGTTAGGACTATTACTGATATTACTGTTATTGCAAATAAATGAGGGGTACTTACAGAAATAAAAATAATATAAGTGCATATGATTCAAGTAAATACAATTTGTATTTTTAAATCATGTTTTTGCTGGACACATGCTGTGTAATAAAAGAAAAATAAAATGTTCGGTTCTTGTCCTTTGACCATTTATTGATTAGGAAATGGTTCTTAACACTTTACATTTCAATGCCTCTGTCATTTGTCCTTTTAACCTTTAACTTGACTAAAGTACCAGTGGAGATCCCCTTACATTATTAAAACAAAGTCATCTGCAGATAGGAGCATGTGGAGAACCTTTCAGTCTCCAGGGAATCATTCTTTTCTGTAGATGAAACATCTGTCACAGAATCTCACATGATTTTAAATTATTTGAAGACACATTAAGAAAAGCCATTAAAGCCATATTCCATTCTACAGTGTTAAATGTGTGTGTTTGCTTGATAGGTGTGTTTTATGCATTAAACATACTGGTATCTCATCTTTTCTATATTTCTCCATCAATTGTGTAACTATGCAGATATGCTTTACTGCAAAAAAAAAAGTCTAAGAAAGCATAAACCATTCTCTTTTCATTTTTCTCTCCAAACCTATTCTTGATACAATATAGACCATTTTTGCAAATATTTGTAGAGACAAGAAAGTGGGAATATGCCAGTAGATAACCGGTGTCTTGTTGGCTGCTTTTTAAAATAAAATTACCATCTGGGATCTTTTTTCCTTTTTTTGGAAATCTAGAAAGTTGACCCTTGAATGTCCTTAATATTAAGTCACCTCCAGCACATATTTATCCTCTCTGTATTTGGTCAGGTCTATCCCTTCTTCCTGACTTCACAATTTAAACTCCATTACCATATCCTCACATAAGACATTTTGTTTTGAAGAGGTAGAAGGCAAAAATAGGAGTTTCACTGTTATACCTGATGATATCACTATATAAAAACAAGCAGATCTGTTTCATTTTACATTTAATTGATGTCCCTGAGTTTAATTCACAAAATCTCTTCAAATGATCTGGCTTAGCTTGCCTTCAGCCAAATCCTCTGCAAGACTGTTTTTCCCTTAACTGTTTCTCATAATCTTCTATCATCATCATCCATACTATTTTCAAATGAGCTTGTACTCTAAAGCCAAGTTACCCTTGGTTGCCATCTTTCTCCATTTATCAGAGACATCAAGTATTTGCTATCAGTGATGATATGGCTTTTATGCTGTTTCATTCTCCTATTCACAGTTCTTCTATGTGGACTAAAATTGCATAAGAAATTATGGTTAGACATTTTGAGATATGCCCAATATGAGCATTTGTTTTTAATTGATTATGCTTACTTGTTACAAAGGTTTTTTTTTCTTTTATTTTTTCAGGGAAGAGGAGAGGTGGGAAAAAATGCTTGATAATTTAAAAAAATCCTAAAAAGTAAATATTGTTAGAATCAGCTATTTCCGTGTAATCAAATCACCAACTGCTCAAAACAAAAGCATAACTTTTCAGTGGTTTTTGTTTGTTTTTGACTCATCAAAGCATAGTTACTATATATTCAGTGTCATGTCATATCACCAGCCAGACTTCCCTCCACATGTACTGCAAGGAAATGTGGAGATCAAAAGTAAATCCAGACTTTAGCTTCTTCTCCACAATGATGGACAAATATGACCCTGGTACTCTCTACCACAGATCCTATGAAGTCAACTCTTCTTTCTTCCTGCATCCAAAAAGGTAGTTCCCCAGGCCCTGGTAAGAGAGAGAAAAGACAGGAAAATTGGGGACTTTTTAGTTATACTATGTGCACTTCTGGCTTTTCAGAATCAATAAGCTATAATTAGATACAATGTCTTTTTCTAGTGTTTAGCCTTTCTTATAATTCAATATTATGTTTAATCTTTATTCTGACCAGTCCATGATATGACTGCATACAAAAAGCTCATTCTGAAATGACTTCTGTATGGGTAGCCAGATATTACCATCTGTGTCTGAATGTATTATGTATGTGTATATAGATACACATCTATCCATAGGTTAATTTAATTTTTTGGTCGTGTTATTTGGTCTTCGCAAATTCTGGCACCTTACAATTCTTTGCTTGGAGAAAGTGTTCATTAATCAACAAGCATTTATGAAGCATCTACCATGTGCAAGGCATTGTTCTAGGCCCTGAGGATACAAACAAAAATGGAACAGTGCCTGGGCTCATGGAGCTTGCATTCGAGCCTTTTACACACTACAACATCCTTAGTTATCAAAGAAAGGTTAAATTATTTGTGTCATATTCATCAACTAAGGCAATAAAGTAGATAAATACATTGTAGAAAGATTTCAACAATAATGATTAAAACAAAAGGTCTAGTTTTCTCTGAGTTAACCAAAAATTTCAATCAATCAGAATAATTTACTCTCCAAGAACTTTGGATAATAGATTTATTCTTGCTATTTCATTTGGAAGGAAGGAAGGGATTGCCTAACTTAGGCTGTCTCATTTTAGATCAAAGTAATATACTTGTAAACTTGCATGCCTGTTAAACCTACCCTAAAGAATTCTGCCTGACCCTTTTTCATACAAGCTTTTAGAAACTCTGGATATATCAGACAAGAGTTGACCAGATATACTACACAAGCAAATAAAATATGTATGGCATTTTTAAGTGGAAAAAAAAACCATAGTTATCAAGGAGGGTGGAGAGGCAGTGAAGAAATCACTTGACTATTAACTATAAACACAAAATTTGGTCATTAATAAATTCCAAAATGGTCATGCATCTTTTCCCCCTAAAGAGATCTGCTTTTGCAAACAAAGCACCCCTGCTTCAAATATGCGAACTATATTATTACTATATAAGAATTAATGGGGTTTTACCAAACCAGTGAATGAATTAGAAAATTGTTTATGCTGAATAACTACTGAACACCAATTTAGAGAAATTCAGAATCTGTGCAACTGCTTCTGAAGTCATGGGAGTTTTTATAATAGACTCACGGCATAAAATTCTTAATCTATTACTAAAACCATGCAATCTGGTTATAGTTTCAAGCAGTGTTATAAGCATGTTATAACAACACAATCTTTGATTTGTGTTATAAATATGAAAATCAATGGAGAGAGCAGCATGAATAATAAACTGAAACAAGGTACATTAATCAGAGCTAGAAACTGAATTCCTAATCTCTCACATGTTCTTCCAGACCTATCCTGATTATACATACTATTGTGCAAATTTCACTTATTCCTCCTGGTATGCTTCTTAGGGGCTGTAAATATCCATAGAAGGAGGAAACTTTGTCCAGTGGAAAGAACACTGAATTTGGAGGATTCAACTTGGACTCACGGGACTCAAGTTGGAATCCTGATGCTGCCGTTCATTGTGTGACCTTAGGCAAGTCATTTACTGTCCCTAGGCCTCAGTTTCTTCATCTGTATATTAAAGATGGACTGCACAGCCTCTTCCATTGCTAAGCCTTATGATGTTATGAATAACTCTGAAATATGTAAGGTAGGTATCATCTTAAATCAGAGTTTCAAATATCACCCCTGAGGCTTCCTGGCTGTGTGATTTTGAGCTCACTTAATTTCCTTGCATATCAATTTTTCCTCTGCAAAGGGATTGGACTTTTTGACCTCTAAAGTGCCTTTCAATTTTAGGAAACCTGTTGGGTAGAAGAACTCTGAACATCAGAAACTAAATAAAAAAGTGAAATGGCTAAAGATCAAGGAAAATGATGCACAAAGCATCTCAGAGATAAATTAAGGTGTAGCACTTTGAATTAGCATTACAACATTGGAGGCAGTGGAAAGAGAATTGGACTGGCAGATAAGAGGCCAATCTAGTGTCTAGTCTCTAGTCTCTAACTAACTGTAAGATGTTGTTTCAGGGAAAAATAGTGTATAACATCACAGTGGGAAATACGTGCTATGTTGGCTAACGTCCTCCAGAGCATGCTTTGGACCTACTAGAGTTTCGGGGAACAGCTTCAGAAGAGGAGAAGGATGGCTAGGGTGAAGTTCATGCTGATTGCATTACTATCTCCTCTGGGGCCTACAACTAGCCAGGGAATTTAGGGTAACCAGACAAAAGGGATGAAATTAGCATTTCATTGATCAGATTGGATTATACGTGGTGGTGAATAGAAATAATGTGAGAATGTAGGCAGAGGCCTGGTGAGGTTGCAGCATAGAAAACTCCAACTGCTTGACTTCCTATGTGTGTTTCCGGTGGCATTCCCTATTGGGAACAGTGTCAGAAGTCTCCATTCCACTGAGCCACTCTTCAGGCCCATGACCCAAGAGCCAGAATGTCTGTCCATGAAGTAAGAGGAAAAATGATAGCATCAAGGCATGCTGTATTCTGGAAAAGAGTCTCCCTACCCCAAGGGCACAAAGAGGGTGTAGAGAAATACCTTTGACAAGTCATTTAACTTCTCCACTTGGACTTGGATTTCTGACTTTTTTTTTTAATTTTTAGGCAATTGAGGTTAAGTGACTTGCCCAGGGTCACACAGCTAGTAAGTGTCAAGTGTTTGGTCTGAAGTTGGATTTGAATTCAGGTCCTCCTGATTTCAAGGCCAGTACTCTATCCACTGCACCACCTAGATGCCACTAGACTTGGATTTCTCATCTGTCCCTTCTGTCTCTAAAAACTCATCATGATTCACATAGAGGGGTACTCAATAAATATGTGTTTACTTAACAAATTATTTACATATTGTTAACAAGTTAACAATTTTGGCATTAATACAGCAAAATTAATACAGCAAAATCCAAAGGAGAAAAAGAATCCTATGTAGGAAACATGAAAATCCCAGTCAAGAGAAACCCATGGACAGATTCAGAAAAGTGGAACATCCGGTTCTGTCATAGCAGGGATGTAAACAATACTTCAGATTATCTTACTTCTTTTATTTTCATAAAATCTAGCCAAGGCAAACTTTTGATGATTCAACGTGGTTTCCTAGATCTATCCATTACATGGAGAAGGCATAATGAATATGGGACATAATTATATATAACCTCTAGAAAATTACATTCCCCCACAATTAATTAATATGTAGTGTGTTTAATAAATTTATAAATAAGTCTCCAGGAAATTGGATACTTTAAGTTAGTTTCCCCAGTCATGTTGGGTGAGCTGATAAAAATGAATTTCAGCATCTAGAAGACTGAAACAAGATCAATGTACAGGTGATATAAAATGAGGAAACAACGTGAACAAATAGATGTAGTGGTGAATCTATTTAGGCCTCTGTGAGCAGTCAGGACCATGGACAACAATAGGCGTCGGACCCACACGCCTACCTCAGCACCACACCCTTCTTATCTAGGAGTACAACCTTCAATGAACAGTTCTTGTCCCCATCCCACTGCCCACTCTGTTCCTTCTCAATGGCACAGTCAATCAAAACACCTGAACAAGGATCTTAACTTTACTAAACAGTTTAATTGGATTAGAAAAAAAATTCAAGCAATGGGCACAAATATCACAGAACTGCAAACACCTCAGCTACCATCATCTCCCCCACTCTTTATAGTTCCCTGATGGGTAACAAAAATAGAAAGTTCATGTGCTTAATGCAAACTTCCCATATCAAATACAAGAAGATGTGGCAATGGTCACTTAAAACAGTCATTGACAACTGGGAGTTAGACTTCTCCCTGAATCAAACAGCTGCAGAAACCTCAACCCCCATCATCTGGCTTTCTGCTATTCCCTCATCAGCTCAGCTGAACAGGAACTTGCTTATTCTTTTGTGACCATTGATTCTCACATCAGGATAGTTCATGTCTATGAGATACTTGAAGTAGAGAAAGAAATGCTACATTATCTTCCTCAGTTCCAGATCATACACATGTCAGCGATCTCTCTCTCTCTCTCTCTCTCTCTCTCTCTCTCTCTCTCTCTCTCTCTCTCTCTCTCTCTCTCTCTCTCTCTCTCTCTCTCTCTCCCCCATCCTCAATCCCTCCCTCTTTCCCTCTTTTCTTTTTTCTTCCTTCCCCTTTTTCTCCATTCCTTGTTCTCCCTCCTTCTTTTTCTCCCCTCTCTCTTTCCTTCCCTTTGTCTATCCCTTTCTCTCCCTTTCACCTTAAAAATTCACAAGCTCAGTCATCTACATGAGTACCCAAAAACAGGCCCCTAGAAACTCATTTTCAGGACTCATTTGTACAACATTCATCACCCACATACCCCTACCAGCATCACCAAAATGAGGAAGTTGCATTTCATCAAGTATTATCTGGAACCAATTTTGATCCCAATATAAATGGTATTATTATAAATTACTTCATGAATTTTTGTGAAGAAGAAGAAGAAAAAGAAGAAGAAGAAGAAAAC